>NW_012133858.1:13103782-13106212 GCF_000956105.1 Propithecus coquereli | reverse complement strand
TCATGCAATAGACTATTGCTATTTTTAGGGCTTATTCTTCAAAATCATATTATAATGAAATTCTTTCATAACCTCATCAAAAAACCAAATCTCAATAAAACAAGACCCAAGTGGGACCTGCTTATATTCATTACTGGATGGATTTGATAGGTGTGGTACAGTGTGACCTTCGTCAGATAGAAAATAGAAGAATTGGCCTTTGTGATAATCACTGAATGCTTCGTCTCCACTTCAGAAATACATACCTAGAATAAAGTATAGCAGTTAGAAAGGAGCATGCCAGGAATTTCCTAACAAATACTGTTTGGAGCAAGAAGCTCTTTACTCTTACACTATTTCATCTCAGACACTCTTGGGTTGTAGCTGTGGTGAACTGGTTACTTTCCTTTTCCTTCTCTTGGTTGGGTTCTTTATCAATGTCCCTTCTGAGCCATGCTGTGGTATCTGCATCCTCTGATCACTTCTGCTACATCCTTCAGCTGCCAGCTTCCCTGTGACTTGCCACCATTTCCATTCCTTCTCAGGAAAACCTTTTGAATCCAGTCACACTTTTGTTTTTAAAGTTTTGCTTAATCCTCACTCCCCTTGGGATGTGCTCTTTACTTCCTCTAATTACCTGCAAACTGATCTCTCAAGGAATGTAGCAAATTTTGTATTAGAATAATAATCACATTTGATATCTATGTCTATTTGTTACCAACCATACTGCATGGTGAGCTTTTGATTACAGTAAGGGTACTCAACATGTTTGAATCGTCTCTCTGTGATTCATCAATCCCAGCTGTGTTTTGCATATAGAAATTACTCAGCATATATTAGGCTGAATGAATAGATAAATAATGTAGCTATGTATCAAAAGTTGGCTGGATGAGCCATACTAGACAGAACGAGCTTCTTGTTCAATCACAAGTTATTGTTAGTAAGCTTGGGTGGCTAAGGAAGGTAATTGGTAAAGTCAGTTTTAGGTGGTAGTAGGGGGTGCTTTTGATTTCAGAAAAAAAATCATGATTTTGTGTTGCTTTGGGTCTTGAAAAATTGTTTACTCTCTCCAGAACTCAGTTTCTATATCTATAAAAAGAAAGTGGTCAACAAGCCATTCTGCATGACCTCTTGTAGTTGGGGCATGCTTGAATTCCATTATTAGATTTCATTCAGTTTTAACCTAAAATGAACCTGAACATCTGGATCATCCTTGGAGCCAAATGAGCTTTAGAGCCAGGAGCTGGAAATTGGATTTGAAGAGATCCCAATTGCTCTTTCCTGAATCTGTACTCTTGAGCCCATGTAAGAATGAAATTCTATCCTACATCTGTTGAGCACAAATTAACTTCTTTTGAGATGATCTTTTTATATCCATTCTGCTAATGGATTTCTCTTTTCTAATAATACTGTATTAACTTAACATTTCAATAATACTTCTGCTACAAAAACTGTGTTCTAAAAGTTGTGCAAAATAAAGTGTAAGAGTTAAATTCAATTTCTAATCAAATTACATGGTAGTTTCAGACATTAAATAGTTATCATTGCTGATTTTTTGTCCAAGGAAATATTTTGGAAGTTAAAGTTTTTTTTTTTTTTTTGATAACCATCCTCTGTGAGGTAGTTAAATCTGTTAAAACAAAGAGAAAACTATTAAACATCTTCCCATAGGGTGATTCCTAAGGGAAAAACTCCTTAGTTATTACAATATAACTCCTAATTAACCAACTTTACTAATTTTACTGTTAATATTTCTGATCTCTTTAAAGTAGAGGAGCTTAGAACATCTATTATAACTCCTACCTGATTTTTTCTATGGTACTGAAATAAAAACTTCCAGTTGCAGAGTTCATGCAGTGTCTGTGGTATCCTTGTAACTCATCTTTTTTTTTTTTCATTCTGCTGCAGGTTATTGAGAGTGAATTGAAAACTTTAATTTTTCTTACATCTTTGTTTTTACAGTTAGATTGCCAAAATCCTTTTCATATAACTACTGTGTTTAATTATGACTAATAGCACTAGTCTTGGAAAAAAACAATATAAGATTAGGACTCATTGAAAAAATAATATCTTACTTTATGGATTAAAACAATTATTTAGTAATCAGAGTCTTCTATTTTGTATTTTAAATCCAATTAAATTCATGTCGTTACTAGGAAGAATATAATGTGGACTAAGTAGTGACTTATCTTTGCCTCTGACAGCACTGTCTTAAACAGTGGAGAGACTCTTGGAAATATGTTGTGTATAAAATAAATCAGTTTGTTTTCTTTTATCAGTCTCTTGTAACTCTAACCTCTAAACTTGGTCAAGAGCGGCCCTAATTTTACTTTCATGCTTTAGAGCAGTACCACTTCATGAATGGGTCTATGACAAGATAAAGAGTTTACATTAGAAGATGGACTTATATTGCTTTCTTCAGCAAGTCATCCTAAGGGAAAAAGAAAAATG
>NW_012133858.1:13093625-13103503 GCF_000956105.1 Propithecus coquereli | reverse complement strand
AGTGCTAGGATTACAGGCGTGAATTAAACAGGTTCTTAACCAGGGTACTTTATTTACATTCTGGTGAGGCTCCGTATCTCATCAGGGACCAGTAATAAGTAGTTCGCGGAGTCAGTTGGAAGACGATACTTTGAGTAGCACTGCTTTAAAGGTCCTCACTGCCTTCCTCAGCCTTGCCCCTCCCAGAGGGTGAGGAAACTGA
This sequence comes from Propithecus coquereli, assembly GCF_000956105.1. Classification (NCBI taxonomy): domain Eukaryota; kingdom Metazoa; phylum Chordata; class Mammalia; order Primates; family Indriidae; genus Propithecus; species Propithecus coquereli. The sequence continues at coordinate 13,103,301 of NW_012133858.1, read as the reverse complement.
GGGACCTAGGAGACATGTCTAACCAGAACCACACTCCAATATCTAGACCATGGCGTGGGCACTCAAGACCTTAGAATTCTTTGTTCAAACTGCCTGAGCTCACATGAGCCTCTTCCCTAGACGTTCCTCCCAAAGGTGGATCATACCACTGGATGCCTCTTTGTGAACATAGAGAGAGAGAGCTTAGATGTGTGGGATAGGATGTCCACATTTGTACTCAGCCTTTCACATTACAGATCAATGGAATTAGGGGCAGAGAAAGAAGGGAATAATCTGCTATCCAGGGGCTACGGGCAGTTTTTCAGGTATTACACCCTTTCTAGTAATTGGACCATTCTAAGCTTGAACCTGGCTTTCTAGGTAAGGGTAAGGGAACATTTCCCTATATGGTATGTAGACCTCCGTTTATACTTTTACCCCAGGCCCTGCAAATTCTGGGGAAAGCTTTGTTCCAGTCTACAGGTATTTACTTTGAAAAAAAAAGGGGATTATTTTTAAAACCATGCAACTCTTTAAAATGTTCAATTCCTCCTCTATTAGTGTTTTCTTGCATTTTTTTGAAGTTTTTAAAATGCGAAGAATTGTACAATGTTAGATTTTTGAAATCATGTTCTTTTCATGCTATTCTATTTATCAGAAGATTCTTTTCTTCTTTCATTTGCTACTGAGTCATATGCATCTTTCAAATAATTTTCCACCCAGTACTGACCACCCTCTCATCCCTTACACCGTTTACTGCCCCAACTTAGTAATAACATCTCCTCTTATTCCCATTGTCTGCCAGAAGTCCCCAGAATTCTGGCTGTTTCTTTCAGTTTCTTTCTAGGTGTTGGAGGACATTGTTTAAAGTTTTATTCCTTAATAACTTTGTTTTCTAATTCAATATTTTCTTTTTTTTCCATTCATCTTTATCTTGAGTATACATATATTCATGTATTTCTGTGTATGTATATTTAGATATTTATTTGTATGTAATTAATCTTTATAGCCATTCTTTCTTCTTGGTTGTGAATGTCTCTCAGGACAGTAACTATATCTCATTACTCCATTTTTTCACAACACCTTAATATAGTGACTGTCACATAACAGATACTGAATAAATATCTTATTTAAGTAAATCAAACAAAACAAGGTTATACATTATTAGAATTTAATTTACAAAGAGAAGGAGCTGTCTGAATATTTAAGATTTTAAATCTTTGTTCAATGAAAAAAGTAGAACATAGAATATATATAAAAAATAAAGCATTTCTTCTATACCCTCTATGAAGTTAAATGTCAAACTAAAGACTCAAAAAGCCAATAGAGAAGAGTACCCTGAAACCCTGAAGAGGCATACAATGGGGCAATCATTTTTGATTGGCTTTGCCATTGTTTTTCAAGAACTGATGTCTTCATTTTTAAATATGTTATTTCATGATCTGAAGGTTTCCTGCCTGTGCTAAATTATCTTTTCTTATACTTACATTTGGCTTCCCATTGTAACCATTCATTTATTGAGTTTCCATAAAACCCCTAATAACTATTTAAATTTTTTTCTCTTCTTGGCTCCTTTCAAAATCATAAATACAGGTTTGAAAAATAAAATTGATTTCTGTACAAATAATTCCCCTCCCTGTTCCCATCCCCACTAACTGCTAAGGAGCTGCAGCTATGTCCATCAGTTTTATTTATGATAGGCTCATAACTTATTCCCCCTGGAAAGTAGGAGGCCTGTTATAGATCAGATTATACTGAATTGTTGTAACTACTTTCTCTCCAACTTAAACTAATACAAATTAGTGAAAGTAAGAGTGAAGGGAGCTTTTGCTTTTAAAACAAGTGAATCAAAGGCAGTTTTCAAATGACTTTGTTATGCTTGCTTGTTTTTGGTCTCAAACAGTTAAATATCCTATAGCTACTGTGAAAGAAATTCATGAGTGAATTAAATTTTGTATTTGCCAGTAATACTATATTGCTTAGGTTGTTTTGTTTGTTAAACATTATGTGGTCATTTTTCCCATAAATAGAGGTACATTTGTTACGTATAAAACCTTTTAAAGTTTATGCTTATATCCACAGTGTCGTTAAGATTTTTGTTTGCTTTCAAAGTTTGACCTTAAAAAAATCATATTATCTAAACTCCTAGACAATGAATATTTTTTCTATTGTGTGGCCTCAATTTAATTTCTAATTACTTCAGTCTAATATTTTGACAACAACTTTTAGGCAAATATTTTAAAATCACTACATATTAGAACAAAATTGGTATTTTCCCCCTGGGGTGAGGCAAATCACATTTTTTTATACTTGTATTCTCAGTGGGTTTTAGAATGATCAATAAAAGTGTATTGAAATATAATAATTGCATTCTTTTATGAATTTTCCTTTGCAAAATAGGACCAGTTATATGCATAGAAAGGTGTTGCTATGGTCATTAAGAGAAGTATTTAAAATAACAACTATAAATAATTATAACGATAATAATAGCTAACATTTATTGTATGCTTATCATGTATCAGACCTAACGCTAAATATTATACTAATATTATCTTATTTAATCATCATAACTATACTATAAGATAGGTATTGCCATTTTCCATATATTCTAGATGAAGAAATTAAGTTTTAAAAAGAAATAAATAGCCTGTATTATAATGTCTCTCAATAATGAATGCATTTGTTTACTGATTATGTTTACTTCATGTGGCTGGCAAACATTTTGCTAAAGTTAGGACTAGCAAATTATTGCAAGTAATCACATCTTCAAATATTTTCACTTATTCACCAAAATTAAAATAATGATTAAGGTAATACTGAACACACTTGCATTTGAGATAATTCCAAAACCTGAAAAAGTATTAAACATTTGTATTAGCATATAAAAACTGTTGAAATAAATTATTTTTTACTCAACTTACATAAAGTACTGTGTCATATATGTTATATTTACATAAAGTACTGTGTCATATAAATAAAATGCTAAACCAAAGAAACTCCAAAATTCATATTTTCTAACTCTAATCTAGAAAAAAATATTCAAATTTAAATTTCAAGCCTTCTATATTGCTGCTATTCTAAAAATATTTGGTGTTTGCTGTTTTCTTTTTTAAAAACACCCTCAAGGAAACTTTCATATCCATAACAAAAGTCTATTTTAGGATTTAATTGCTTTAGGGCTTTTTATTTCTGATATAAATCTCTCCTTCTACAGTTTTAGCATTGTTTTCTCTGAGGCTCCAAATATAAATAAATAGTTAGCTAGCTAGATAAATCTGTTCAGTACCATACTTATAAAAATTTAACCTTACTCAAGTTTTAAATTTCTCGAGAACCAATTACATAAATCACAGTCATATTAAATAATAAACAAATTTCACTGCCCCTGTACATTACTAAGATGCCACAAAAATAAAATTATGACCCAGAGTGATTTTAAAAGACTTGAGAGATGAAACTGCTGTTTGAACAATTTTATTTTGAGAAAATAAAGTTATTTAAATCAGGATTATAATACACTGTTATAGTAATTCATTTTATATTATTATTACTTCATTATATTGTCTTTAGCTAGAACTAACCTCTCTGTTCTGATAAATCACAAAAGAAAAATCATAAATATGAAAGACAACATGTACCAAATAAAAAGCTTCCCATCCAGAAAGCCCCCTACAATATTACTAAAGGAATTGAAAGTCATGTATTTAAGCATTTACAATAAGCCAGGCTATATTCTAGGCACTTAGATAAAAATCTCTATGTTTATGGTGTTTACATTCTGTTGGAGGAAACAAACATTAACAAGGTAAGCACACCAGATAAGTAAATCAAATAGTATGTTAGAATCCCTGGGACATGGTGTATACATAAGTTCAGCTTTAGTTGATACTGCCAAAGAGTTATTAGTGTAGTTGTAACAACTCCAATAAGTAGTGTATGAGAATTCCAGTTGTTCCTCATCCTTCCCAACAGTTGGTATTGTCTATCTTTATATTTTTAGCCATTCTAGGCAGTTGGGAGTGATATTTCACTATAATTTTAGTTGCTATTTATTTGATTACTATTGAAGTTGAGTATTTTAGTGGCTATTTGAATATTCTCCAGTGAAGTGTTTGTCCAGTATTTTTATTGGGTTGTGTTGCCTTTTTCTCACTAAATTGTAGGCATTCACCATATATTCTGAATATAAACTTTGTCATATGAGTTGCAAATATTTAATCCTTTTCCTTGGTTAGTGTCTTTTCATGAACAGAGGTCCTAAATTTTAATAAAGTCCAGTTTTTCAAATTTTTTCTTTTGTGAGAGTCTTATTGTGCTCTATTTTTAAAATCTTAACCTATCCCAAAGTAATGAAGATATTCTTCTGTGTTCCTCTATAATATGTATTGCTGTTATCTTTCTTATTTATGTCTACAATCTACTTGGAATTTGTAAGATTTTAGGATGAGGTACAGGTCAAGATTACTTCTATATAAATATCTAACTGGCCCAACATCATTTATGGGAAAAAAACTTGTCCCCAATTGCTGCAACACTTTGTGTAAAGATATATATATATATTTTAAGACAGAGTCTCACTCTGTTGCCTGGGCTAGAGTGCCGTGGCATCAGCCTAGCTCACAGCAACCTCAAATTCCTGGGTTCAAGCAATCCTACTGCCTCAGCCTCCCAAGTAGCTGGGACTACAGGCATGCGCCACCATGCCTGGCTAATTTTTTCTATGTATTTTTGGCTGTCCAAGTAATTTCTTTCTATTTTTAGTAGAGACAGGGTCTCACTCTTGCTCAGGCTGGTCTCGAACTCCTGACCTTGAGCGATCCACCCTCCTCAGCCTCCCAGAGAGCTAGGATTACAGGTGTGAGCCACCGCGCCGCGCCAATTTTTTTAAGATGAGGAGAATCTCAACATATTTGGATGTTGATAGAAAAAATCCAATAGAGGGGGACAACTGGTAATGATAGAAGACAGAATGAAGTGGGGTAGGCTACTGTGGGTGTGAATTAAAGCACAGGTAGAGGTGGTGACCTTAGCTAGGAGTAATGGTAATACTAATGATGATAATTGGTAACACAGAGTATCACAGATTATTTACCATGAGCCAGGTACTTACTGTTCATACATACACACACACATATATGTATGAATATATATTTTATATGTATATATATTTTATATGTAAATGCTATGAAACTCAGATGTATATATTTATACAAATTAACTAATTTCATTCTGTAACATGTCATATATATATTTACATGCATCTATACAGTGTTATATATGAGAATGAAATCAGTTTATATATTTTATACTATATTCACTTAAAAATACTATGAGCCAGATTTCAATTTTATGCAAGAAATATCAGAGACAGAGAGCACTTAAGTAATTTGACCAAGATTGATGAAGCTGGAATTTGAATTCAGGCAGATATACTGTAATTAGTTGAATCTGTAGGTTTAAACTAATGTGCTAAATTCATCCACACAGACTTGTTTGATTATATTAATAGCCAATTAATAAATATTTATCAAGCATCTATAATTAACATATATTTAACTCAATGTCTGATTTACATATTGCCCATGTTTTCAGACATTTCTTAGAAATCAAACTTAAAGTAAATTTTAAAAAATTATTTCTTGTGTGCCTCTCATTATGTTTAGCTGATAAAATTAATAAGAGAAATAGATTTGACTAACCACTTTGAATTTCATATATGATGTATTTAAAGGAAAAGGAGGAGCATTCCTTTTTTTCTCTGAAGACTGTCACTCAGAGAAATATGTATCAATAACAGATTCAGCTTTCAAAATTCCATTTTTGGTTCTATACTGCCACACTTCTAAAGCGAATTGAAAATTATGTGGGATAAATCCAAACACTACAATAGTTTCCTCTTTAAACACGTGCAGACTTGCTCTGGTGCTACTTGTTTTATCTAGTATCATGTTTGGATGGAACATATACATGGTTTCTTTAAATACACATTTTGGTCAAATTGTAGGATCTAACGTCAGCATAATATTTGTGTGGTTTTGCAACAGCAAAGTTCAAATAAGCTCCTTAGCCCTCTAACCTCTGGAAAGCAAACTACAGCAAGATGCACATCTGACATTATAAGTTTTATTTCTCTGTTGCCCATTAAAATACTAGCATATGTCAGACAGCTTAGTGACATTCAGACCAATGCAATCAGAATGAAACATGAACTTGTGTTTAATGTTACCTAAGTTTTAATCACCTTCCCTAGATTCCCCTACAATTTCTCTGAGGCTTTTCATTTGTATGTCTTTTAAAAATATATACATTGGTCATTGTATTTTATGATTTAAAGATACTGCTGTAAATAGAGAGTTGCTAAATATACCACACATGCCCCACTGATTTTCAAACCAGGGAACAACATTCCAAGAAAGAGAAAAGCCCAAAGGTAAGAACCAGCGTGTCACAGCATGTTTGGGAAACATGAAGCAATAAGCTTAGTTAATGCAGTCAGTGGTTGTTAAAAAATATTGGGGAAAAAAGCAGAAGAGTTTGTGTAGAATCAGATTACAAAGACCTAGACATTAATTTAAGGTGATTAATTAATTAACTTTAATAATTCACTGAGCACTTAATTTGGCAGACACAATGCTATTTATTGATGATTCAGATTTGAATAATATGTGAGACCTGCTCTCAAGAACCTCAGTATCTCATAGGGAAAAGAGCACAATAAGATAAGAGCTATAAAAGAGCCATGTTTAAACTACAATGAAGACTTTACGGAAAGATTTATTCAATCTTCCTAGGAAAAGGAGAGAAAGACTTTGCAAAACAGGTCTCAGTTAGTCTGAGTGTTGAAGATTAAGTGCTGGTTTACTGTTAATTTCTTGCAGAAGGATTATTAGTTACAAAAATCCAGAGGCAGATATTTTAGTTCAGATGGCACTCCATCAGATAATGCTTTGAGTTGCTTCCTTCTCTCTCAGAATTTCGATGACAGATAAAATATACTTTCAAAAATAAAATTTAAGACAGAACCATGTTTGTTATTTGATCAGAACAAAAATTTACAGGGGCAACTGCAGACTGTATCCAATGTGTTGACTAGCAATGTTAGGCTAGTACCAGACACAGACTGAGGCAATGAATTTCATGTACTACAGGGTGTGTATGCATGTCGGGTGATACGAGCCGTGTTTATTATATTAAATCGGGAGCCAGGGTGGGCTGCTCCAACCTGTGAGAGATGCATAGAAAACTGTGACTACTGCCGTGACTGCTTCTTTGGTAAAATTGTGTGAATGAGATGGTGAGATAAAGTAAACAAAGCCATACACACAGAACCTGGGCCAAGCCACCAGGGATTCAGTAAGTGAACAAACTTTTCCAGAGTTTGACTACAGGAGAGTAGTGTGCCCAGTTATAAATATTAGATCTGTTTCGGGGAATGAGGAGATAGGAGTCCAACTGCAAAATACGCACACTGGATCCAATGAGTATAAAGATCGAGGGAAAAAAAACAACAAACAAAAAATCCCTATTCTGAAGATGAGAATGCAAACAAAAGGTTTAAAATACAGGTGGAAGGTCATTCTTTTCCTACAGTATAGTAGTTTAAGTAGCCAGAGTGATGTTCTTAAGTAAAACTATAATAATGGTGGATGAAATATGTTTTAAATGTATACACATTCATAGACGCACATACAAACATATGTTTTAAGACTCATTTTAAAGTAACGTGAAAATAGGAATATGATGAGCAAAGTAAACAAATATCAATAAAACAGGAACCCTTTGAAACTCAGGGTTGCATAGCCAACCTTGATTCTGAGGTTGTCTGCCAGACCTGCACCAAAGCGAAGAAAGCACTTTAATGACTACACATTATACGGGGCAGAAGATGAAGTCTGAGAAACTCCAGAATTGAAATTCCTCTGCTAAAACTGGGATCCCAAAGGTCTCTACAGAGTATAGGGGTGAATAAAAAACTAACACAAGACATGACAAGAGTAAGAAAACAATTAACGTTCTCTGGCACTAGGTGGAAGCAGAGAAAAATGTGATCTCCCCCTAGAGATCTTTTTAAAAAAAAATACTTTAATTGAGAGTAACTTGTATATGTTAAAATCCACAGATTTAAAATACACAAATATTTGAATTTTGTATTTAAATAAAGCAACTATAAGAAATTTATATCACCCAGAAAATTTTCTCAGTACCATCCCAACTAATAAAGCCCTATTTCTAAGATAATTATTATTCTGGCTTCTAACATTGTAGATTAGTTTTTCTTGTTCTTGAACTTCATATATATGGAATCATATAGTGTGTCCTGTGTTGTGTTTGAATTCCTTCACTTATTGTGATAGGCAAAACAATGGGCCTCTAAAAGATCACTTCAGCTAAAGTCAGAACTAAATTTCTTACCATCTTTTCCAATTGAAAAAGGTTCTTGCAATAGTTTGGGAGACCCATATCAGGGCACTTTCCTTCATGAGGAAGTCTTTGGGGGTGAGTCTTAAAGAAAAAAAGTTAATTAATGTACCTCTTTCTGCTATACCTCTGTGAATTTTACAGTGTTCCTCTCAGAGATGCCTGGGTTGTTTTATCTCCAATGTCACAAATTGGTGTGTCCTATTGCTATATTTCTAACAACACATATATATATTTTTTAAATTTTTTTAAATTTCAGAATATTACCAGGCTACAAACGTTTAGGTTACGTATATTGCCTTTGTACCACAATATTTTTTTAATAATCACCTGCTCATACCCAAACTTGTTGTCTAGAAAGGTCAAGTGCAAGAGGGAAAAAAGCATTATTATAAAACTTATAGAAACCCATTGTGTCACCCATTTTGGCCCCTGTATGCTACTAAGGGGTATTCAGTGAGCAGCATATTGCAAGTTATAATTATTTTTATCTTTTGGGCCCACGCCAATCCAAAAAAAGGATACAAGTTTGAACCAGAATTAAATTTGAATCCCTTAGGCTCCCTTTTGGCTGAGGAGATACTTGGAGGGTGCACCAAATGGCCCATCCTGCTTTGCTCTTAGCAATGTTAAATAAAGAATTATTCAATGACACTTGTTGAAATACATTAAGAAAGACTTTATTCAGCACCATCATGGTAGATACAGGGACCCTGGCAGTGGGATTTTGCAATGGCGGAGAGAGTTGGGTTCAACTCCAAATACAGCATGGGCAATTTGACATTTATAGCCAAGGAACATCGTGGGTGTTGGTGTGTGAAAAATTACTAACATTAGAGGTAAGGGGGATTCTGGTTAAATTAACCTAAAGCAATTCTTGCCGAAGGCAGACCAGAGTGATCAGACATCACCTGGGAGGTGGTACATTCACACCCTAAGGAACTTGATCAGATATCAAGGATAATCATATTGTCCCTTCTATAAAATAGTTTGGCACAGCCAGCCCTTTATATCCACAGATACAGAGCATTGACTTTAGATGTTCAGGTAAAAAAAGCATTATTAGAAATAAATATAAATGAATGAATGATGAGGATGAAATAGCGATGACCAAGATTACATACAATTTTAACTTGTATGCACCTGATAACAAAGCCTCAAATTATATGAAATAAAAATTGATAGATTAACAAAGAGAAGTAGACAAACAACAACACCATTTTAGTAAGAAATTTTAGCATACGATTATTTCAGTCATAATTACACTAAACAGACAAAA
>NW_012133858.1:13054221-13092524 GCF_000956105.1 Propithecus coquereli | reverse complement strand
ATATATATTAACATGTATATGTTATACATACTATATCATTGTCAGGGAGCTTAAATGGTTGGATTGTTGTTTTTCTTTTATATTATGTTTTACATAGATACACAAGCTAGAGACATGCATTTGCATGGAACATTTGATAAAGGACAGGTAGTTAAATATTACTGGAAGTTAGGATAAAGAAGGAAGAATAGACTAGTAATATAGATGGGAAACAAATTACAGAAGGTCATGTGTGATCATGCAAAGTAGATGGCACTTTTTTAGAAATCAATAGATTGTCACATGGGAATTACAACAAGAGAAGTAATTTTAACAGATTTATAATTTAGAGGTAACTCAGATAGCAAAGTGAGTGACAGATTGGAGACACATTGAAGTTGGAAGCAGGAAGACTAATTATTGAGAATATTATGAAAGTCCAGGTAAGAGATGATTTGGGTCAAAATTAAAATGTCAAGAATGAGTCAAGCAAAAAGGATAGTGTTAAAAGTTCCTTTTGAGAGACACCCTTACTTTTTCATCTCTCTATCACGTGGCAGAATTTACAGACTGCTCCGTAACTCAGCTACCATATTCTATGCACTTTCTAGTTTCTGATCAACAGCATCAAATAATCCACAATATTGCTAGATATATTAAACTTGCAATTGCCTTGCTAGGAAGCTAAATATTCTAGTTGGCAAAAAGATGGACTAACCTAAGTACTTTTCTAGCATTATTTCCTATTTCTTAGAGATGTGTAGTGTCTTTTTCTTTAGGATCCTGAAACAAAACTTCTCTGTTAACTAGATTGTCAATCACTGCAAAGTTTTCCATTTAGTATGCTTGATCCAGTACCAAGTGAACTTTGTGTCTGTGCTATGAGGTAACTGGCTTGGCCAAAACCATCCAATTTCATTTTCCATCCAAATATGTGCTGTAATCAACACCTGAAAATGTTATATATAAAAATAAGGAAATTTCAAATCTGGTTAAAGTTAATTCATGTCAGAAGTGCTGAATGAAAACACAGGCTACATAGATAGATCTGGAAAAATAATTCATTTTGGATAACAAAAGTGGCAAATGTTTCTTTTTCTGCCCTAGTAGGAAGTCAGGGCAATTGGGAATTGTTCTCAGTTACAATATGATTCTTTTCTATATAAATTTCCAGTGGAATGTACTGGAAAAAATGCCTGTTACAGGAAAAAAAGAAACATGGTAGGTTAATTAGAAAGAAAAGTGGGAAAGATTGAACAAGTCATCTTTTTCCTTCTACCTACAGCTGAACACAGGGAGGTTTTAAATCTACATTTATTTGCAGAACAATCATAAATCCTATGCAATATTCCACAAACAGTGTCTTCAAACTCTGGAAAAATATATCTGCATTTTGACTCCTAAAAAATTACACTACTCTTAAAATTTGCTTTTTAGAAGCTACAATAGTAAAATATTGGACAAGAATATAGATACATAGATTTAAAAAGGCATCCTATTAAATTACTGATAAACACATTATTTATTTAGACTTAAGAATTAATAGATTGTCAGCTCTTACTAACTGAATTCACAAGGTTAGCCAATAATTTGTTAAGTTAGGTGTTTTTTGGTAAAGCATTTTATGTGGCTAGTTTCTATTTAGACTCAGGGCTAGCTTGTAGACCACACTGAACTAGTTTTAATTTATTATGGGCATCTGCTTTCCCCATTTTAATGGATATACTCCGCACTTGCTGTCAGTGGGTGTGTGCATGATTACACACACATGCATACACATACACACACACACACACACACACACACACAAACCAACCAGATCTGAGTCAATCTCTCTTTTATTCTCTTATTCTTTGTCTTTTCTCCATAACGGTGCTGTCACAATCTCATAAAATTTGCTTCTCTAAATATTGCTCTGCTGTGTTACCCTTGGGTCATAAATTTGCATATTAGTTCTTTTGAGTTTTTAAGCATAGAAGACATTCTGTCCTCATTAAATAGATGTTGAGTTAGTTGGTTTAAGCTAAAAATGTACTTTATTTCTCTTATTTCCAAGCTCCAAACTCTTGATGGGAAGGGGGCATTTGTCATAGTAGAAGTCTATGTCTCATGATAATTAGAAAGAAGAGAGATGAAGAGTGACAAGTTACAGGAAATGCAACCATGACAAATATTTCCCCATGAGGTGACAGTGTTATTGATAGCTTCCTTTAATATAATATTCTCTGTGCTGGCTTTGTCGTTATCAAGCAAAATTCTGATACTCAATTTCCTGATACCCTTTCTTTCTAAATGGTAATGCATTCACTTTTTGATCCAGATGTGTACACACATAGATAGCACATAACAATGTGTGCCACTATATATTTTTAAAAACAATAAAAACATAAAGCACAACTTTTTCTTTTTAGGATTTGAAAATATTTTAAGTTAAAAAGTACCCTTTTGCTAGAAAGCATTTGGAATTATTGCCAAATATCATTTTATGGAAGGAGGTACCACTATTTCAGCTTTTAGTTAACTACTTCTTACATAGTATTGCCTCATCAGGCTCCATATATTCCATTTTGCCACCTTTATTCACTTACTTGTCTATGCCCTCTGATCCCAGAAGAGTCAGAGACATCAGTGGAGCTGAGTCACTCCATCTTGAAGTGATCTCATTTAAGAAGGAATTTCTATGATTGTTGAAAACCAGCAATCACCTTTTTGTCCATATCACAAAGCCAAAAGCATTTGACCCTGAATGGATGCTTAATGACTGATTGACTATCTGACACAACTTTCCATAGACTCCTTTAGATCTAAAATCCTAGAAACAGGGAATCGGAATACTGTGGTGATTTTCCTGGCTCTGTAACTAACTCACTCAGAGATTTTCCCTCTCGGAAGCTCAGTTTTCCCATCTATGAATGCTATTATTACGACAACTAATGATAACAATAATAATAATATTTTTGAGTATTTACCACGTGGCTGTCATGATTATAAGCATTTTTTAAGAGTTTATGAGGCAAATTTGTATGAGCTCATTTGCCAAAACAGGGTCTTCAGATTGGGGGAGATTTAGTGGCTTATAGAAAGGATTGCTTTGGTTTTCTAAAGCTCACCTTACAGGAAAAATTGGGCATGTTTCTTTTCATAGCAACAGCCTATCAGAAGCTGGAAAAAATACAAATCTTTGATGCAGCTATAAAGAATCATCAATTGTGGCAAAGCTCAAATCAGATATCAATATTAAAAGTAACCCAGTAAGCTAGAAATCTCATTGGTCAAGCAGAAATCCCTAAATCACTCTTTTTTTCAGGAGTCATCGCAGCTGTTAGAATATTACTACTAGGACTTCTGTTCGCCAATTTAAACAGTTTGGCCTTTCCTGGCTCTGAGGTTAACGTACCTCAGAATAAGGAAATGAATGATACAGCAAGAACAGATCAAAGCTATAAACTGGCATTTTAATTCTAACATTAAAGAGAGACATGCATATCATACATTTTTAAATCAGTTCAAAAAGTGATAAAATATTTATCAGTGTCTGGGAAAAGTTATAAAATAACAAGTAAAGCACCAGCAGTTGGATCTGTAATTCCACTTCCCTGAGGTCGCCATTCTATTCCAGATAGTCTCTCTCACTCCCACTTAACTATGTATTGATTCACGTACATGAAACCTATATAAAAATACAGAAAAGAGAGTCAGAATATACACTTCTGAAACTTGTTTTACTCATTCACAATATATTGGCTATTCTTCCATGTCAGCATATAAATCAATCTCATTTTTTAAGACATCAAGATATGATAAAACCATAATTTTTAAATCATTTTTCTACCAAAAGGCATCTGCATTGTTTTCAGTTTTTTTCTAATATACAACATTGTTACAATGAACATGTTTTCACATATATCTTTGTCTGTGATTGTATATATTTGATAAATTCCTTGAAGTGGAATTGCTTGGATCAGAACAACTTTTTCAATAAATATTATCAAACTTTCAAAACTTCACCAATCAAATAAGTCAAAATGTGTTTTAAGGATAGTTTTAATTTTTATTTCTTCAATTAAGTGAATGTTGATAAAGGACATATTTGAAACACGGACTTGGGGGGGACCAAGGGCAACATACGTAACCTAAATATCTGTACCCCCATAATATGCTGAAATAAAAGAAAAAGGAAAACAAAAAAAGAAGTGAACATCAATAAACACTTTGAAGAATCATTCAATTTATTCATGCCTATTACCATAACTCACCTAATACATAGTAGCAGCTTTAATAAAAATTATGACAAGAATAAGCCTGCACATGCCACAGTTTTTCACCAATTTAAAAGAATTTGTTCCCAAAGATGTCATCAATGACCTTCTGTTCCTGTGAGTTCTTGGCATGAAATGGCACTATCCATAGGCTTTTTAAAAAGCGATATTTTTAATGATCTATAAAAGTACTCTCCAGAGACACAAACAGAATAGAAAGCTTTGTGCCAAGAATGGCTCATCCTAGATATGATTGAATACTCTCAATCTATTAAGTGTTACCATATGAAAGCACCATAGTTGTAGGTCAAAATGGTCAAATAGCAGCAATTGCAAATGACTCAGCCTAATAAAATCAGTAATGGCAGAAATTATAGTAATGTTCAAAGTATTCTAAAAAGCATACGTAAATTCTACCAACTCAAATCCTATGTTCTGGATACTATAATTTCTCCTCATTGTCCCAGCCAAAAAACAGCAGAAACCTTGTGAAGTACATAACTGAGGATGACCTCATAGAAATATGTAGGAAACACCTTGCCTGCACACTCCATCCTTCAATTGCGATTAGCTAAGGACCAGGAGAGATTTCTCCCTGTGGGGAAAAGGTGAGCCAGAGAAGCCCAATGGCCCTTATCACCACTGTAGACATATTAAGCCTTCGCTACAGGGGACTCCTGCAGTCTTCTCTGGCACAAAGCCCAACTGAGAGAGTCACTAAATCACTGCACTCCCTCCAGAGAAGGAGCCAATTCTATGTCCTGCTCCACCCACCTCTACAGTGACCCAAGCCGCTAGGGTACCATGCCATTTTGGCACCAGAGTTGCTACTATACTGCACCCCACCTCCAAGGCCTGAGCAGACATTGTGTTCCTCCATCTCTGGGACATTTGCTGCCACTACACCTCATCCCTCAGGGCCTGGGCCACCTAGTGCCCTGCTACCTCTGGCCCAAGTTGCTGCTGTACCCTGCCATCCCAAAGAGCCTTACTACTGTAGTCCCCTGACCTGAGCTGCTATGGCACCCACATTCCAGGGACTTTAGTTACCACTGTACTTCACTCTTCCTCCTGGGGCCTGAGCTGCTGTAGTGTCCTGCCATCCCAGGACCAGTGGCATTGCTGCAATGCACCCCACTTCTGGAGGCCTAAGCAACAGGGGCGTGCCATCACATGCACAGACATCGACATAAGGCCATAAAAAAATGAAAAAGGAAACATGATATCATCAAAGGAGCATAATAATTTTTCCATAACTGACCCAAAGAAATGGACATATATGAATTGCCTAAAAAGGAATTCAAATAATTATTTTTAAGGCAGCTCAGTAAAATTCAAGAGAACCCATATATAATGGAAATATAATGGATATATAATGAAAAACAATACATGAATAAAACAAAAAAATCAACAAATAGAAATAATTAAAAAAAGAATCAAATAGAAATTCTGGAGCTGAATAAATAAAATGAAAAATGCAATAGAGACCTTTAATAGAAAACTCAATAAAGCAGAAGAAATAATCTTCAAACCTGAAGACAGGTTTTAAAAAATTATTTAGACAGAGACAAAAGAAAAAAGTAAAAAATGCCTGTGGGACTTAAGGACACCATTAAGTGAAATAACATACACATTACAGATGGAAAATAGAAAGAGAAGGGGGCAGAAAGCTTATTTAAGGTAATAATGGCTAAAAACTTCCTAAATCTAGAGAGAGATATAAACATCGGATCTATGAAGCTTAAGAGTTCCCAAACAAGTTCAATCCAAAGAGGTACATACTGAGACACATTATAATCAAATAGTCAAAAGTCAAAGACAAAGAGAAATTTGAAAGCGGCAACATAAAAGCAACACATCATATATAAAGTAATCCTCATGGACTTACTGGATTTCTCAGCAGAAACATTGCAGGTCAGGTGAGAATGAGATAATGTATTTAAAGTGCTGAAAGAAAAAAAGTGCTAATTAAGAATATTATATCTGGCAAAGCTGTCATTTAGAAATGAAGGAGAAATAAAGCTTTTCCCAGACAAACAAAAGATAAGAGAGTTCATTACCACTAGACCTACCTCACAAGAAATGTTAGACGAGGTTCTTCAAGTGGTAATGAAATAATGCTAATTACTAACATTAAAAATGTGAAACTATATAATTCACTGATAAGGGTAAATGTAAGTCAAATTTTGAATACTATAATTCTGTAATGGTGGCGTATAAATCACATAACTCTAGTATAGTGGTTAAAAGATAAAAACATTTTAAATAATTATAGCTACAAGCATTTATTAATGGGAAAACAGTATACAAAGATATAAATTGTGACAACAAAAACATAAAGTATGAGTGGAAGCAAAAGTGTAGAGTTTTTGTAAGTGATTGAAATTAAGCTGTCATTAACTCAAAATAGACTACTATACCTATGAGAAGTTTTATGTAAGCATGATGGTAAGCACAAAGAAATAACAAATAGTAGATATACAAAAGATAAAGGGAAAGGAATCAAAGCATACCACTCCAAAATATCAAGAAATCATAAAGAAAGGCAGAAAGAGAGGAAAAACAGAGTATAAAACAATCAGAAAACAATTAAAAAATTGCAATAGTAAGTCCTTATATCAATAATTACCTCGAATGTAAATAGATTAAATTATTTAATCAAAAGACATAGAGTGGCTAAATGAATTTTTTTTAAAAAAAGATCCACCTATATGTTACCTACAAGAGACTCACTTTATCTTTAAGGATATACATAGGCTAAAAATGAAGGGATGAAAAAAGATATTTCCTATAAATGGGAAACCAAAAGAGAGCAAGAGTAGCTATAATAACATCAAATAAAATGGACTTTAAGTGAAAAACTGTAAGATTAGATAAAGAAGGTCATTATATAATGATAAGGAGGTCAATTCATCAAGAAGATGTACCAATTGTAAATATATATGCACCTAACATCAGAACACCTAAATATAGAAAGCAAAGATTAATAGATCTGAAAAGAAAAATAGATATCAATACAATAATAGTAAAACACTTCAATACCCCACTTTTAACAATCATAGATTGTTGGTCTGGATGACAGATCATCCAGGGGAAAAATCAATAAGAAAACACTGGTCACATGGACATTCTAGACATATATGAAACATTCCACCCAAAAGCAGCAGAGTATACATTCAAGTATACATGGAACACTCCCGAGGACAGATCATATGTTAGGCCACAAAACAAGTCTTAACAAATCTAAGAACACTGAAATTATATCAAGTTTATCTTTTCCAACCACATGGTATGAAATTAGAAATAAATAACAAGAGGAATATTACAAATTTTACAGTATTTTCCAGAAATTAAACAAAATACTTCTGAGCAGTCAATGAATTAGAGAAGAAATATAAAAGGAAATTCTAAAATATCTTGAGACAAATAAAAATAAAACCACAACATACCAAAACCTATGGAATGCAACAAAAGCAATTCTATGAAGGAAGTTGATAGTAATAATTACCTGCATTAAAAACAATCTCAATTAAACAACGTAATTGTACACCTCAACGGACTAGAAAAAGAAGAACAAATTAAACAAAAATTTAGCAGAATGAATGAAATAATAAAGATAAAAGCATAAATAAATCAAATATAGAATAGATAAATTTGGGGGCTATCAAACACACTAAGAATTGGTGCTCTGAAAAAAAAAAAAACAAAATTAACAAGTCTTTCATCACACTAAGAAAAAAAAGGGAGAAGGTTCAAATAGATACAATCGGAAATAAAGTGAAGACATTACAGTAGATCCCTAAGAGAGAAATAGTATCTTCACTCTTGTAGCCCTGGCTTGGGAGAGACAAAGGCATTATATGTAACCAAAATGTTTGTACCCCCATAATATTCTGAAATAAAAAAAGAAACTGTTATGAATAATAATATAACCACAACCTAGAGGACAACCTAGAGGAAATGGATACATGTCTAAAAACATACAACCTAACAGGATTGAATCATGAGAAAATAGTCTGAACAGACAATAACAAATGAGAAAATTGAGGTAGTAATTTAAAACCTCTCAATAATGAAAATCCCAGAACCAAATAGCTTCATGACTGATTTCCAACAATCAAAAAAAGAATCAATACCAATGCTTAAACTCTTCCAAAAAACTGAAGTAAAGGAAATACTTCCAAATTTATTTTATGATGACCACATCATCTTGATACCAAAGCCAAATAAAGACACCACAAAACAAATAAATGTACAGGCCAAGATTTCTGATGAACACAGATGCAAAAATCCTTAAAAGAAATACTAGAGAACCAAATTTAACAACATATCAAAAAAATTATATAGCATCACCAAGTGGGATTTATTCCTGGGATGTAAGTTTGGCTTAACATATGTAAATCAATCACTGTGGTACACCATATCAACAGAATGAAGGATAAAACCACCTCATTATGTCAAGAGATGCAGAAAAAGCACTTAAAAAAATGTAACATCCTTGATAAAAACACTCAACAATTTCAATAGAGAAGGAAATTTCCTCGAGATAACACAGGCAATTTATAAAAATCTTTATGGTTAACATTATAGTTAAATGAGAAAAAACTGAGAGCTTTTCCTATAAGATCCAACACAAGGAAAGGATGCCCATTCTTACCTCTTCTATTTAACATAGTACTGGAAATACTAACAAGAGCAATCAGACAAGAAAAATAAATAAAAGGCATCCAAATCAAAAAGGAAGAAGTAAAATTATCCCTGATTGCAGATGACAAACATAGAAGATCCTATACACAGAAAACCCTAAAAATATACACAAAAAAAGTTGTTAAAACTAATATATGAATTCAGTAAAATTTCAAGATACAGTGTCAACATACAAAAATCAGTTGCATTCCTTTACACCAATAATAACCTATCTGAAAAAGAAATCAGGAAAATAATCCCATTTACAATACCATCAAAAAGAATCAAACACTTAGGAATAAATTCAACTAAGGAGGTAAAAGATATGTACATAAAAATTATAAAACATGAATAAAATAAATTAAGACATAAAACATGGAAAGATATCCCATGTTTAGAGATTGGAAGAATTAATATTGTTAAAATGTCCATGTTACCAAAAGTAATGCACAGATTCAATGCAATCTGTACTAAAACTCCAATGGTGTTTTTCACAGAAATAGAAATAACTATTCTAAAATTCATATGGAACTACAAAAGATGTTGAATAGCCAAAGCAATTTTGAGCAGAAACGAAGTTGGAATCATTACATTTCCTAATTTCAAATTATCTAGTAATCGAAACAGTGTGGTTTGGGTTTAAAAACAAACACATAGACCAATAGAGCAGAATAGAGCCCAGAAATAAATGCAAGCATGTATGGTCAACTAATTTTTGACAAAAGCACCAAGAAGACACAATGGGGATAAAGATAGGCTCTTCGATAAATGGTACTGGGAAAAAAATGGAAATCCACATGGATAAGAATGGTGTTAGACCCTTATCTTACATGGTACACAAAAACTAACTCAAAATAAAGACCTAAATGTAAGATGTGCAGCCATAAAACTCCTAGGAGGAAACACAGGGAAAAGCTCTTTAACATTAGCTTCAGCAATGATTTTTTGCGTATCACACCAAAAGCTCAGGCAACAAAAGCAAAAATAAACAAGTGGGACTACATCAAACTAAAAAGCTTCTGTACAGCAAAGAAAATAATAAATAATTTGAAAAGGCAGCTTATGGATTGAGAAAAAAATATTTGAAAACCATATATCTGAAAAAGGTTAATATCCAAAATACATAATGAATTCACACAACTCAATAGCAAACAA
Source organism: Propithecus coquereli (assembly GCF_000956105.1). Taxonomy (NCBI): domain Eukaryota; kingdom Metazoa; phylum Chordata; class Mammalia; order Primates; family Indriidae; genus Propithecus; species Propithecus coquereli. Next base: position 13,082,445 of record NW_012133858.1, on the reverse strand, counting down.
ACAAACAAAACCAAATAACTTGAGGTAAAATCGGATAAAGGACCTGAATAGTCATTTCTCCAAAGAAGATATAAAAATGTCCACAGGTGAATGAAAGGTGCTTAGTATTACTCTCACCAGGGAATTGTAAATCAAATCCACAATGCGACACCACCTCACACTTGTTAAGATGGCTATTATCAAAAAGACAAGAGATAACAAGTGCTGGAAAAGATATAGAGAATAAAGAACATTTATACTCTATGGGTGAGAGTATAAATTGGTATGGCAAGCATGGAAAGCAGTACGGAAATTCCTCAAAAAATTAAAAACAGAACAACCATAAGACCCAATGATCCCTCTTCTGGGTGTATACCAAATGAAAATGAAATCCAAACCTCACAGAGATATCTATTCCCATATTTATTTATTTATTGCACCATTATTCACAATAGCCAAGATATGGAAAACACCTAAGTGTCCACTGATGAATGAAAGGAAAAAGAAATTGTGATACATCTGCATAATGGATTACTATTCAGCCTTTAAAAAGAAGGAAATACTGTCATTTGCAAACACATGGATGAGCTTGGAGAACATTGTGCTGAGTGAAATAAGGCAGACAAAGAAAGAAAAATTATGCATGATCTGATTTTTATGTGTAATCTAAAACAAAACAAAACAAAAACAAACTTCAAATATGCAGAAACAGGGAGTATGGCAGTAGGTACCAGGGGCAGGAGGGGGTAGGGGAGTTGTAGGTAAAAGGCTACAAAGCTGCAGTTATGCAGGAAGAGTAAGTTTAGAGAGCCAATGTACAGATTGAGGACTGCAGTTAGTAATTTTGCATTGTATACTAAAAATTTGTCAAGAGAGTAGATTTTAAGTGCACTCACCGCACAAAAAAGATAACTATATAAAGTGATGGATATGTCAATTTGCTTGAGTATAGTAATCGTTTCACCATGAGCAAGCATATGAGAATATGTTGTATACTGTAAATATGTACAACGAAATAATGAAAAATAAATTTTAAAAGATACATATATCTCTCATGGATGCCTTCAGGTATTGCTTTAATTTCAACTAATACCTGTAATTATTTTTTTTTTAATTTTGAACCAGTTTATAATAGCATGAGTTATGTATTACCTGTGAATAAAAATAATTTCTGGAGCTGGGCGGGATGGCTCATGCCCATAATCCTAGCACTCTGGAAGGCCAAGACGGGCGGATTGTTTGAGCTCAGGAGTTCAAGACCAGCCTGAGCAAGAGCTAGATCCTGTCTCTACTAAAAAAATAGAAAGAAATTAGCCGGACAACTAAAAATATATAGAAAAATTAGCCAGGCATGGTGGCGCATGCGTGTAGTCCCAGCTACTTGGGAGGCTGAGGCAGTAGGATTGAGCCCAGGAGTTTGAGGTTGCTGTGAGCCGATGCCACGGCACTCTAGCCCGGGCAACAGAGTGACACTCTGTCTCAAAAAAAAAAATAATAATAATAATAATAATTTCTGGCAGCAAGTATAAGTATATATTACTCTAGTGACATGACTAAGTGCTCACATGAATTCTAATACTTATGCAAAATGTAAAATATGTGTGTGTGTGTGTGTGTGTGTGTCATTTTCTTAAGAGGATCTGTTATTCTAAACCCATTCTCTGTCCTGCCATATGCCCTAGGAAGCTGACATCAACAGACTACAGGTCCTCGATTCCCTTGCCTTCTGGCTTCTTATTGAATGGGCCAATGGGAAGTACTCACAAGAGAGCAAAGTACAGGAGAATGTACTGTAGTGAGGATTTATGCTTCTACCTCCCACACCTGCATGCCAGGTGATGATTTAGCAGTGCCTAAGTTCTCTACTAGCTCCTGTCAGGAAACTTTTTTTTCACTGCTATCTTTCCAGATTCTGGCAGAAACATTTTCTCCCTTTGACCTTTCAGGCCAAGAGATTAAAACATTTTCCACTGTTGCTAGTATCTGGGTGCTCTGTCATTCTTTATTGGTTGTTTTATCCATGTACATACCACTATAATATAAATGTGCCCTTCATTAATCTTTCCTTAGTTTAACCTTGGACTCTGACTGATACAAATGAACATTTGATATAGATGTATGACCTAATTATCACTTTCAATTGCATGAACTAGGACATTATCAGTGCCACTCCTATCATTCTCTGTCCTGGTCATTTTGCCTTCTTTATTTAAAGTATACATTTTTCTGAATTATTAGTTTCTTGAGGACAGATACTATATCTGTCCAGAGCATAAGCATAGTTGTCATTCAAAAAATATCAAATTAAAATTATGTTTACATTAAAATATGCTAAAAATAAGATAGTGAATTGATTTGTAAAATAATTTAAAATTGATCCAGGTATGGCAATAATTTTAAATAGGCAAATTACGAAAACATTGACAGTGGCCTTTGGAATAGAAAAGAATAGGAACTTTAAGCTGATACAGTTCAAGGGAATCCAAATATTTAATTGAAAACAAAACCTATTTCCTTCTTAAAAGTCCTTTTTAAGATAACTTACGTGAGCGTAATAGTATTATTCCATTCATAACTTGAAAAATCTCAGAATCCTTTTAATAGATTTTGTGAATTTGGCTTATTGCTTTCTGAATATCCAAAAACAATTTTATGAGTTAAAATTTTAGTGTATATATATATATAGAGAGAGAGAGAGAAAGAAACCAACAGCATATAAAAGCATATTTAAATGAATCATAAATAACTTTCAATATAGGAGAAGGTCCATTCATAACTACTGACTTTAACACCCTCTGCAAAAGCATTCAGGGTACATTTAACATTGCATGTCTTTTGATATGCAATTTTGACCAGGTGTAGTGAATGTTATTAATGAAAAGAGACAGAAAAGAGTGCTTTTACAGCAAGGAGCAAATTTAGTTAAGGGGTTAAAAAAAGTCTCTTAGAGTAAGTGACAATTATTGGGATATCTGAGCAGGAGTCAGATGACAGAAATCAACAGGAGGGTACTATGAAAGACCAGTTAGTCTAGGATGAGAAAACAGTGAATGCAAAGGCTCGGACTTGAGCGAATGTTGACTGAAGAAATTTTTTAAAAGGTTGTCATACCTATGAAACAAAAGCATGTGGCAAAAGTTGATATTGTAGAGAAACACCAAATCATTAGGTGTCTCACAAGTAGCATTACAAAAATTTAACTTTGTCTCAGAAATGATGAAAAGACAATGATGTATTAGAAAAAGAGGAACAATGTGATAGATTTACATTTTGAGAAAAATTATCATGACTAAGTACAGTGTTTACATATCAGTAGAGGAAAATTGAAGACAATGAGAAGGGTTAAAACCAATGATCATTCAGTAGTATCTTTAACATTTGTGCAAGTGCCTGCATATACACACTTAAAATATAAACAAAAGTTAATCTTCAGAATAGGCTAATAAGTTGGATGTCCCTTGAAAATAATATTCGTTAAATATTTGACAACATTTACAGCCAATTTCCTGAGTGATTAAGAGCCCAACCTCTGGACCAGATTGCCCAGGTTCAAATTCTGACTTTGCCTTCACTTGTCATGTCACTTTGAGCAAGTTACTTAAAATTTACAGGCCTCAGTTTTCTTGTCCGTAAAGTGGGGATTATAACAACAGCTACTACCTCATAGATTTTTTTGTGAGAATTAAAAGGATGAATTCATGTAAAAACTTAGAACAGTTCCTGCTACATAATAAATGCTAGTCAGAGGTACCTGCTGTGATTTATTTACAGAAGTCGGCTGGGTCCTCTCTGAGGAATGCTCACAGAGGCATCCAACCACTCTAAACAATCCAGGTCTGTCCCCAAATTTTCATATTCTACATAGCCAATCAAATGCTTTCATCGTTTTTATTGTTTTGTTTTGTTTTGATTTATTTTGAAACAGTTCTTGCTCTATCGCCCTACGTAGAGTGCAATGTCATCGTTATAGCTAACTGCAACCTCGAACTGCTGGGCTCAGTGTGATTCTCCTGCCTCAGCCTCCTGAGTAGCTGGGACTACAGGCCCATGCCACCGTGCCTGGCTAATTTTTCTATTTTTGGTAGAGATGGGGTCTAGCTCTTGCTCAGGCTGGTCTTGAACTCCTGACCTCAAGAGATCCTCCCACCTTGGCCTCCTAAAGTACTAGGATTGTAAGCCTGAGCCACCCTGCCTGGCCCAAAATCCTTTTAGTTGCCTGGACTCACTCTCCTTAGAAGGTAGTTTAGAGAACTCTATTGCCCCTTGGGAGCCTGGCCCTCCAAGTGTCCAGTGTTCAATGTTCCCTCTGACTATAAACATTACTTTCTCTGATAAATCCAATTGCTTTTTTAGCAAGTTACAGTTTCAGTAACGATTTCTAGTTCCTTCTAGACTGGGAGCGTAGCAGGAATGTCACAGGCCTGCTCACCAGGAGTTAAGCAAATTGCATGGTGTGTGTCTGTGCACGGTGGAGTGAAAGGGGCTGAGGGGAGGTAGGTAAGGGAACAGGTGAAAGAATGAAGGGGAGGATCTTAGCCTTCTAAGGAGAGGGGGCTGATTTTTATTATTTTATTCTATTTTACTATTTTATTTTATTTTTTAATAAATTACTTAAGATTGGATTCTTAAGGTTTGTTGCAGTCCTGAGGCACTCTGATAAATTTGTGTTTGGTCCTAAGTAGGTAGTCCCATGTAAATGTGGGGTAATTGACCCCCGAGCACATAATTGCCCTATCACAACTTCCTATTCTATTTTTGTGCCAAATTGAAATCCTAAAATGTTTTTCCTGACTGTAGAAGTCACTCATTTGCTTGCATCTGGATTAGGATACATGGAAGAATAAAAAAATTTCTTTCACTAAAATAAATTTTTCAGGAGAAAGGCCTTCATAATTTTTATTTATCTCAGCAATCCCTATACCCAAGAAAAATCCAGAGCAGACATTCAAAACATGCTTGTTGAAAGACTGACTGAATAAATGAGTTAATCATTTCCCTCACCAAAAAGGTGAGCCAGTCTCTCATTTTTTAGTTGGTATGGAGAATTTGTCTTTTTCCAAAGCCTCCAACTCAGACTGTGTTTAACACTCCATTAAACAAGGGAAAGAAAGCCTTGCTATTGCCAGATAGTTTGCAAACTTACTCTTTCTGCAAAAGAGCAAAAGGGAAAGCAATCAAAAACAGCAAAAGGTGGAAAATGTAGGTAACTATTTGTCCCATGAAGGTCATTATTCTCTACCATGAAGAAAGCAGCATGTCTTCTAACCACAAAGTAGTTTTTAAACCAATATCTTGATGCAAATATGTCCCCATCAATTTGCAGCCTTTCATTGAGATATGAACGTGTATCTACCAGGCCTTGCTGTTAATAAGACCCTATAAGCAACAACATATATATTCATCAAGAAAAAAGAGGTCCAGTATTTAAGATTATTTTCGAAAAGTTAAGTACAAGTATATAACAAACATTCTCACTGTGGCAAAAGTATCAATGAAATCTGCAAAGGAAGCACTGTGACTCTTCTAGAGACGCCAAGGGAAGACCAATAATTATAATGGCAATATGTAGTGTTTAACCGTTTGCCATGTAATGTTCTAATAGCTTTACAAATGTTAAGCCATTAAATCTTACAACTATGAGGAGGTGTTATTCTTATCACCTCTTCTTCACAAGTGATAAAACGTAGCCAAAAAAGTTTAGTAACTTGTCCAAGACTACGACAGCTAGTAAGTGGCAGTCTGGACACGAACCCAGGCATTTTGGCTACATGTTCTGTGCTCATAATTATTCTGATATATAAGAAATAAATGTGATAGATACTTAAGTTTTAAAAATGGATTATACTTCTGAAGCTTATAAACTAAATTAATTGATAATGTCTCTTTAACTCGAGCTCCTAGCAAATAGAGTTAATAACCATATGCGTCGATCAGTATACTCAGCACCGTGGGAACCACACAGTGATAGATAAGGAATAATCCCTGTGCCAGAGAATTGGCAATCAAATTTAAGAGGCAAATGTGTGCAACGAATGGTAACAGGAGTCAAATGAAATAAGTGCAGTAATACAGAGACATTTTGTGATGTGGGTGGTCACTGTTAGAAACAATTGGAATGGAGGCATTTGATTATTCTCAGATAGTTAAACTAAAAGTTCCAGGATTTGGGGGGCTTAAAATCATAAACAGAAAGTCATAAACATAAGAGTGCTATAGTACAGATTAGAAATCTATGATATTTTATCTATGACTAGTTCTTTCACTAACCAGCAATCTGAATTTCAGTTACCTTATCTTTTACATAGACATATAGAACTATTTCTCCTACATTTATGTATTCTTTTTTTGGATGGTCTCACTGGATCATTTATTTTTACGTGAGATTTGGATAAGAAAATATATGAGAATGAACATAGCAATCTGTAAAGCAATATAGGTATTATTAGTATTATCATCATAATTTTTGATGCTTGTCTTTTTATTTGCTGCCAAACAACAAAACTCATTATAGCCACCTAATATGGACACAATTTACGACTTTAAGGTGGGATTCATGTGGTCAACGAGGAAGAGGAAGGGATTGTTCCTATCTCACCACCACCCCTAGGCATTTTTTATTCAGGTTCCTTCCTATATTACATTTTTAAACTTTGATTATTTCATCACTTAATCACATTCTTCTTTGCGATTGTACTCAATTGTCTTGTGTCGTTGTTGTTATTTTATGGATTACAGGAAGCTACCATCATCATCACCACACCTATGGTGAACTGCATTTTCCAAAAATGGCTTCAGTGATAACTCACATTCTACATGCTCTTCTTACAATGTGACTTTGAAACTCTTTCCCTTGAGATGTAGGACAGTTCGATAGCTGCAGCAGAAGTAACACTACATGATTTCAAAGGCTAGGTCATATGAGGCAATAAAGCTTGCGCCTGATTTTCTTGGGACATTGAGTCCAAGGAAGTATAATCAGCCTGCAGAAAAGATCAGCATGGAGTATAACTCAGCTCCCAGCCCATTCCTGGATCAGCTCTCAGCTGACGGCCAATAGCAAGTTGCCAGACATACCAGTGAGCCATTTTAAAAGTAGCCAACCTAGCTGATGCTATATAAAGCAGAGACAGCTAGGCCTAGATATCTTCCCAAATTGCATGCTTTTTAGCAAAATAAATGACTGTTGTTTTAAGCCACTTACGTCCTTGAGTGTTTGGACTGGCAGGAATAGCTAATTAATGCAACACCCATAACTAATTAATTCTTACTTTTTCTTTTCCTTTCTTTCTTTTCTCCCTTCTTCCCCTCCTCCAACCTCCTTTCCTTCCTTCCTCCCTCCATTTATTTATTCCTTCCTTCCTTCCTACCTTCTTACCTTCCTTCTCTGCTTTGTCTGCAACAGGCATTGCTATAGGCACTAGAGATATACAAAATATAAACAATGTTCATTCCCTGAAGCAGCTTATAGTAGTTGTGGAAAATTGACATGCTAATCAATAATTAGAACACAGCCTTATAAGTGTTATAATAGTGGTTTGCCTCATATTGAAAGGGAACTTTGAGGGAGATTCTACTTATAAATTTAATTGAATAAGGGATGAGATTTCATGATAACTAATGTTTTCTGAGTGTCTATTATGTGCACACACTGTTTAAAACATTTTAATATATCAACAATTTAACCTTCATGTGACAACTTCTTGAGTTAGACCCTATTGTTATTACAGTTGAGAAAGCGTAAGCAATCATCTGTAAATACACAGAAATGCTTAGTAATTTGCCGAAGCTCAAAAAACTAAGAAGTGATTAGGATTTGAACCCAGGCAGTCTGGTTTAATCACTAAAGTATGCTGTGAGAGCCCGAGGGCCATGCATTTTCAGGCTGAGGAAACATGTGAAGAGTCACTGAGGGGACTGTGTATGTTTGGGGTGGCGAGTGTTAAAGTGGATGAGGGCAGGCAACACACATGGAGGAGACATGCCACACAGATCTCCCTTTCAGATGCAAGGAGTGTGGTTAGTTTACAGCTACCAGTCATTTGTTCCCTCAGGATCTACCTCTTGCTCTTTTCAAGGTGGCCCCCGGCCAATAAACGAATAAAGCAGTGGTATAAAGGATGTCACTTTTTTCCAAATACAGGGCTCCTCTAACTCCTGTTGGGCTGACAAAGACTTTGTCAAGTCTGAATCATGCCCAATCCTCTTTCTTCTCTTTTCATTTCACAAATGTTACTTCCCAATAAACCTTTTCCACTCCTAATTCTATTTTAGTATCTGCTTTCAGGAGAAACTAATCATAGCAGAGAAGATAAGAATAGAAAGTCAGGCAGAGGCCAAGTCAGCAAGAGCTTTAAGTCCCTACTAATGAGTTTTTATTTTTTTTTCCTATGTCAGATCTTCAAATTATTTTGATTGTAAACACCTATTAGTAAAAAAGTTTTCGACACATGCCCTCAATACATATGTTCATATGCATTTGTTTATAGAATCAAGAGGCAGATAGACTAGCAGATTTTATATGCTCTAAACATACACAAAAATATAAATTTCTAAAAGTCAAAAGTATAAAATTTAATAATACCAGATGTTCACATTTATATTGGTACCCAATGAACTTGTCTTATACTTTTCCTGGAGTATATGCACCCTACTTAGGAGATTATTGCTTTTGGCAGTGAAGATCTCTAGCCATTTTATATTAATATAAGAGTCTAAACTACTGAGATTTGTACTTTATAAAGGTCATTCTGGTGAGACAGTGGAGGATGAATAATTTAGGTCAAAACCAGGAGGGAATGATCAGTTAAAAGGATACAGCACATGAAAAACCAAAGTGGTAGTATAAATTAAAAAAAGACATGATAGATTTAATAAATATTCGTGGGATAGAATGAAGAAGTTTTAATATCTGACAGAATACAAATGGTGAGGAATCTCAAGTTGAAAATGATATATAGATATGGAACTTGAACAAGTGGGACAACTGTACCATTGACTAAGTTCAGGAATATAGTAAAAGAATATCTTTTGGAAAAAATAAAATAAATTCAGTTTGGGTAGTTAGGTTTAAGTTGCTTGGAGACGCCTAGCTGGAGAGAAAGAGTCTAGAAACTGTAGCACATACTACCTCCTGGAAACATTAGTTAGCAAGATATGTGTGTTAGATAAAATAGTGACAGTAAATTATGAATTCAATCAACCAGAGAAAGTGTATGGATTAAGAAAAGAGGCATTCTATTTAAATTGCTATTGCTACTATAATAATGATAATATTAATAATAATTTCATTATTAGATTTATATTCATCAAAATCTCTTTGATTATTTTAAATTTTTTTCTTATAAGATAAAAACAACTAAATCCCAAATATAACCTTTAAGGAAATAAGAGAATAGAACTATAATTCTGTAGTTTCTATTGAGAAATAAAGGAGTGGGGGGCCAAGATGGCAGACTAGAATCAGCCTTCACAAGCTGCTCTCATCGAGGAGACTTAAAGTGGAGAGTAGATATATTTACCTTTGGATCAATTGCCTAAGAGAGAACATTGGAAATCAACACTCAGGTAATGAAGTTCACCCAAAGTGAAGGACAGGGTAGTGGGGTGCCCCACTCAGCAGGATCAGAGGTACCCAAGGAAATGGCCCACATGTTGGGAAGTGACAGAGGACAGACCCCCAGGGCTCCACACTTCCCCAATGGACATGGCAATCTGAGCTACAGGAGGGACGCCTCACTACTGCAGGCCTCTGGACAGATACAGGGAGCTGCCTGGAGACTGCAGGGTGGCATTGCTCTGGAGAGAAAGCGCAGTGGGGTCCTGCCAGCTTCTGAACCCTGGGCACTGTGGCTGGCGCCATTCTGAGGTCCTAGGCCCAAAGTGTTGCATCTACCCAGGGGTCACCTCCCTCGTTGCCTTCTCCCTGTCAGCCCTGTCAGGCCAGGGAGGAAGTGAGTGGGGAGGCCGAGGGCTATCACATGCCCTGTGACTGGGGGTCAAATGCCCCCATCGCTACTGGAGGACCTGGGATGAGTAAGCACCCAGAGCCCATTTGCCCAGTGCCACCACCTAGTTAGCTCCGCCCAGCCACTGCTGCCATGGACTTGGGCAGAGCATGTGCCCATGGGTCCCAGTACTTGCCACCACCGCCTGATTAACACAGTCACTGCTGCTACCATCTGGGTAGCACCACCACTGACAGACTGGGGAGGGGAAAATGCCCATGCTGCTGCCGCCACAACAGCCAGACCTAGGCAGAGTGAATGCCCACAGCCCTGGCACCCACTGCCACTGCAAAATAGCCCCACCCAGCTACCACTGCCACTGTCTCTGGGTGATCCAGGTAGAGCAAAAGCTCACAGCCAAACATCTCAACAGAGGGGCACACTCTGCCCCCACCCAAGTTTTCAGCAGTGGTCTGAGGACCAGCCCACCCCTCCACACAAAAATTCCCCAGCACCTTCTCAGATTGTGGCAATCCCAGGAGAATGGGGAAATTCAGGAGAGCAGTAGTGTTCCAGGTTATGATGCATCCACCCCTCTCCTGCCAGCTCAATCTTCCAGAGCAGGACTCATGCACAGCATCCAGGGACTTCTCCCTCTCCTCACTCAGCAACAGAGTTCCCATCAGAAGACAACAGGTATACTACAAAGCAGTCTGTTTTAAGCCAAGAAAAGAAGTTCCAGATGAGAAGGAACCAGCACAAGAACTCTGGCACAGGGTGTTTTGACACTCCCAAAGGATCACATTAGTTCTCCAGTAACAAATTCCCACAAAAAGGAAATAGTTGAAATGCCAGATAAGGTGCTCAGAATACGGATTGCAAGTAAGATCAATGGGATCTTAACAACAGACTAGACAGAGCAGAAGAAAAATTTCACAGCTTGAAGAAAAGGCTTTTGAATTAACCCAGTCAATCAAAAATAAAGAAAAAAGTCAAGAAGAATGAACAATCTCTTGAGAAATATGGGATTATGTAAAGCTAACAAATATGAGAATCATAGATATCCCTAAGGAGAAAAATAAAAAGCACAGAAAACTTATTCAAAGGAATAATGAAAGAAAATTTTCCTGATATCAGTAGAGATTTAGACATCAGATACAAGAAGGTCATTGAATAGCTATAAGATTCATAGCAAGTACAACACCACCAGGGCACAAAGTCATCAGTCTGGCCAAAGTCAAAGTAAAGGAGAAAATCCTATAAGCTATGAGACAAAAGCGTCAAGTAACTTACGAAGGAAAACCCACGAGAATAATACCACACTTCTCAGTGGAAACATTACAAGCCTGAAGGGATTGGGGTCCCACTTTAAGTCTTTGTAAAACAGAATAACTGCGAACCAAAATTGTGTACCCTCCAAAACTAAGTTTCATGAACAAAGGAAATATAAAATCTTTCCCAGACAAGGAAACACTAAGGGAATTTGTCACTACTAGAGCTGCCCTAAAGAAATGCTTAAAAGTGCTCTATACGCAGAACAGAAAAATCGATACCCACTAGTGTACAGCAGCTGAAAGCTAAAATCCACAGCTCTCATAAAGCCGTAACAAAAGGGAGAAAACAAAGCAGCTAGGTAACAGTCAACATGATGACCAGAACAGTATTTCACATTTTAATATCAATACTAATATTGAATGTAAATAGTCTAAATGTCCCACTTAAAAGATATAGGTTAGCAGAATGGATTTAAAAAAACACAACCCAAATATATGCTTTCTCTAAGAAACTTATTTAACTTGCAAAGATTTTCATAGACTCAAGGTAAAGGGGTGGAAAAAAAATATACCACACAAATGGAAGCCAAAACCAAGCAAGAATATCTATTCTTATATCAGATAAAAGAAACTTTAAATCAACAACAGTACAAAAAGATAAAGATGGTCATTATATAATGATAAAGGAATGAATTCAAAAGAAGAGATAACAATCCTAAATATTTACACTCCTAACACAGGAGCTCCCAGGTACATAAATTCTACTAAATCACTAAATCTAAGGAAAGAAATAAACAGAAACATCACAATAGGTAGAACTTCAACACTCCATTGACAGAACTGGATAGATCATCAAGGCAGAAAATCAATAAAGAAACAATGGAATTAAATGGGACTCTAGAACAAATGGACCTACCAGACATTTATAGAACATTCTACTCAAAACCTGCAGGATATACATTCTTCTCATCAGCACACGGGACATTTTTCAAAATAGATCATATGTTAGGACACAAAACAAGTCACAGCAAATTCAGAAAAATAGAAATCATATCATGTATCTTCTCAGACCATAGTGGAATAAAACTAGAAATCAATTCTATGAGTATCTCTCAAAACCACACAAATATATGGACATTAAACAGCTTGCTGCTGAATGATCCTTGGATCAATGACAAAATCAAGATGGAAATCAAAAAATGTTTCATATTGAATGCAAAGGCAACACAAGCTTCCATAATTTCTAGGATACAGCAAAAGCACTTCCAAGAGGAAAGTTCACAGTACTAAATGCCTATATGAAAAAGACAGAAAGACAAAATAACAACCTAATGTCACAGCTCAAGGAACTAGAAAGAGAAGAATAAACCAAACCCAAAGGTAGCAGAAGAAAAGAAACAACAAAGATCAGAGCAGAACTGAACAAAATAGAAACCAAAAAAAAAAAAAAAATACAAAATATCAATTAAACAAAAGGTTTGTTATTTGAAAAGATAAACAAAATCGATAGACCACTAGCTAGATTACCAGAAATAGAAGAGAATGTATTGAAATAAGCTCAATAAGAAATAAAAAGGAAATATTATGACTGATACTACAGAAATATAAAATATCATCCAAGACTACCATGAAAATGTCTACACTCACAAAGTACAAAATCTAGGGGAAATGGATAAATTTTTACAAACACACCCAAGCTTGAATCAGGAAGAATAGAAATCCTTACCAGACCAATCAAGAGTAGCAAGATTGGAACAGTATTAAAAAAGTCTTCCAACAAAAAATGTCCAGCACCAAATGAATTCACAGCTGAATTTTACCAAACATACAAAGAAGAATGGGTACCAATCCTACAGAAACTGTTCCAAAAATTGAAGAAGATGAAATCCTCCTTAATTCATTCTATAAAGCTAGTAGGACCCTGATAGCAAACCCAAGAAAGGACACAAAAAAAATAGAAAACTACAGTCAAATATCCCTGATGAACATTGATGCAAAAATCCTCAACAAAATACTAGCAAACCAAATCTAACAGCACATCAAAAAGATAACACACCAAGATCAAGGGGGTCTCATCCTAGGGGTGCAATGATGTTTCAGTATACACAAATCAATAAATGAGATTGACCACATAAATAGAACGAAAATCAAAGACCATAAGATCATCCCATAGATGCAGAAAAAGCATTCAATAAAATCCAGCACCCTTCATGATAAAAACACCCAGCACACTAGGAATAGAAGTAACATACCTCAAAATAATAGTAGCCATATATGACAAACCCATAGCCAACATCATACTGAATGGGGAAAAGTTGAAAGCATTGCCCCTAAAAGCTGGAACAAGACAAGGGTGCCCATTGTCACCACTTTTATTCAACATAGTACTGGATGATCTAGCCAAAGCAATCAGACAAGAGAAAGAAATAAAGGGCATCCAAATCAGAAAAGAGGTCAGACTATCTCTGTTTGCCAATGATAGGATTTTATATCTAGAAAACCCTAAAGACTTCACCAAAAGACTCCTAGAATTGATAAATAAATTCAATAAAGTATCAGGTTATAAATTAGTGTAAACAAATCAGAAGCATTTCTACAAACTAATAAAAGTCAAAGTGAGAGTCAAATCAAGAACTTAATATCATTTACAATAGCTGCAAAGAAAATAAAATACCTAGAAATATAATTAACCAAGGAGATGAAAGATCTCTACAAGGAGAACTACAAATCACTGATGAAAGAAATCATAGATGACACAAACAAAAGGAAAACATCCCATGCTCATGGATTGGAAGAATCAACATGGTTAAAATGTCCATACTGCCCGAAGTGATTTACAGATTCAATGCAATTCCCATCAAAATATGAACATCACTTTTCACAGATCTAGTGAAAATAATCCTAACTTTCATATGGAACCACAAAAGAGACCAACTAGACAAAGCACTCCTAAGTGAAAAAAACAAATCTGGAGACATCATACTATCTGACTTCAAATTATACTGTAAGGATATTGTAACCAAAACCACATAATACTGATATAAAGGCAGACACATAGACCAATGGAACAGAATAGAGAACCCAGAAATAGAGCCATATGACAACAAAAATCTGCTTTTCTATGAAGTAGACAAAAACATACACTGGGGAAAGGACACACTATTCAATAAATGGTGCTGGAAAACTTGGCCCCATGCAAAAGAATGGAACTCTATCCCTTTTACCATAAACAAAAATTAACTCAAGACGTATTAAAGACTTACATGTAAGACCTGGAGCCACAACAATTCTACAAGATAATGTAGGAAAAACTCTCCTGAACATCGGCCTAAGCAAAGAATTTATGACTAAGACCCCAAATGAAAATAGAGCAACAACAAAAAATAAATAAATGGGGCTTAATTAAACTAAAATGTTTCTGCACAGCTAAGGAAATAATTAACAGAGTAAATAGACAACCTACAAAATGGGAGAAAATATTCACAAACTCTACATCTGACAAAGGACTAATATCCAGAATCTACAAAGAAGTCAAACAAATCAGCAAGAAAATAAATAAATAAATAAATGACCTCATCAAAAAGTGGGCAAAATACATGAACAGAGTTTTTTCAAAAGAAGATAGACAAATGGCCAAGAAATATGAAAATATGTTCAGCTTCACTAATGATCAGGGAAATGCAAATTAAAACCATAATGAGATACCACCTTACCTCTGTTAGAAGGGCCATTATTAAAAAGTCAAAAAAAAAAAGATAGATGCTGGAGCTGCTGTGGTGAAATGGGAATGCTTATACACTGTTAGTGGGAACGTAAACTATCAATAGTACAACCTCTATGGAAAACAATATGGAGATTCCCCAAAGAACTAAAAATAGACCTACCATTTTATCCAGCAACCACACCAATGATTATCTACCCAAAGGAAAAGAAGTCATTTTTTTTTTTTTTTAAAGACACCTGCCCCAAATGTTATCACAGAAAAATTCACAATTGCGAAGATCTGGAATCAAACTAAGTGCCCACCAACTGATGAGCGAATAAAAAAATGTGATATATATATATATATATATACACACACACACACACACACACACACACAAACACGCACATATACACACATATCATATATATACACCATGGAGTACTACTTAACCATGAAAACAAATGAAATATATGTATATTTGTATATATAATATATATGTATATGCAATATAATTATATATACATTATTTAGTACTGCATGGTACTAAGACCTAATATTCTAATAACCCTAATATCCCCGGAGTGGCTGCCCCCACTGCATCTATGCCAACCCACCCAGGAACAGCAGTAGAAGGAGCGTGGAGGGGTGGAGACATCACCCTCTCCATATCCATTCCTGGGCAGTGGTGTTGCCTGGCTACTGGGGCAGAACCATTCTCCTCCCAAACAGAGCCCAACACTGCACCTGTGTCTCCACTTGGGGAGCACAGTCACCCCCAGTTCACATGTGGGGAGCTCTTGGGTAGAGGAGAGTGCAAACTTTCGTTTCCTTTGTCCCAAGGAGTGCTTTGGCACACTGCACTTTCCCTTCCCCTAGGAGCAGCCCACTCTATGGGCTAGACCTCTGGGAATCCTGTAGCTCCTCTGGGTCTTGAAGGGCCCTTGTGGCCTTTATTGTCCAAGTACGTGCTGGAGAATATTTTCAGGGAATCCAGTGATACAGAGACACAAGGGCTGAGATTTCCCGGGCAGGACAGAGGCCCACAATGTGTCACAATCAATATGGCACCTGCCTCCTCAGCTTGGGTTCATGGGGGAGGGCAAGCAACCCTGAGCAAGCTGGCAGCCTGAAATTCAGACCTCAAGAATTTCCCAAATCGCTGCCCATAGCAGCCCTTGGGCTCATGGGGGAAGAGGGGCTCTATGAAAGTTCAGAGGCCATCAGTCTGCCACAAGCATGAAGGGAACAAAAACACCCCCATCTACCCTTTCCATGGGACTTCAATTTCCTCGATGTTCAGTCTCTGCGAAACTCTTGGTTCCTTCTTTTTCTGTGGGTTCTCTATAGTATTCCCTCTGGCACTCTTCCTTCAGTATTCTACTCAGGCCATGATTATTCACCTGTAATTTTGGTTCTTTCTGAGAACTGGCATATGATGTCTCTAGTCAACCATCTTGAAAAACATCCATATTTTATTTTTTGACAGAAATTTATCATCTAGAAAATACTTCCACTTGCACTGTTTGATTTTTTTTAAGTAAATCAGACATAGCAGATATTATTACTCCCATTTTACAGAAAGAAAAGTTGAGACCCTGAGAGAGTAAGTGACCAAGGTAAAAGAATAAAAGATTCAAGATAGGATCAGAAAGAACTTCTGATATCTAGTTTTTCTTTCTTTTCACTACACCATGCAATCTTCATAAAACTGAAAATAAGTGTAACAAGCGTTTATGACTCTTTTGCCTGTCCACTAACAATATGGGTAGGGGTCAAACCTTAAATCCACTCTTTCTCTAGTTACCATTTTACTCAAATGAGTCTGCCAGGAATGGTAGATAAGTATTCTGTAGAAGTTACTATCAATAAAGCAATCTGAATAATAAGCAAGAGATCTGACAGCTTGCCACAGGTGGCATTGCAGTGAGTGGAAGCTTGGAACAAACACAGCAGCACACCCCCTGTTCCCAATAAAATGGCTGTCAAAATAAATAAACAAACAAACAACAAATATTGAGGAGGATGTGGGGAAATTGAAAGTCCTCTACATTGCTGATGGGAATGTAAAATAATACAGCTGCTGCGGAACAGATATGGCGCTTTCTTTGAAAATTAAACATTGAATTTCCACATCATCCTACATCCACTGTGGGGTATATACACAAAAGAATTGCAAGCAAGGATTTGACAAATATCTGTGCACCCATGTTTATAGCAGCATTATTCACAGTAGCCAAAAGGTGGAAAGAACCCAAGTGCCTATCAGTGGATAAATGGATAAACAAAATGTGGTGTATACAGACAATGGAATACTGTTCAATCTTAAAAAGGACTAAAATTCGGACACATGTCACAACATGGAAAAACCTTGAAGATGTTATGCTAAGTGAAATAAGTCAGCCACAAAAGGACAAAGACGGTATGATTCCACTTATGTGAGGCACAAAGAGTAGTTAAATTCATAGAAAAAGCAAGTAGAATGGTGGTTGCCAGGAGCTGGAGTGGAGCAGGAAATGGGACATTAGTATTTAGTGGATACAAATTTCAGTTAGGGAAGATGAAAAATTTCTGGAGATGAATGGTCCTGATGTTTATGCAATAATATTAATGTACTTAATGCTACTGAACTGTACACTTAAAAGGGTTAAATGGCAAATTTCATGTTATATATATTTTACTATAGTTAGAAATATCAAAAATTTTTTAAAAGTTGGGATCAGAGATATAAAGACAATTTACATGGCCTGCAAACCCCCCTCCACCCGGCTAAAAAATTAAAATAAAAAGCAAAGAAAAGAAAATAATGATTGATGCATACATTGATGGGGCAAAAAAAGTTTAAGTTAGCAAACGTAACAGGAAACCTGTCACTTCTCCCCTAGTCCTTTGGCATCTTTCTTCACAAGGTTTCTATTGCACTTTATGTCCAACCATCAGAATGTACTAGCCATTCAATAAGCATTTAATAAGAACGATTTTTCTTTGTTCCAGGGTCTGTGTTCTCTGCTGTGGGGGATGCAAAATAAATTAAAATCAACCTTCTATAAAGTGTATTAAAGCTTCCATAGGGTATTTAAATATTACCATCCTGTACATGGTGAAGTTGACAATTCAAAATGAGCTAAATCTGCTTGCTGCCTGTTTTCATTTAGGTTTCCCTCAAATTATGTAAAAATCCTTTATTCTGAGAGTGAACATCACATTTGACATAGTCACATAATGCTCAGTTAAGTTATTCTAAATCATTGTCATTAGTACCTTTATAATGGAAGTTCCTAAAAAAAAAAAATCACATGAAATTTAAAATCAGTTTGTGTGACCAGGCTCTGAGTCACATGGTCTAGTAAAACAAAAACATTTCGATATTTACACTTGGGATCTAAATGATCAGATTGACACTATCAAATTCTTTAGTCTATAAATCTGAATAGTCAATGATATTTCTGACAAAAAGCACATATATACATGAACACACAGAGAAAAATTATACAATTGTGATCCATTCATTATCTGACCTTCTTTTTCTCCTTAGGTGTCAACAAGCAACTAAAATTTAGTTTATATATTTTCCCACAGAGAAAAACATAACCTAGAAGAAGCCTCTAAAATGATTGAATCCTTCTTAGTCATCTCTAGCCAACCTATCAAACATATATTTCCTAATCATTCTTTCTAAAGCACAGCTTTGATCAAGTTACTGTCCTGCACAGAAGCTGTCTAAAGTTTCACTGACTGCCAAATAAAGTCCAAAACCTCACCCAAACAGTCCAGGGACTATCTCAGTCTGTATCTTCTTTCTATGAATTATTTTTCTTTATTCATCCTCATCTCTAAATAGAATAGTCAACTTGCCATTTCTGAACAAACTCTAAAATTTCCAATCTCTAGACCTAGTCTTACTCCATTCTTCCTAAGTACAATGCAATTCTATGCAAACTCCACTCTTCTAAATATGTATGTATCATAACCATTTGCTTAATATTGTGCTAGACTATAAGAACGAGATTTACATATTTTGATGAATTTTCCACTATTTGTTAATAAATGAATACTAAATAACCCATGGTATTTGTAAAGAACATACAATAGAGAGCTAGGCAGTCCTTTCAGCTTCCTGGGAAACTAGAAATCCCTGTTCTGCGTGATTCTATGTAGGTTTGTCTTTTGGGAAGCAATAAATTTAACAAAAAATTAATTATTGTCATTTCATCTTTTCCTAGGAATGTTGACTCTCAAAGTGTAAAAGGAAACTGTAAACACAAATATCATTATTTATATATTCCACGAGCGCTTATTGAATAACTTCCATGTACTGTAAATTATACAAGGCAATGGGAAGTGATTGAAAAAATACCGAGGTTAGTAAGAATTTTTATCCTTTAAGAGTATTGAAGCCTAAGTACAATACAAAGTAGAAAGTGAAATATTGTAAAAAAGAGAGAGAAAGAGATGGCTTTGGGTTAAAAGAAAGAAGAGATTGCTCCTGCTTGGGAAGAACCCAGAAAGTTTCATGTTAAAACAAGATGTTTCCATTTGTCTTCAGCAAATGTCAACCACAATGGAAAAACATTAAGACAGCTAAGTACAAAACACTTCAGCATGTATCTGTTTCCATGGTGTCAATTCTATATGTTTATATAGATTTTTTTTTGTTGGGCTCATGAAGATTTTAATAAATCTACATATATAAAAGCATTGAAAACCACATTTGCCACAAAATACCAAAGTTCTTAAATATTAGTGATTTGCAATCACTCTGTATTCCCCCCCCCGGACTATCTCTTTCTTAGTGATTTGGGGAATTATTTTCAGACTATTCTTCCTTAGAAACTATTGATGCTATATGACTTCATCAACATAAAATGGCTTCATTAGTAGTAATATATTAATAACTGCTTATTTCATGAACTAAGTTCTATCTTTCACAAACTTGAAAGGCTAGAGGAAACTTTATCAATCAGTGCTAGTTAATTTCAGCACTACTCTTGTTTTTAGTGTATCTCTGAAAAGACGTACTTCGGAAGTGTGCTTTCTTCTGTAAATGAATATATAGTTTACCTTGGGGAAGGGAGAAGCAACAGAGAAATCCTGTTCAGTTAATCGACTCTGGAATGTTGCTATTAATGAAGGATAAATGAAACAAAATAGTAGTTATTTGAAAAGTCAAGCAAAACAATGGATTTTTAAAATAATTTAACAAGTATTTATTGTAAGGTTTTCCAGTGACGGAGAGACCAGCAGACACAAAGTATGGCCAAACAATGTGGCTTTATTGAGCTCTCTTGGGCGAGGTTCAGGGTCCCCAGAGAGGGGGCCAGAGGATGGGGGTTTTCTGGCACAAAGACTTTTGGAGCGAAAAGTGGGGAGTTCTTCGTTGCAGTTTTAGGGTGGGTGTTGAGAAGTAGGAGGGGCCAGTGGTATCTGTGGACCGCAGGGACCGAAACTCCTCTCATTCCGGTGAACGTCCAGGTGGGGTTATTCTTTAACTCAGCTGAGCCTACCAGTTATTTGTGGGCTTCTCTTTTTTCTTTAGGGAGGGGAGGGTTGCCCGCCACCAGCTTTACATTTATTTAGTTTCTATAAGGTGTCACCAAGTTTTAGTTTTTTCATAGACATGAAAAAGGCAAACAAAATTCATGTTCTCTGTGCATCCTGTGTCCTGGATGTATGGGAAGAAAGGAGGCAAGAGGTAGAAGAGAAGAAGAGATAAAATGTATGTGATTAACAAGTAAATAAATTTAAAACTATTTCAAATAGTGATAAAATATTATGAAGACAATAACTAAGGATGATCTGATAAAGATGAACTGGTAGGTATTAGGAAGTGGGAATTTTGGGAGGTGATTTGGGCTCTGCCTTCATGAATGGAATTAGCTCCCTTGTAAAATAGGCCCAGGAAAGCTTGTTCACCCTTCCACCATGTGAGAACACAGCTTAGCAGGCTGTAAATCAGGAAACAAGTGGACAGTTTGATCTCAGTCTTCTCAGCCTCCAGAATGGTGAGCAATAAACTTCTGTTGTTTATAAGGTGCCATATCCATAAGGTATTATGTATATTCTAAGGACCGATATAACTTTCACTAGGGAATATCTTTTCATATAATATAGCATGTAAATTAAGCCTTGAAATATAGGTATGATTTGACCATGTGGAAATGGAAGGTGGGGGGTGCTGAAAAATACAGTAGGGCCTTTTATGAAATGTGGGAAATTGCATTTATCCAAGAGTTGCTAATATAGTCCCTATGTATATGGTAATGGAGGTAAATTTTTTCATTCATTCAGTGAATATTTTATTGAGCAAGTACTATGTGGAACATTACATACTAGCTGCTGATGAACAGTGATGAGTAAGACATAGACTCTGTTTTTATGGAGCAGTCCAGTAGGGGGAGACAGACAATAAACAAATGAGTAAGTACAGACTACAAGGTGGTGGTAGGGGCTGTGGAGGAAAACAAAGCAGAGAGTAAAGGAAGACAGTTTGTAAGTGATTCAGCTTTTACAAAGGGTGGTTAAATAGGGCCTGTCTAATAAGTGACATTGCAGAGATCTGAAGGACATAACAGAGAAACTCTGGGAACAGTCATCAAAAGAGAGGAAATAGTAGGTGGAAACGCCCTGAAGTGGGAGCATGCTTGCGATATTTAAGAAAAAGTGTAAAGAGACTGTTACAACTGAAATATTAGTAGTGAGCAAAGAAGGGATAGGAGATGAGATCAGAGAGGGGGGGTGGGAGGAGAGGCTATAAACACTAAGCCGCTTATAAGTGAAAAGGAAGCTGGGAAGCCATTGGAGGGAATAAACAAACTAATAGGATTATCTGACTTTTATTGTCAAGGGACACTATGACTACAGTGTTGAGAAGAGCCAAAGAGGTCAGGACAAGGGCAAAAGCAGATAGACCAAATAGTAGGCTGCCAGGTTATCCACGTATGAGATAATGGTGGCCTGGAGCTGGGTGCTTATGGAGGAAGTAATAAGAGTGGTCAAATCCTGGATGTACTTACAATTGATTGGATTTGGTAATGGATCAAATAGTGCATAAGAGGAGAGTCAGATTGACAACAAGTTTTTTAGCTCAAGCACCTAGAAGAATGGGGTAGCCATTCATTCAGATGAGGAAGACACCAGGAAAAATAAGTATTTGTTAGGCTATCTAAATGTCAGTTTTAGACATTGTCTTAGTCAGTTTTGGCTAATAAAATAAATTATAGACTGAGCAACTTACACAACAAGCAATTATAACTCATAGTTCTAGAGGCTGGGACATTCAAGATGAAAGAATTATTGGCTTCAGTGTCTGTTTAGAACACTCTTCACGGTTTATAGATGACAATCTTCTCATTGTATTCTTGCATGGCTGAAAGCAGAAAGAGAGATACCTTGTCTCCTCCTCTTTTAATAAGGGCATTAATCTTATCATGAAGGCTTCACCCTCATGACCTAATCTAACCCTAATTACCTACCAAAGGCTCAACCTTCAAATACCATGACATTGGGGATTAGGATTTTAACATATAAATTTCTGGGGGACCTAAGCATTCAGTCCATAGCAGACACAGTAAATTTTAGATGTCTATTTGTAACTAAGCAGAGATTTTGAATAGGCAGCTGGATGTATGAGTGTAGAATTCAAGGAAATGCCTGGGCTGAAAATAAAAAGTGGGGAGTCATCGGGAGATAGATGTGGTATTCAGTGCCTTGTGACTGGATTATATGAATCATGGGGCAAGTCTACATAGAAAAGAGAAGGTCTAAGATTGAGCCCTGAGTCACTGCAAAATTTAGAAGCCAGAAAGAACAGGAAGAACCAGCAAAAGAGAAAAGGAGTGCCAATGACGAAGGAAGTCATAGAAGAGTCAAAAGGAATTAGTATCCCAAACACTAAGTGAAGCAAAGAGAAAGTGATCAACTGTGACAAATACTCTTACATAATTTGAGAACTGAAAAGTGATTATTGGATTTAGCAGTGGGGAAGTAACTAGTGATCTTGATAAGAAGAGTTTGAGTGGGTTGGTAAAAACTAAAACCTCATGAAATTAGGATCAAGAGAGAAAAGGCGGACAAGAATTAGTAAAGGTTGACTCCTTTGGGCCTATAAAAGATGGTAAGGAAATGGAAGAGTAGCTGGAGAAGATATGGTCAAGAAAAGGTTTGTCTGAGACAGGAGATAGGTTAGTCTAATCATAGGCTGTTGGCGGTGGTTCATTTGAGAGAAATTGATGAGAGAAGGAGGACTGCAGAATAGATGTATTGAGTATAAAGGTTGTATATAAAGTTTGATATCGAGTGCACTCATCATTTATCTATACTAATGGGAAAGAAAGCAGAGTATATTGATGCTAACATTTACGTGTAAGTAGATGTGGTAATAGAAGCTTATGGAGATTCTTTTCTAATTACTTTTTTCTTTTCAGTGAAAGAGAAGATGATTTCATCAGCTGAGAATGAGGCTGAGAAGGATACAATTGTGTTAGTTTGAGAAGATAGAAGTTTTAAGATTCTCTAAAGGAGAAGGGGAAAGGATGAAGTATTAATACATTTCCCTAAGTGGATTATGGGTGAGAGCAAAGTGTCTGAGATTGTTTGATGGACATGTATTTTAAGTGGTATCATTAAGCAAAGCGTGTATGTTTTTCTCCAGCATGATTTCAGGGTCAGTACTGGAGGAGCGTTGAGTTTAATCAACTTTTATATTTTGTGTTTTGTAAGATTACCGCAAGGAAGGCTGTATGATGCATGGATCTATCTAAGCTGGGAAGGAATATTCAGTATATAATACAGTGAGCCTGAGGCTAGGAAGATCTTGCAATTATTGATACTGATGAAATCTAGTTATCATCAAATTGGTATGGAAAGCCATATTATTTAGATGTGGAGATAAAGAAATTAGGATAAAATGGTTAAATACCAGTATAAGAAAAAGGACCACACACTTAATCTTAGAGTACTTGAAATGCTATGAATCTTTAAGACAGAAATTGACACGACAAGCACTTTGAAAAAGGTAATGAGAGTGGAGCATAGTGGATGAAAAGAAACGGGTAGAGATTGGAGGTAGAAAAAAAATTATCAGTTTCCTGGCATAATTCAGAGCAAAAAATACTAAGACAAAGATAGAGGTTAGGTTGTGCTCTGTTTGGAGTGTAAAGAAATATATGAATGGGGTGCATTGCTCCAAGCATTTGGCATTCAAACAGGGGAGACAGGCATGAACATAAACAATTTTGGTCAAATGTAATAAATGCCACACCACAGGTGTGCACAAAATGTTACATAGACGCAGAGAGAGAATTAAAAAATTCTGATGATTCTACTACAAGCAAAGATGAAGAATAACAAAACTTAACTGAATACATGTATATTTTAGCTGAAATATGAGTAGTAATTTTTCATATTGAGTAAGTACAATTGGGTGTGATAAATAGAAGAGCTTGAAGTCAAAGAACCGTAAGAACAGGGTATGTCAAATATATAATGGCATGTTGGATTAGACTAAGCATGGTTGCTACAGGAGATATTATAGGAAATAAGGCTAAACTTACGTTAAAGCTAGTTATAAAGGACTTTGGGTGTCAAGCTAAAGTATTTGGACTTATTTTTTGTCGACAATGAGGACTTACGAGAGTGTTAAGTGTGTTCTTTGAGAAGTTCGTGTGTACGTATGTGTGTGTTTTTGTGGTAGTGAGCATGTTTATACATGTTTGTTTAGGACAGTGCATGATTTTTTTTGTGTGTGAATAATTCTGTGCTTATTTGATCACATTTTCATCTCCCATGAAATGAATGACAGCATAAAGCTGGACTGGGGTTATAGTATTTTCCCATTACACAGAGTAAATCTAGCCACCCTTTATTGTTATCCAACTGGAAACACTGACTTTATCACTATTACACTTTAACAAATGAGGGTGATGAACAGTTACCTGATAGGAGCAAAATCAGAGCCAATATCACGTGGGCTTTAATTTCTCTTTGAACACAGTTCCACATCTGTACAATGAAAGGGGCTGAGGGTACTTGAGTACTTGATAACTCTAAGGTTCTTCTTATGCATAAAAATGTGATATGACTATGTTAAGAGAGAAAAAAGGAAAACTGTAACTAAAATTTCCCTGTGAACATGCACATATCAAAAAATAAAAATAGCTATCCCTCTTTTTCAAACTCAGGAGTAAAATGTAAAATCTAATTGCCCTAAAGAGAAGGTGGTCAAAACACCAGTAGGTCAGCATCTAGGAGATAAACAATTATACTGAATGCTAGTACATCCAAACTGATTTTCCAGTGTAGCATGGAACATTGCTGACCAGTCTGATTAGCATAATTTTGTTAATGTTCAGTTCTTACTGAATATATTTCATTTGAATTCAGAGGAATAAACCAAAACTTTAAAACAAAACCAGAAAGTTTTTCCTCTGTTTATATGTTTATATAATTTTTGTAACAAATGCTGTGACAAAACCATAGCTTTCAGTGGGTGCATGGAGGTTTAAGTGGTTTCATCTCAAACTGGAACCAGATGTGAGGAGTGGCAAAGTTACCAAATGTCATATTACAAAACCAAAACAAAACCGCTGTTCAATGTCTTCGTCTTTGCAAAGTACCAAAATGATGTGTTTCAAGGATCAGCAAAGATCTGAATGAAACTTGTCTTCATTGGAAATTAGGATTTAATCCAAGACCAGTAAAAGATTAAATTGTCAAGGGATTTGGGTGAAAAATTTGTATATTTCAAAGAAAATTGTGTCAACTGTTGACCAAACTCAGGGAGGCTGATGATTAATCATGTTGAGGTATTTTTCACTGTCCTACAAACACCATGATTATATCTACTCTGATACTCTGCTTCTTTGGTATCCTCTAATGAGGCAACTCCGCATTTCCCCTCATCTGTTTCAGTAGTGCTTATCACCAATGGTCCAGCTCAAATTCAGTTGTGACATAACACTTGCCATGAATACTACACCTTTCTCTGGAGATTAATTATCTAATCCTCTCATTGTATAAATGGGAAAAATATGTCTCAGATATTAGAAACTTTGGGAAAGCCACATAGCTTACTTAAGGTTTATAATTCCTCTAAATTCCTACAGTTTTGACTATCCATAACACAATATTTATCATAACTAGAGAAGGGTACCTTCCCTCCGTGTTTATGAACATTCAATTTGTGAATAATATAATCCCATGTTGACAATTAAGAACTACCCATTAAAAATCCTAAAATGTGAGAAATGTCTTTTGAATGCTAAAATCTGTTCTCTACATTGGTACTTTCTACATAGGTCCAGAAACATGGAAGGAAGTGGCAATATTTTTAATGTCTTTTAAATTGGTGCTAAGATCCAAAATTAGCACTTTAAATTCACAGTTTCTCTTGAACTGCACCATAAATTATCAAATATTTTTATTGTTGTGGTGTCTCAATCCATTTGCACTGCTTTAACAAAAATACCATAAATTACGTGGCTTATAAATAATAACCATTTATTTCTCACAGTTCTGGAGGCTGCAAAGTCCAAGGTCAAGAAACCAGCATATTCAGTGTCTGGTGAGGGACCATTCTTCATAAATGACGCCTTCTTGCTGCATCCTCACATAGCAAAAGGGACTAGCTAGCTCTCTGGGGTCTCTTTTTTAAGGGCACTAATCTTATTCATGAGGGCTCTGCCCTTCTGACATAATCACCTCCCAAAGGCTCCACCTTCTAGTATTATCACATTGGGAGTTAGGTTTCAATATATGAATTTTTTTTTGTGGGGGGGAAACATTTAGACCATAGCATGTGCCATTCAAAACCTTGAGTTTTAATTTTTTTATTATTAACTATTCAACTAGGAGAGAATAATAAGATAACTTTTACTGTGCCCTGTATATAAATGAAGATTTCAAAATAGTTAATGTCAAGGTACTTGGAATCAAGTAGTGACCTAGAAAAGAAAATAATCTGGAAGCCTAAAATTTCTTTCTTATATATATAAGGTATATATATATATAAGGCATATATATGTGTGCATGTGCATATATGCATACATGCACACATATATAGATATGTATACATATATATATATATACATATATATTAATACAATCACATATCACATAAGCCTATAACAGCTAAAATTCAGAAAAGTAAAATAATTTGCATACAATCACCCAGCATAAAGGTAAGGTTAGACAGGTGTTCCTGTTGTAAGACCGATGTTGTTTTCTTTCCACCTAAAAGTGTTAGTCACACTGCCATTTGTTTCCGTTTCCCAGGCCAAGATTCTACCACCGTCTCATCAATCTCTTTTGTACAATGGTGACACTATTTTTAAGGTTGTAATTTGTAAAGAGTTATTTTAAAAAGGACAAAATAATTATTTTCTCTCCTGAAAAATTTAAGGGCCTTAAAGGAAATGGCAGGAAATAAGGACACCTAATTGGTACCTGAATATGAATAGATGAGTCAGCCTTCTTACTCACATCCTGGAAGCCATGCTGTGATGTATCTAGGATGTTGTTGAGCTCAAACACTTATACATAGCTCCTCAGTGACTGTTTGATTTCCTGACTTCCCCTAAGGGCAATTGGCTTCAATTTGTAATCCTTCAGTAAGTTAGCAGATTTAAGTAAACAACAAGTTAACAGTAGTCAAGGGTGTAAGGATTTAAGGTAATAAATAATACAACCAACATTGAGGAGAGGTCACATATGAAGCCTTCAAGACCAGGGATTACTATTTTAGTAATCTCACTTCTCATCTCTTCTTTCCATTTTCTAAATTTATAATTTTATTAGGTACAATTATCAATGGTTATATTTACTATTATTCAGAAAATATGGAATGAGATCTGAATCCTATACTTCAACAGCTCATAGTCCAAATATTATAGTAAACATATATTAATCACCTAATATGTGCTAATTACCATGCTAGGCTCTTGAGAATATAAAAATGAAAAAAGGTTATTTTCTTTGAGAGTTTTGAATTATGGCAATTCTGGAATACTTAGAAGATCAAAACAAAGAATTACATAGTTTGCATTTTTAAATTAATCTGTAAGTAATAAAAGTAGCAAAAAAAGTAAAACCTTACTTTCACAAGGTATAAATTTAGTTACAGTGGTCAAATGCTTCCTAAACTAAGATTTCATAAATTTGTTTGTTTATATAAAATTTCAAATCCAAAACCTCAAAGATGAAAATAAGAATAAAAATACATAAATTATTACCCTTTTATATCTCTAAGGAAAAGGGAGGCACAATTTTTTCTTTAAAATATTGATTTCATATGAAATTACAAATGGGAAATGAGGCATTGATCGGTAGT
>NW_012133858.1:13029754-13052905 GCF_000956105.1 Propithecus coquereli | reverse complement strand
TTGATTATCTGAAAATGACTTTGTTGGGCTGTTTCTCTGGGAAGGTAGTTTGAGAATGATTCTAATTGTAAAATCATTTATTTTCATAACATCAAAAAGAATGTTCCATGTTCTCTTAGCAATTATTGACAATTAGAAATCTAATGCCAATCTACTTCTTTCATAGGTAACCTATTGTTGTCACCATCATTGTTGTTGTTGCTTTGCATATGTGTTTTTGCTTCCTGAAAACTTTCCTGATAATTTCACCACTCTCATTCTTATATTCATTTATTGTGATTGGCACTTGCCATCTTCAAGATTTGTCTTATCAGCTATTTTGTTATTTGTTTGATTTTTTTCTTTCTCTCACTATTAATAATTTTATTTCCTACATTTGCTATTTTCTCTCCTTTTAAAACTCCGGTTTACTAGTATTGAAATTTCAGGATCTATCCTACATGCCTCCTAATTTTTTTCTTATTCTTTTCATATCTTTGGCTTTTAACATTGAAGGACAATCTTGCATTCATTTATTTTTTTCCTAATCAGTAGTCATTCTGAAAATTACTGCATTTTTTGAAGTTTTGATTTTTTAATGTAAATACATAAAAGCTTAAAGAAAATATAACTTGCACTCATATTCCCACCAACTAGTAAATATAGTGTCTTATTTTCATGTAGTCTTATTTTATAGATGGACTTGAAGTCTCTTCTTGCCAGCATCTTCTTAGTTCCCTTCCCTTCCCCCAGTTGCTGAGGCAACCAGTACCAGTAAGCGGATAGACAAATGGGCAACAAACATATGAAAAAATGCTCAACATCACCTATTATCAGGAAAATGCAAATTAAAACCACAATGAGATATTACCTTACCCTTGTCAGAATGGCCATTATTAAAAAATCATAAAACAATAGCTATTGATGTGGATGCAGTGAAAAGAGAATGCTTATACACTATTGGTGGGAATGTAAATTAGTACAACCTTTATGGAAAACAGGATGGAGATTCCTCAAAGAACTAAAAGTAGACCCACAATTTAATCCAGCAATCCCACTACTGGGTATCCACCCAAAGGAAAAGAAGTCCTTATATCAAAAAGAAACCTGTGCCTGAATGTTTTTCACAGCACAACGCACAATTTCTAAGGTACATATATACACACACCATGGAGTACTACTCAGCCATGAAAAGGAATGAAATAATGTCATTTGCAGCGACATGGATGAAACTGGAGAACATTATCCTAAATGAAATATCTCAGGCATGGAAAAACAAACACCACATGTTCTCACTAATAAGCAGGAGCTAAACAGTGGGTGCACATGACCATAAAATGGTACAAAAGACATCGGAAACTAAGAAATGGGAAGGGTGGTTGGTAGGATAAAAACTTACCTGTCGGGTACAATGCATAGCATTCTGGTGATGGGTACACTAAGAGCCCTGACTTTAGCCTTATACAATTCAGTAGTTTAACAAAAACATCTACGCCCTTAATATTTTGAAATAAAAATGATTACATAAAAAAGTGCATATCTCTTCAGGTCACTTGTAGTCACTTTTATCTAGGTATGTATCCACAAGCAATATATAGTTTGTCATTTTTTGAGTTTTGGAAAACATTAAAATTTATTATGGATAGTTAACCGTGCATGGTCAATTAACCTACATATTTATTATACGTATTAATAACAACATCTTCACTAGACTGAGCACTCTTCGATTTGCGATGATCTGTGATTCAGCACACTCCGAAGATTGAGATGCACTGTATTCACACCAAGCAAAGCAGCATCAAGGAGGAACTATCAACCTAATTCTGGGAACAAAAACATTCAAAATGCATTTTCCACTGATGCTTTATGGAAACCAACAACACATCTTTAGTAGCTACACATACGTCTCTACCTTTAAAAACAAAATGTGTAATTTCATAGATAGTACCTAATTTTCAAGTTTATCCCAAAACAACAAATGCTGGCAAGGATGTGGAGAGACAGGAACACTCTTACACTGCTGGTGGGATTGCAAATTAGTGCAACCTCTGTGGAAAAGAATTTGGAGATACCTCAAAGAGCTAAAAATATAAATACCATTTGATCCAGCAATAGCACTATTAGGCATCTACCCAAAACAACAAAAAACATTCTAAAATAAGGACATCTGCACCCGAACATTTATGGCAGCACAATTCACTATTGCAAAGATATGGAAACAACCCAAGTGCCCATCAATTCATGAGTGGATTAATTAAATTTGGTATAGGTATATAATGGAATAGTACTCAATTATAAGAAACGACAGTGATCTAGCACTTCTTATATTTTCCTGAATAGAACTTGAGCCCATTCTCCGAAGTGAGGTATCACAAGATCAGAAGAATAGGCTCCACATGTACTCGCCATCAAATTGGCACTAACTGATCAACACTATGGTGCTCACACGGTAGTAATATTCTTCAGGGATTGAGGGGTTGAGGGGGTAAACTCACAATTAATGGACGTGGTGAGCATTGCAGGAGGGAAAAGGCATGCCTCAAATCATGGTTTGGGTGTGGCAAAGTCATAACATGTAACCAAAATGTACCCCCATAATATCCTGAAATAAATAAATAAAATAAAATAAAATACATGAGACCTTTTGTTTTTCATGTAGTAGGAGGCACCCACATTTTGGATCAATTAGTGCAGAAGGGAGCAGCAGAGGAGCTACACCAGATAGCAAAGCAAGACTGGAACAGATGAGAAGGACTGGCCCTTCTGCCCTCTGTGATTCCCAGGAGGATCTGGACAGTTTTCATCTATTTATATCCAATCGTGTTCAAAAATAATATAATTAGATGTGTTTTAAATTATACAACTATTATTCTACCATATATATAGTCTCACATCTTGCTTTTTGACTCAATAGTACATTTTAATATCTAGCTAATTTTATGTAGTTGAGTCATTTTAAAAACTACATGGCATTCTATCATATAAATACACATTTTATTAACACAGTTTTATGACTGGACAACCAAGCTTTTCCAACAACTTTTGCTACTATACAAAGGAAACTAACTATGCTTGCATTAAGTAGGGATATTATTTTGTATTGCTCCACTTTTAGTAAATGTGCATAGAAGTGACCACTCTAAAATTACTGAATGTCTTCTTCACCAGAGCATACTGCTTATTTCCTCACAAGTGTTTTTTGAGTTATGGTTTCTCCAGTCATATTTCTGATAGCATCTGTTTCCTGCGTTTCCATAACTCTTCAACTATTATACTTCTTTTTTTTTATTTCAGCATATTATGGGGGTACGAATGTTTAGGTTTATATTGCCTTTGCCCCACCTGAGTCAGAGCTTCAGGTGTGTCCATCCCCCAGACAGAGAGCACACTGCACCCATTAGGTGTGAATATACCCATCTTCTCCTCCCTCCTCCCACCTGCTCAATACCCAATGAATGTTATTACCATATGTGCACATAAGTGTTGATCAATTAATAACTATTTGATGGTGAGTACATGTGGTGTTTGTTTTTCCATTCTTGTGATACATCACTTAGTAGCATGGGCTCCAGCTCTATCCAGGATAATACAAGAGGTGCTATATCACCACTGTTTTTTGTGGCTGAATAGAACTCCATGGAATACATATACCACATTTTATTAATCCACTCATGTATTGATGGGCACTTGGGTTGTTTCCATATCTTTGCAATTGTGAATTGTGCTGCTATAAACATTCTAATGTAGATGTCTTTTTAATTTATGACATGTTTCCTTTTTTACAGTGTTGTAATGGGATGTTTTTCATGTATAAAAACATATATGATCATTTTTGCATGTATCTTCAATTTTTTTCAGCTCAATCATTTCTGTCTTCTGCACATACCACCCCATTGAAATCGATCTTATTTATGGTTGCCAATAACCAGCCTGCCAATATTCAAGATAGTGTCACTGTTAAAATACTTCCTTAGTGGCTGGGCGCGGTGGCTCACGCCTGTAATCCTAGCTCTCTGGGAGGCCGAGGAGGGCGGATAGTTTGAGCTCAGGAGTTCGAAACCAGCCTGAGCAAGAGCGAGACCCCGTCTCTACTAAAATTAGAAAGAAATTAATCGGACAACTAAAAATATATAAAAGATTAGCTGGGCATGGTGGCGCATGCCTGTAGTCCCAGCTACTCGGGAGGCTGAGGCAGAAGGATTGCTTGAGCCCAGGAGTTTGAGGTTGCTGTGAGCTAGGCTGACGCCACGGCACTCACTCTAGTCCGGGCAAAAGAGTGAGACTCTGTTTCAAAAAAAAAAAAAAAAATACTTCCTTAATGATAGTATTCCCTTTTCTTAACCTCAAAGATGCCTGATTCTTGGCATCTCTCTTTTCTCTTTCTCATTGTCTTACGCTTAAGTCTCTTTTTCTACCCAAAGTCTGAATATTGAAATTTTTCAATATTTGTTTCTTGGTTCTCTCTTTTCTCCAAACTCATTCCTTTTATTCATCTCCTTAGCTGCAAATGCTTTC
The DNA here is from genome assembly GCF_000956105.1 of Propithecus coquereli. NCBI lineage: Eukaryota > Metazoa > Chordata > Mammalia > Primates > Indriidae > Propithecus > Propithecus coquereli. The sequence continues at coordinate 13,048,411 of NW_012133858.1, read as the reverse complement.
TGTATAATAAGGACTTCAAAATATATATCCCTATCCTAGACCTCTCTTCTGGGATTCAGAATAAAATATTTAATCGCCTTAACACCCCTAATCAAATATATCGTAAGCATCTCAAATTTAAATGCCCTTTTCAAATATGACCCCAGCACCATCAATCCAGTTGCTTAAAATATCTCAATTCTCCAATAATGCCTGTTGATTTTAACTCCATTGGTTTTACATATATAAAATATACACTTCTCTACACCTCTTCTGCTGTCATCCAAATCCAAGCCACCATCCTTTTTCACTACGATTTCCACAATAGCCTCTTAAGACTTGTTCCCTCTTCTACTTTTTCTTCCTCCTTATCAATTTCCCACAACATTAGGGTTATTTATTAAAATTATGAGTGATCTCCTATCTGTATCTATAAAGCCATTGATATTTTTTCCATTTCATTTAGGCTAAAAAAAATAAATAAATCCTTACTCTCTTCTACAGGGCCCTGAATGCAAACCCTGTATACTTATCTCCAATCTTATTTACTTCTAACTTTCCCCTCACTTTCCATGTTGTAGCCGTTATAGCTTCCTTTTATGTTCCTCATATACTATGAACTCCTTTCTGTCTTAGAGTCTTTATGCATTCCGTGCCCTGAGTTTGGAAAGTCCTTTCCTATTTTTTATCATTTGCTAATTTCTTCTAATATCTTCTCATCATTACATTTCAGTCCAATCTTACATTTACAAAGGAGGAGTCAGGAAAAAACATACATTTTCCTCTTCTCCATAGAGAAATGACAAGTTATTGTGTCTCTAAGGACCGAGCCTTCCTTAACTCAGAGTGAAAGCAAATAGTATTTAAGAGGTGTTAAGAGCTGAGTCTCTTCCTGATGGCAGAAAATAAGCTAAATGATGATCTCTTTTGTCTGAAAGAACCTAAATGAGAAGGGGTGACCCTGGAGGAGATTTAGGAATATATATAGAGAGAATATTGGATCTGAAGTTTGGATACCTAGATCCCATCCGAGAAGTGATTCAGAGATCAGCCAGTGACCTGCACGCACCAGGAAAATGGGCTAGATGGGATGACAGAAGAACAGCATGCAGTTGCTCAGGTCTGTGCAGGTCTCAGGCAATTAACTCCAGTACCAGTGCCCAAGAATGCTTCCTCAAGGAAAGATAAAACTGTACTTACAACTCTGATTATTAAACTTAATGTTTGACCTTAAGTCTATCACTTTATGTATCTCATCAATTAAAGTGACAATCTCTAAGGTTCTTTAATTACCTAGAACCTCTACAAAGTATAAATTCCTGACAAAACTTCTTTTTTCAGCTTATATTGCTTATGTTTATCACTTAGGGCAACATGAACTGGAAATTACTTTGGAAAAGGAGCCAGTAATTAGGCTACTCTAGGTTTGTTTTACCTTATTATCACTGTATCCCATATTTGAGAAGCCAGAAAAGTACCTGGTATAGTATTCACTCTGTCTTGTTCCCCTCAGGTGACTTCAAAATGATTGCACCAGACACAAATTACAGATCCTGCATATGTTTTCAAACAATAAAGATGTAATTTTAGAAACAGCTGAGAAGTTGCCCTGTTCTTGTTCTTCAATTAGCTTGAATGTTTTGGACTGGAGATCTATTCGGAACGCTCCCTCATGCCTCGTTTTACTTGTCAGTTTGTATGATAGGGTCTCTGGATGCCAGAAAAACATGTCAACCCCAGAAAGTGATTTTATGAGGAAGCCCATTTAACTTTTATGTTTTTACTAGAGCAGTTATTATTTCTACTGGTAAAATATGTCTAAATTGGCTTACAATGTCAAGTGTAACATTTAAGATTTAAGTGTTTTGGTGGTCTGAACAGTGAAAAAAAAGGGTTAATAATAATCCTGTGCATGCAATTGTCCACTGAGCTGACTAGCTTGACAGCATGGCATACTTTTGAATGTCAATTCAACTTGTAAAAATAACTTGGACTCTTAAACACTTAGGTCTGTATAATAATTTATAGACATCAGATTAGAATCCCACAAAGTGCTTTGGAAATTTATTTGGGCAGACTTTATTCCAGGAAAATCTCATCATGCAAGTTTGATAGCTAAAACAGTGTGCTAAATGTTCCAGGCAATTGCCTGCTAACATGAAATCTTGTACACTCCATATAAAAATTATGGCTGCTAAATTTTCAAGGAAAAAAATGACAAAGTTTTTATTTTCTTCTTGTAATCACACAGTGCATTTAACTCTAAGCTCATAGATCCAAAGAACTAAGAGCAAGAATAGGATGAGGTACCATCTGACCTGATCTCCATTTTTTGCATATGACCCCTGAGTCTTAGAGGGGGAAAGTGGTTAATATTATGCAGACATTTACTGCAGACCTAAAGATAGAACACAACTTCCTCTACCCAGTGCTTTTGCAGTTGCACCATAGATCACACCAAGTCTAACCATACATAAATGTATTTATGACCAAGAGTGTAAATTTCAACTAGTTCTGGTATATCAACTACTAAAATGAGACAAATTCTCTTTCACACAAATAATGCAAAAGAAAAGAAAGTTTTGATAGAAAACTATTAGTAATTCCAAACGTATACATTTAATAGTCTCTTACTGGTTAAGAAAAAAACAATTTATCATATGAATCCCAATAAAATTATAATTTAAAATGATGGTTTTCAAGTACAAAAGTAAAATAACCTGAAAAGAGAGGAAATGGATGGTTTTCTAAGGATATCTATTCAAATATAACCACTATTTACTTTTTTAGCTGTAAATTCCGTAAGAGCAGGGACTTAAGGGCAGCATTGCCTACAGCTGCGCACCCAGTACCCTGACAATACCCAGCACTTTGTAAGCATTCATTAGCTTTCTGTTAGACAGTAAATTTTATAATCCTGAATTATTTTTAAAAATGTATTTATAAGTCTAAGTAGGCACATTTATTCATTTTAAATCATATGGCATTAAAATTTTGGAGTATACAGATATTTAGGAGATAAGTTATTTTGTAAAAGCATATTTAGACCGTCAAATTTATTTGGTCAAATTTATTTTCTAATTTTTACATATTTCTTCTAGCCTACAGTTTTGTTTTTGTTATGGTTTTTAAAGGATGAAGAATTACAGATAGATGATTAGATAGATAGATAGGTAAGTAGGTAGGTAGATAGAAGATAAACTCTTTCTCAGTACTTAACAAATGTCAGAGTGATTCATAAAGCAACTGAACCTCTTTGACAAAGCTAAAGAGCATAAATGAAATAGGGATAGATGGCTCAGTAACCAAGGCAGGGCTTTCTGTCCAGTTTCCCTCATTTGCAAAATCAAGTAACTGAACTTGATGGTACTCAAGATTTCATTTTAGTTTTTTGTTCTACAAGTTGTTTATTGTAATTTGGATAAAAGTCCTTATTGAGAACTCTGAAATATAAAAAATAAAAATAATTTTACTAATTTGAGTCTCTTAACTTATAACTATAAATGCCAATTACTTACATTAACCTTCTGTGATTAACAAATATTGTGACATTCAGGGAGTGGCTTCGTCTTCCTATGTCTCAATTTTCTTACCTGTATAATGGAATTAATTATAGTACACATTTGCTAATGTACTTGTTAAAATTAAACGAACTAATGTGAGGCACATAAGTAGCATAAAAATAGCGTATTTTAAGTGCTAAATACTTGTCACCAATAAATATGAACACAATTAATGAACTCAGGGTTTTAAGAATCTTAAATCTTCTTAATCTGCTACAAAATCTTCTTAATATTATTGATTAACCTTACAAATATTTTTTAGAAGTTGAGAGTGTGGATTTCAAAAAGTAAACCTAAACATGGGCCTAATTTAATTAACACAAATTCTGAATCCATTCAGTTTAGAGAAGAAACGTTATTATGATCATTTATTTTACTTTAAATAACTTATGCTGACATATTAGCACTGCCTTTTCATATTTGAAATATCTTATAACAAATATAAAGAGAGGAATTCAATAATTTTCTTGTATTATGACAAAAAAGAAATGTATAAATCCTTTCTGTAATTAAACTAGGAAATGTCTATTACCCCAAACCACATACTATGAAGAATACTTGCCAAATATTTTGATATTTCAACAAAATCACAGGAGAACACCAGAACAAAGATCAACTTTTGATATTAAGCAATGTACAGATTTCACTATAAGATTGAAAGAAGTTCCTAAATCATCCAAATGAGAATTACTTTTCTTGTAATGATTTTTTTTAATAATAAAAAGCAGAGATATCTGTGGGCCACAGAGGAAAAGAAATTTCCTATGAGTTTTTATTTCCACTCTGCAGAGCTTTAGGGAAGGTGAACCTGCAAGAGGGTCCTCAAAAACATGCCATCTTCAGCTTAAATCAGTTTTGCCACTCTGAACTAAGATGACTCAGAAGACATAAATAATCATTAAATAAACAAACAAGAAAGTGCTGATGTATAGGGCTTAACTGTGAGAAATAATGACCTAATGTAATCTGGTCGCCTAGAGAGAACTTAGGTTAAACATACCTCAAGCAAAGGATACTACAAATTATGTGAAATTGTGTTTTGAAAACTCTCACTAGGTGCCATAGTTTCTTCTGCCAAACTCTACTCCCTTCACTAAACCACTGAACAAATAAGTCTGGATGGTAGTGCTAATATTCAGAGATCATAATAAGCAAGAACTCTACCACATGGGATTTATACTTATATTTTAATCAAAATATAAGGAAAGCAATAAAGCAAGTAAACAACATGAGATAAAGAACATCCTCAAAAAATGAAATTTTTAAACATAAATTACTTAATTTGTTATACTAAAAGAAATGTGAATTATTTACAAAGAAGCTTCAAAGAATAAGTATAAGAAATGAATAAAAATGATAATGAATATGAAAGGTGAAGCAGAAGAGATCAGGAAAAACATTGAAAATAACAATAAAAAGAGCTTTTAAAATTTGAAACTGAGCTATATTATAATTTGCAAGGCATAAAATAGATACCATTAGATTAGAAGCAATGAGGTAGGAGAAAAATGAGTAGACATGTAAAACCAAATAAAACAAATAATGACAAAAGTGTTGAATGACAGCCTCTATGGAAAGCAAACAAAAGAGCTCCAATCTATACGATTGATATTTCCTAAAGAAGACTGTAGATTTGAGAGAAGGGGAATGAGAAATCTATAAATTCCAAGTGATAAAATAAAACAGAAAATGAAAAAGGATAATAAATGCAAATATAACAAAGATTTTAAAATCACAAAAAAACAATCAATAAATATAATAAATCTAAGTTTAATATTAATACAAATATAAATTTGAATATAATTTGATAATTCATAATAAAAACTAAAAGTAAAACATTTTAATAATTTTATTATTTTATACCATATAGTGAAATTATAATATCAATAATATGATAAAGAGATTCCAATGGAAATTTGTAAAATTGGAAAGCCTAGATCGGTAAGATAGAAAAATGGAAAATGGAAAATTGAAAAATTGACACACAAAAATATTAAACTTAGACTATTCAGTAATCATTTTAAAAAATGAAATGGGAATCAAAGAAATCAAAGAACATTTTTTCCTCTTTCCCTAAAAAGAATTCCTCAAACCAAAATAATTTTATGATCAATTATCCCAAACTTGTCTTAAGCATATTGTTATAAAAAAATAGAAGGAGGAAAAGCAACGTAATAAATTTTATAGGGATATATGAACCTAAGCCCCAAAGGATAAAGGAAAATCATAAGTCTATTTCACATATGATTACAGTTGTAAAAATCCTAAATAAAATGCCTGAGTCAAACACAAAAGTATCTTTAAAACAACATGTTTTGTTCAAGTAGCTTTCACTCAGAAACTCAGATGACCCATCATATTAGTGAAGTATAGGAGAAAATCAAAGGATTATTAAATAGGCACAGAAAAAGTATTTGATAAATATTAATAATTAATTATGTCTAGAAAAAAGCACATAAACCTAGGAACAGACTGGAACTTTATTAATTTGATAAAAAACTTATAGGAAACCTCAGGATTCATGAAAAAAAATCTTTACTTAGACATATTACCTTAAAGATCAGAAATAAGATAAAGTCCTGGTTAACAAAAGACTATGATGGGAAAAAATAGATGATATAAGGATAGAAAGGGAAAAGACAAAACTGCCATTATTTGCAGATGATAGAGTCAAATACATTGAAATTGAAGTAGAATAAAAAAATTAGAATTACAGAATTTAGCTGAAATTCCAAATTCAAGATGAATTTACAAAATACAAAAGCAATTACTTAAATTTTATTTAAAAAGTATTTATATTAGTAATTTCCTACTTGGATATATATTAAGTATCATTTGTGATAGCAAAAAATAGAAATTCACTTAACAAAATACTTACCTTACACAAGGAATTTATAAAGGAAAAAAACTTCCTTTTTTTTTTTTCGAGATAGCTGACTAGAGGCATTTCGGGCACTCCTCATCCACTTAGAATAACCAAAATAGTGTGTAGACAATCACACTTTGAATATATTATCCAACAGGGAACATGAAAATTCAACAGAAAAGGGATAGGAAACACTAAAATGTAGGAACAAGAAGGACAGCAAGCACTCTGTGTGGCTGGGAACAGCCGGGAACTGCAGTAAATCCCCAACGGGGGAACAGATGAGTGAGGATGTTATTGTGGTCCGCATTTCCACTGGGGAAATCATATAATCCAGACCACAGGAGAGCACTTTGACCCTATCAAGCCCTGATTCTGACTTGAGAGCAGCCAGGAGACTGTGGGAAAGAACTGCTCCACAGAGGGAACACACCTTGGGTCCCACACCCATTCTGGGACCTGAGCCACTAGAGTAAGACAGCATTCTTGATCCTGGCCTTTAACAGATTGTGCATAGTCCTGGGAACCAGAGGTGCCAATCCTGGGCATTAGGAAAATTCAAGATGCTCCTTGCAGAGCCAGAGCATGAGCAGAGGGTAGGCTTATGGAAATAGGACTGAGAAGCAAGCATGGTGTGGGCTGCAGCTCTTGGAAGCAGACAACTCCGCTGGAACTGGAGCAGGATGAGAGTTGCCTTGCCTCAGAGGCTTGGTCTTGAGATGATCTGCAACTCTTATGGCCTGGGGATAACTGCTCATAGTAGTTTCTTATTATCCTTTGTATTTCTGTGGCATCAGTTGTAATGTCTTCTCTTTCATTTATTTCCATTTATTTATTTACTTGTATCTTCTCTCTCTATTTCTTAGTCTAGCTAAAGGTTTGTCAATTTTGTTTACCTTTTCCAAAATCCAACCCTTACTTTGGTTGATCTTTTTCATTGTTTTTATGGTCTTAATTTGATTTATTTCTGCTGTAATATATTTTGTTTCCTTTATTCTACTAACTTTGGACTTGGTTTGTATTCCTTTTTCTAGCTCCTTAATGTGGAAAGTTAGTTTGTTTATTAGAGATTTTTTCTTAATACATAATAAGCATTTATCACTATAAACTTCTCTTTAGAATGGTTTTTGTTGTACCCCGTAAGTTTTAGAATGTTGTGTTTCCATTTTAATTTATCTCAACACATGTTTTACTTCTCCTTTGATTTCTTCTTTGACTCATTGGTTGTTCAGGAATGTGTTGTTTACTCTCCGCATATTTGTGAATCTTAAAGTTTTTCTCCCATTATTGATTTCTAGTTTCATATCACTGTTGTTAGAAAGATAAACGATATGATTTAAGACTTCTTAAATTTGTTAAGCCTTGTTTTGAGGCTTAACATATAAACTATTCTGGAGAATGTTCTGTGTGTACAAGAGAAGATGTGTATTGTGTTGCTATTGGATGAAATGTTCTTTATAGGTTTGATAGCTTCATTGATCTAGAGTATAGTTCAAGTTCAATGTTTATTTTTTGATTTTCTGTCTAAATAATCTATCCATTGTCAAAGATGTAGTATTGATATTTCCACAACTATTATATCACTGTTTATTATTTTCTTCAGATTTGTTAATATTTCCTTTCATATTTAGGTGTTCTGATGATGGCTGCATATATATTTATAATTTTTTATATCATCTTGATGAATTTCCCACTTTATCATTATATAACAATATCCATTGTCTCTTTTATAGTTTTTAACTTAAAGTATATGTTTTTTCTTGGATAATATAGTACTCCCTCTCTGTTTTTATTTTCATGGAATATCTTTCTTCTTTTCTTCACTTTCAGCCTATGTCTGTCCTTTAAAGCTGAAGTAAGTTTCTGATAGACAACATATAGTTGGGTCTCATTTTCTTTTATTCATTACATCACTCTATGTCTTTTTATGGTAAAATATATTTGATTTACATTGAAAGTAGCTATTTATAGGTAAGTACTTACTATTGTCATTTTGTTAATTTTTTCTAGCAGCTTTGTAGTTCCTTTGTTTCTTTCTCTCTTACTGTCACCCTTTTTTATTTGATAATTGCCTCTAATGATATGATTTGATTCCTTTCTGTTTATCTTTTTGTACCTACTATAGGTTTTTGCTTTGTGGTTACCATGAGGCTAACATAAAGCATCTTATATCTATAAAAATCTATTTGAGGTTGATAACAACTTGATTTTGATTGCATACAAAAACTCTATACTGTTTTACCCCCCCCACACACATTTTATGTTTTTGATGTCACATCTCTTTATATTGTATATCTATTAACAAGTTATTGTAATTATAGTTATTTTTAATACATTTGTCTTTTAACCTTTTTACTAGAGTTGTAAGTTATTTACAAACCACCATTTTACAGTATTAAAGTATTCTGAATTTGACAAGTGAGTTTTATACTTTCATATGTTTTCATGTTACTAAATAATATCTCTCTTTTCAGTTGAAGAACTCCTTTTTTGTATGGCAGGTCTAGTGGTGATGAATTCCCCCACTTTTTGTTTGTCTGGAAAAATCTTTATATCTTCATTTCTGAATGACAGTTTTGCTAAGTAACATATTCTTGGCTGGCAGGTTTTTCTTTCAGCACTTTTAATATAGCATCCCATTCTTTCCAAGCCTGTAAGTTTCCTGCTGAGAATTCTTACAACAGTGTTACAGAGTTTTCCTTGTATATGAGTACTTTTTCATTTGCTGCTTTCAATATTCTCTTTCTCTTTGATTTTTGACAGTTCGATTTTAATGTTTCTTGATAAAGTCCTCTTTGGGTTGAATTTGTTTGGAAACTTTTGAGTGTCATATACCTGGATGTCCACATCTTTTACTTTATTTGAAAAATATTCAGCTATTGTTTCTTTAAATAACCTTTGTACCTTTTTCTCTTTTCTCCTTCTGGAACTTCTATACTCCATATATTATTTTATTGATGGTGTTTTATAAAATTCATAGGAATTCTTCATCCCTTTTGATTATTTTTTCTTTTTCTTCCCTGACTGAATTACTTCAAATGGCTTGGCTTTGAAATGCACAGATTCTGTTTGATAAAGTGCCCCATTGACAATCTCTATTTCATTTTTTTTTATTCACTGAATGCTTTAGTTCCAGAATTTCTGAGTAGTTTTTTTTTTTAATGATTTATATCTCTTTGTTTAACTTCTCATTTGTGCATGTATTGTTTTTCTGACATCATTGAGTTGTCTATTCACGTTCTCTGGTAGCTTACTGTACAATTAAAACAATTATTTAGAATTCTTTGTCAGGTAATTCATAAATCTTACTGAAAAATTATGGAATTTCTTTTAGCATCATGTTTTCTTGAACTTTTTGTGTTCCTTGAAGACTTGTATTGCTCTCTTTGTATTTAAAGAAGTCACTTCCTTCAGTTTTTATTGACTGACTGGCTTTGGGAGAAAAATGCCTTTACCAGTAAATGCTGCTAGGAATTCTGAGGTTCTCTCTGACCATTCCTATGGATGCACCCCCTACAAACTTCTTGTTTCATCTTTGGAAGTTAGGAATTAAGATTGTGTGCCTTCTCTTGATCCTGCAAAGTTTGTCTGAGTGCTGAGAGTCACCCATTTATTTTCCCTTGAGTGGTCCCCTAAAATGCCCAAGTTTGTGTGCCTTCTCACAATTCTGCAGAGTTGAGCCAGTTGTCTGCACTTGTCTGTGAGCCATCTGCAGAGGCTTGCACTCACATTCCATGGGGGAACACACAGTGAGCTGGCCACAGTGGTAGTTGGATGAGGCATGAGGCACATGGAGTGTCAGAGTGCTTGTGGGCCAGTTGAGGCAATCTTCATGAGAACAATTCCAAATGGTTCACCCCAAGAGGCTAATTTGGTCTACAAATTAATTAGTATAATTCAAAACCCTTTGTTGGGTTCTGAGACCTTATTAGTGTGATTTCCCATCTCTCTTCTTTGCTCCCAGTCTCTCCTCGCCACTCTACTGTGCCAGTCACCTCAGTGTCCTACGTGGGGTGAGAAAAAACTGGGCCTCTTGAGCAGCACTCCACACATCTAAGGAAGCTGGGTGCTTACTCACTATGCTCTCACTTTCCCCCATAGGGGAAATCATGATTCAAGAGGGCCTGTCTTGGTATTGCAGTGTGCTATTTTGGGGAAGAGGTGATGCAGGCAAAGTGAAAATGTTCTTCAGATTCTCTTTAATGGGTCTATTTTTGGATTTGTGCTCTAACCATGTACTGAAACTTGTCTGCTGGAATCTTGGACTCTTACAAAAACACTCTCATTTGTGAGTGGTTGGCAAAATTTATGCCTTTGTTGGCACTGACAATAGAAACTCCTATTCTGCCATCTTGTTGATGCTACTCTAAGAATTATGGTTATTGAAGAAGACATAAAGTTATAAATCTTTATAATGTAAAAACGTCACTCAATAAAAATTAAGATGATGGAAACAAGTGTAGGAGGAAGGGAAACGCATGTGCACAAATTCCTCATCCTTTCAAATAAAAAGATAAAGATAATGTTTAAAGCTTATAAATTAGGAAACAGTTTTAAGTAAAAAATTACTACAAATCAGAATACAGCTATCCAAATTACCAAAAAACTGAAAACAAATGTACATAAAACAAAACAAATGCAGACTATAAAGGAGATCAAAAGAAGGACTCAAAACACAATCAAATATAAAATTAATAACTATAAACATGGAAAATCTACTTGATTTCCAAAGCCTGCCATTTATATTTTTTAGTATACTTTTTTGCTCACATTTTATGTCTGTAGCATGCTCTTGTTTTCTCCTGCAGTATTTTGAGCACTGGTTTAATGTCTTATTACAGTTCCATCCATGCAGTAGGCACTAAAATATAAATCCCCAATTTATAATGAACATATAAGGAAACTACAAAAAGTTCATGGAAAATGTAATCAGTAGATGAAAATAAAAAATATAAACTTTATTTATCAACATAAGCTTCAACAAGGTCAAGATACTTTTGTAAGTGTGATACTAGCCATTTAGTCCATTCTTCAAGAACTAGGATCCTGGGAATTTAACTATGTCACTACAGTCTTTTTTTACATTATTAACTGAAGAAAAATATGTGCCTTTTAAATATTTTTAAGATTAGGAATCAACAAAAGTTTCAGTAAGAACCAAATCAAGACGTGTAAGGTGGATGCTTAATAATTTCCAATCAAAACTCTTACAAAATGGCCCTTATTTGATGAGAGGAATGAGCAGGAGCATCGTTGCAGTGGAGTGGAACTCTCTAGTAAAAGTTTCCTGGCTGTATTTCTGCTAAAATTTTGGCTAACTTTCTCAAAACACTCTCATAATTAGCAGATGTTATTGTTCTTTGGCCCTTCAGAAAGTCAATAAGCAAAATACCCTGAGCATCCCAAAAAACTATTGTCATGACCTTTGCTCTTGACCAGTCTGATTTTGCTTTGACTGGACTACTTCAGCCCTTGGTAAACATTGCTTTGATTGTGCATTTTCTTCAGGACCATACTAGTAAAGACATGTCTTTTAGCCTGTTGAAATTATTGAAAGAAATACTTCATGATCTTAATCCCACTTGTTTAAAATTTCCATTGAAAGCTGTGATCTTGTCTATAGCCAATCTGGGTGCAACACTTTTGTTGCTTATAGAATGGAAAGTTGGACCACCTGTAATTTTTAGTCAGAATTGTGTATGCTGAACCAGTTGAGGTGTCTATGGTGTTGGCTATTGTTTGTACCCTTAATCATCGACCCTATTCAATTAGGGCCTGACCAAGATTATTTTTTTCCTCACAATTGATGTATATTGTCTGCTACCATGAGCTTCATTTTCAACATTATCTTGTCCCTTCTTAAAATGAGTTATCCATATATAAAATGATGATTTCTTTGTGGCATTGTCCCCATAAACTTTTCATAGTGCACCCATGATTTCACATTTTTGCACCCAAACTTCGCCATAAATTTGATGGTTGTACTTGCCTCAATTTTAGCAAAATTCATGTTGTTCTTTGATAGGGGCTCTTTTCAAACTGATGACTTATCCTTAGTGCCTCAAACTAGATCCTGTTTAGACATGTTATAACAAATCAATATGAGTTTATTTTGGGACAAAAAATTTTGAAATCCATGCATAGTTTCTTTGATAATATGCATTTTCCATGTGCTTTTTGAATACCCCTCATACATATTTAGAAGCCTGAATAAAAAGATGAAAAAGACTTTAAAAATATCATTCAAGGTGATTAAATTCTACATTCGATGACAACAGTTGGAGGAGATTTGAAGAACAATTAAGAGTACCAATTAAAATTTAGCTAGAGTTCAGTTTGGAATCTCAGTGGGGAATAATGACACACTCAAATTGGAAATTGGAGGAGAATTTCATAAAGTGATTTTTGGCAATGCTGTGGGTCTGGTGGAGGGGAACTATAAGAAATAGCACGGTACCCTAGGACTAGTAATAGTGAAGTACTGTTACCATCCCAAATCCCATAGGAGTAAAGCAAGGACATAGTTTTGCAAAGAGAGACAGAAGTCCACCTGAGACAAGCTGTGACCTTTCACCTAGAAAGTCAGCCTGTAACAAGCCTGAGGAAGACTGACTAGGGGAATAAGACCCTGACTTTACTTCCCTCAGATTCACCAAATCTCCTGGAAGTGCTTTCCATTGGTCAAAACAAACCAAATGCTAGAAGACAAAGGAGCTAGTTGATGCAGCTTACAAAGTGAGCCTCCATGAGCAAAGTGCAGGTAGAAAAAGGTGGGGGTACCTATTGTATTATCCTGGGTGGAGCTGGAGCCCATTCTTCCAAGTGAAGTATCACAAGAATGGAAAAACAAACACCACATGTACTAACCATTAAATTGGCACTAATCAATCAACACTAATGTGCACTCATAGGGTGTTGGACAGGTGGGAGGAGGGAGGAAGGGATGTGTAAATTCATACCTAATGTGCTGTCTGTGAAATGGGCATGCATGTAGCTCTGACTCGGGCTGTGCAAAGACAAATTGTGTAACAAAAGCATTTGTACCTCCATAATACTCTGAAATAATAAATAAATAAAATAGTAAAAAAAGAAAAAGGTGGAAGAGACATTGGAGACACAAACAGAAGATACCCAGCACAGAGACTTTGCTTCCCAAAACTGTGAGAATATATGACTCATGTCAATTTTTTTCCATGTTAGGCAGATATATATTTGTTGTATTAATAAATACCATGTGTTAATTCCGAGCTTGTTTGACACTTAATTACAGCATCCACTATCTGTATATCTAATATCTTTATAAATAAAACTGAAAAATGACACCCCACACACTCAAATAAATGATTCTCAGCCCTTAGTCTTATTTTGTTTTTCCTGGATTAGAAAATTGGGTCTAGGATCTAGTCAACAAAAATAAGTCATGAGTAACTGAGAGCTTTCTATTCAGCAACAATTTTCTGACCATGCAATTCTCAGTGCAGCAAAGATGGATTTATTCCTCTGCAAAGCAGAACCAAAGAAACTTCTAAAGAGTGTCTTCTCTGTTGGCTTCCAGAGTAGCCAATCCTTTTGGTGCCAAATATTACATGATCCTTTTTACCACATCATTAATAAAGACAGATGTTTTGAATTGAGGATCACACAAAAGCCAAAATATGCTCTTGACCTTAAAAGACAGGATCAAACTGCACTGTACCGTAATCCTTTTTTCATTCAGGGATATTTATTTTGGGATGCATTCTTTTTGTTAGATTTCTGTCAAGTGAATTGAAATGCTTTCTTGGTCCCTTTTATATGGTTAAATTTGAGCTCTGTAGAAACATTTTCAACTGGTCTCAGACAGATAGTTTAGGGTAGAAGATATTCTAACCAATGAATTGAACTTTGAGTTTCAGGTTAAAAGGAGGTAGCATGCCACGCTATCCTTTCATAACTTCTCTCATTTTTATAAGGATTCATATAAATTATGCCAAATTATGTTTCCTTACAGTAAAGTTTAGAGCTTATAGTGTGTCTTTATATTTTAGTCAATTTATTTTCCCACCTATCTTGTCATGATTTCAAATGTTCAGTTCTTTAATACTATTATCTACATCCTTTACTATCAGTAAAGGTTTATCCATGGCTTTTCTCTGGAATGCAGAGCTGAAGAGTTAAGAGATGCCTGAATTGCTCCACTTAGATGTCACATTCATACTTAAAACTTCTCATTTATTCTTTAGATATACTTTTCCCCCTTAGATTTTCGGTGTCATCAAATGACATATTTATTACACCGTTTTCAAGACAGGTGTCTGGGAGGCTATTGAATTATCACTCTTCATTATACACCCTCACCTCATATCTAATTACCGTGGAATAGTTTCCCTGAGAAGCAAACTCTGAATCACAAATTAGTGTACAGAAGTTTACTAGGAAGTACTCTTGGGATTAAAAGCTGTGGAAGGGAATAAAAGGAAGTGGCTTCGGTAGAGGGAAGAGTTGAGTTGAGATGCAGTCTCAATAGAAGCCTCAGCTAACCCTATGGTTATTCCTGACAAAAACAGTTGTAACTTCATACTGATTAGTCACTGAATATGGGCCACCCCAGGAAGGCATGCAATCTTGGGAAAGGGAACTCTTGTAGATGAAGCTGGGGCTTTTTAGCAACAGCATTCCCTGAAGTGTAGATTTGCATGGCACAGTATCCAGTGTACTGATAAATCACCTTACCCTATCACTTCATTTCATAAATCACTTTCAAATCAATCCACTACTTTGTGTCTGACTTTTACTATGTTAGTCCAAGGCATTAACATCTTTCCCCTAATGCCAGCTTTATAAAGGATATCACTATATTTGGTATATATTTCTTCTAATTTATTTTCTACCCAGCTGTGTAATCTTTATAAATCCCTTATTAATCTATCTCTCTCCTCTGTTTAAAACTTTCAATAGACTCCATTACCTTCGTCATAAAACATCAGTTCTTTACTATGACCAATAAAGCTCTAATAATCTTTCCTCTGCATGTCTCTTCTTTAACATCCTGAAGCCACTCTTCTCCCCTCAAACTATCCTCCATGCTGACTTCGCTAAGCCTCTCAAATGTACCATATTCTTATCTCTCAAATTTTTCATACATTGTTTTTCCTGCAGTTACACACATCACCCATCTCGGATTTTATGGCTGATTTAGCTTAACCTTTACCTTGAAGAGATAGTTCTTGAATCCATAGAAGAGGTTAGGTTCTTCTATTCTTGCTCCCTTAGAACCTTTCATTTCCTCTATCATAAAACTTTCCTATTATAAAAATATTTTACAATTTTCTACCATTATTATTTTAATTTATATAAATTGCTTGCTAAATAATCTCATAAGGACAGAACTTTTGTTTAACCTAATAATGAACATGGCCCAGTATGTGGCACATAGAAAATGTTAATAAAATTTGTTGACTCAACATATGTGGCTCATCTGAAGTGATCAATTTCTTAGATTGATACAGGAGAATACTTTAAAATTTCTGAATCTTTTACAAATGTTGTTTAATAATGATTATGTCCCAATTTCAGAGGATTAGATGGAATTTTTAAAATATTTTTTCTTTCTTTTTCTTTTTTTATGAACAAAAATTAAACTAATTTATAGTAATTATGTATAACAACTGTGTCCTCAGGTAGACTTCTGTTTGTACACCAATATATTACCTTCTGCTCAAGGTTTATTTAGTGGTATATTTACTTTTTAAACATGTATAACTTTAAATCCTCTTCAACAACCATAATCAAAAGATCACACTGGAGTAGTAAGAAGAAAGAATTGTATAAAGGAAAGTACAAACAGTGAACTCATTCTGAGGATAAATTAGTTTTCTATTGCTGCCCTATCAACTTTAGTGGTTTAAAACAATGCAAATTTATCATTCTTTAATTCTGTGGGACAGAAGTTGGATATAGGTCACCCTGGATTAAAAGTAAGGTAGTTGGCAGGGCTGCATTTATTTCTAGAAGTTCCAGGGCACTTCCTTGCCTTTTCCAGTTTCTATAGGCCACTTGTACTCCTTGGCTCACAGCCTACTTCTTCTACCTTCAAAGCCACCAGCAAGTTAATTTCTTCCACATTGCATCTCTCTGAATAACCACATTTGGAAAAGATTCTCTACTTTTAAGGACTCATGATTAATTTGGACCCTCCTAGTTAATTTAATCCAGAGTAATTTCCTTTTCTTATAATCTGTACCCTTAATCACATTTGCAAATTCTCTTTTGCCATAAGGTAATTATCCACAAGTTTCACAGGATTAGAGTATCAGCATCTTTGAGTAGTCATTATTTTGCCTGATACTGCCTAATACTGAGGTGGTTCTTAGGAAGATATTTTAGCAATATTTACTAGTAATATTTTAATAATTTAGTAAGTTTAAATTTAGTGATATTTAAACAAGTATTTAAGGTAATATTCAAACAAGTTCTCTGCAAATGTGATGCCTAAACATATGAGGTTATTTTCAAATTATAGGAGGTCTTCATTATCCAAAGGCACTTAAATCCTCTAAAAAAGGGAAACATATCCTAATAAATAATAAAAATGAAGTTTAATAATTTATCTTAAAAATAAAACTAAAATTAATTTGAGTTTACTTCATTTCAAATTTAATAGTTTAAGCTATAATTATAATTAGATGGTAGTTCTTAGAATAAAATATGAAATAAGCATTATGATTTTTAAAAGTAAGTTTTCAGCAAAATTATATGGTAGCATGATAAACACTCTTTACACTAACTTTTCAAAGCAGAATGATAAAGAACAACATTTTGGCAATCAAGAGTCCATTTCTGATTAAGGCAAATTAGTTAATTTAGACCAACCCTTTTAATAAGAATAACTAGAGAAGCTTGAATAGATAGATAGATGGTAGGTAGATAGATAGATAGATGGATATTAATATATCTATTGAAAAGTCCTTGAAGAACTAGCAACACAGTGAAGATTTGCCTATTCAAATGTGGCTGTGTAGAAAAAAAAAGAAAAACGAGGCTCTGGACGGTGAGCCTAACATTTGAGACATTTTGCCTGTGGGAATATCAGCCAAAGGCTACTAGGAGAAAGATAATATGAGTCATATTCATGACAACTTTACAGGGATGGATGGATAAAAAAATGGAATTAAGGGGCTGCTAATGTGCCAGGTCCCTAGTAAATCTCTGCATATTTTTGTTAGAAATTTGGAAGCAATATATCCCAAGAGAATGCGTGAACTGAATGAATATAGACTAATACTTTCAGAGACAGCAGATCAAATAACTTTTAAATCATCTCAGAAAGTTTTAAATCCACATAATCAGTAATAACCAGGAACAAATGGAGATAAGAATACATGAAGGAAATCCAGCAGAAACAAAATATAATAGAAGCCTATCCATAGGAGCTACAAATATGGAAGTTGCCAGACCAGCTCTATAAAATAGAGAAAAAAATCTGTAGCTGAAAGGTAAAAAAACTGAAATTGATAATTGATAATTTAATGATAGGATTTAACAGTTTAGACACAGTTGAAGAGAGAATCAATGACCTTGAAGATGCATCAGAAGAAAACATCCCAAAGAATCACAGAGGAAAAGGAATGGAAAAGGCAAAATAGTTGAGTAAACATATGAAAGATATAGTGAGACATTATAACATAAACATAATTGAATCTCAGAGAAGAGAGAGAAAAAAGCAGCAGCAATAGATAAAGAGATAGTGGATGAAAATTATCTAATGAAGAAAGATAAAAAATTCAAGAAATTCTATGAGATTCAAGCAAATTATTATATAACTGTATCTTCCTCATATTCCTGAAAACCTGAGATAATAATCATAAGTAACAGAGGCTAAAAACAAAGCAGAACAAAATTTCAAAGGAGAAACAATTGGATAGAAAGGTGAATCCTTAACAAAAGTTATAATTGTTTCAAATGTTATCTTTGGCCAGACATGGTGCCTTACTCCTGTAATTGCAACACTTCAGGAGGCCAAGGCAGGAGGATCACTTGAGGCCAGGAGTTGGAGACCAGCCTGGTTAACACAGAGAGACTCAGCTCTATAAAAGAAAAAAGAAATTAAAAATTAGTCAAGCATAGTGGCAAATGTCTATAGTCGCAGCTACTATGGAGACTGAGGCAAGGGGGTTGCTTGAACCTAGGAGTTTGAGGCTGCAATGAGCTATAATCATGCCATTGCACTTCAGTCTAGGCAATAGAGTGAGACACTGTCTCTAAAAAAAA
>NW_012133858.1:13017308-13029696 GCF_000956105.1 Propithecus coquereli | reverse complement strand
ACCAAAATGATAAAATAAACATCTCCATGAATTTATGTGAAAGAAAAGTATCTTCATATAAATAAAACATTCAGAATTTGTCTCAAAAAACAAAATGAATTATGAGGAATATTTTTCAAGGAGAAGGAAAACAATCTCAGAAGATGAGAGGTGCATGAGAAATGAAGAGAAATAAAAATAGCCAATATTAGGGTGAATCTAAATAATCGTTGACTATATAAAATAATATATATCCTAAATCAAAAACGCATTTAACATACCCAACTTATCAAACATCACAGTTTAGCCTAACCTACCTTAAGCATGCTCAGAGCATTTATATTAGCCCACAGTTGGGTAAAATCATCTAACTTCAAAACCATTTTATAATAAAGTGTTGAATACCTCATGTAATTTGTGAAATGCTGTACTGAAAGTAAAAAAAAAGAATGATTGCATGGAGACTTGAAGTATGGTTTCTACTGAGTATGCAGGGCTTTCACATCATTGTAAAGTTGAAAAATCATAAATTGAACCATCATAAATCAGAGATCATCTATCTATCTATACATACGTGTGTGTGTGTATACATGTATATGTATATATAGTCAGAAATTAGAGTATGAAAAAACATATACGGGATGAGCATCACTAATCCAGAAGTCCAAAATCCTAAATGCTCCAAAATCTGGATCTTTTTGAGCACCAACATGAGGTCACAAGTGGGAAATTCCACATGTGGCCTCATGCAATGAGTCTCAGCCAAAACACAGGTGCACAATAGAAAAGCTTCTCATAAACTACTTAATGTTGCATTTCAAAGAACTGAAAAGACAAGAGCAAACAAGCCCAAAATTAGTAGAAGAAAAGACATAATAAAGATCAGAGCACAAATAAATGAAATTGAAAATTTTAAACAATACAAAAGATCAACAAAACAAAAAGTTGGCTCTTTGAAATGATAAAATTCACATACCTTTAGCCAGCCTAACTAAGAAAAAACAAGAGAAGACCCAAATAAATAAAATTGGAGATGAAAAAGGAAACATTACAACTGATATTGCAGAAATCCAAAGGATTATTAAAAACTACTATGAACAGCTACATGCTAATAAATTGGAAAACCTAGAAGAAATGGGTAAATTCCTAGACACATACAATCTACCAAGATTGAAGCAGGAAGAAACCCAAAACCTGAAAAAACCAATAGTAAGTAACAAGATAGAAGCACTAATAAAAAGTCTCTCATCAAAGAAAAGACCAGGTTGCATGGGCTTCACTTCTGTATTCTACCAAGCATTCAAAGAATTAATATCAATCTTACTTAAACAATTCCAAAAAATCAAGATGTAGGGAACTCTCTCAAACTCATTCTACAAAGCCTGTATCGCCCTGATACCAAAACCTGACAAAGACACAATAAAAAAAGAAAGCTATAGGCCAATATCTCTGATAAGTATAGATGCAAAAATCATCAAGAAAATACTAGCAAACAGAATTAAACAATATGTTAAAAAGATTATTCATCATGATCAAGTAGGATTCATCCCAGGGATGCAAGTATGGCTCAACATACACAAATCAATCAATGAGACACATCATTTCAACAGAACAAAGGACAAAAACCATATGATAATTTCAATGGATGCTAAAAAATCATTTGATAAAATGCAGCATCCCTTCATGATAAATACTCTCAAAAAACTGAGTACAGAAGGAACTTACCTCAACATGACAAAAGCTGTATAGGACAGACCCACAGCTAGTATCATACTGAATAGGAAAAACCTGTAAGCCTTTCCTCTAAAATCTAGAACAAGACGATGATATCCACTTTTACCACTGTTATTTAGCATAGTGCTGGAAGTTCTAGTTAGAGCAATCAGACAAGAGAAAAAAATAAAGGGCATCCAATTTGGCAAGGAAGAAGTCAAATTATCCTTTTTGCAGATGATATGATCTTATATCTAGAGAAACCTAAAGACTCCACCCAAAAACTATTGGAACTGAGAAACAAATTCATTAAAGTTGCAGGATATAACATCAATATTAAAAAAAATCAGTAGCATTTCTATATGCCAACAGTAAGTAATCTGGAAAAAAGAAACCAACAAAGTAATACCATTTACAATAGATACAAATAAAATACCTAAGAATAAACTTTGCCAAGAAATGAAAGATCTTTACATTAAAACTGTAACACATTGATGAAAGAAATTGAAGGGGACACAAAAAAAATGGAAAGATGTTTCATGCTCATGGATTGGAAGAATTGATATTGTTAAAAAGTCCATGCTTTCCAAAGCAATCTATAGCAATCTTCTCAATGCAATCCCCATCAAAATACCAATGGCATCCTTCACAGAAATAGAAAAAATAATCCTAAAGTTTATATGGAACCACAAAAGACACAGAATAGCCAAAGCCATCCTGAGCAAAAAGAACAAAACTGGAAGAATCACATTATCTGATTTGAAATTATGCTACAGAGCAACAGTAACCAAAACAGCATGGTACTGGCATAAAAACAGATGCATAGATAAAAGGAACAAAATAGAGAACCCAGAAATAAATCTTCACATTTACAGTGAACTTATCTTTGGTAAAGGTGCTGAGAAAGCGCAGTGGGCTAGGAGAATCTCTTCAATGAATGGTGCTGGGAAAACTGGATATCCATATGCAGAAGAGTGAAACTAGACTCTTCTCTCTAGCTACATACAAAAATCAAACCAAAATCAGTAAAAGACTTAAATCCAAAACTGAAACTCTGAAATTATTAATACTAAAAAAAATGGATGGGGAGACACTTCAGGACATTGGTCTGAGCAAGTACAAAGCACAGGCAACCAAAACAAAATTGGACAAATGGGATCACATCAAACTAAAAAGCTTCTGCACAGCAAAGGAAACAATCAACAAAGAGAAGAGACAACCGTGAAATTGGAGAAAATATTTGCAAAGTACTTATCTGACAAGGGATTAATAACTAGAATATATTTCAACAACTCCATAGGAAAAAATCAAATAATTTGATTAAAAAATGGGTAAAGGATCTGCTATTTCTCAAAAGAAGACATATAAAGGGCCAGTATGAATATGAAAAAATGTTCTACATCATTAGTCATCAGATAAATGTCAATCAAACTGCAATGAGATATCATCTCACTCCAGTTAAAATGGCTTTTTAATCAAAAAGAAAGGAAATAATAAACGCTGTCAAGGATGTGGAGAAAGGGGAACCCTCATACACTGTTGGTGGGAGTGTAAATTAGTGCAACAACTATGGAGAACAGTATGAAGATTCCTCAAAAAATGAAAAATAGAACTACCATATGACCCAGCAATCCCATTGCTGAGTATATATTCAAAGAAGGGGAAATCATTATATCAAAAAGATATCTGCACTCCAATGTTTATTGCAGCACTATTTACAATAGCCAAGATTTGGAATCAACGTAAGTATTCATCAATGGATGAATGGATAAAGAATTGTGATATATATACACAGTGGAATATTATGTAGTCACATAAAGAATGAAATCCTGCCATTTGCAACAACATGGGTGAAACCAGATAACATTATGTTAAGTGAAATAAGCCAAGCACAGAAAGACAAATCTCACATGTTCTCAGTCATATGTGGGAGCTAAATACTAAAAACAATTGATCTCATGGAGGCAGAGAGCAGAATGATGGTTACCAGAGACTGGGAAGGGTAACAGGAAGGTGGGAATAAGTGAGGGTGGTTAACGGGAGCAAAAATATAGTTAGATAATTAGACAGAACAAATGATATTTTATAGTACAATGAAGTGACTATAATTAAGTTAGGATATAGTTTAAAATAACTAAAAGAGTAGAATTGGAATATTCCTAACAAAAAGAACTGATAAATGCCTGAGTTGATGTATAGCCCAATTACCCTGATTTGATTAATTCACATTGTATGCCTGGTCAAAACATCACATGTACCCTCTAAAGATATACAACTATTATGTATCCATAATAATTAAAAAACAAATACACAGGCACACAACACACAGTTTATTTGGCATCCCCAAAGAAAAAATAAAATTACCTTCAGTATATGTGTATACAATGTATATAAAACATAAATGAATTTTATGTTTAGATTTGGGTCCCATCCCCTAAATACCTCATTATATATATGTAAATATTCCAAAATCAAAAAAAAATCTGAAATCCAAAACACTTCTGGTCTTAAAAATTTGCATAAGGGTTATTCAATCTGTATATAGTCAGAAATTGGAGTATTATGAATCATAACTTTATTTTCTCTAATTGAATGCAAGTTATTATCAAGTCCTCCTGACAGCTGATAATAGATAGCTCTTGACCTTGACGAATAAAGATATCTCAGTCTCTTCTTTTTTAAAATAGTCTATTTTGAGTAGTTAGACTAGATATAGCACCAGCTGTCCTTTGTCTTTGGCTTAGATCCCTTCCCAACAGAGTGTTCACCATCTCCTCAAAGGTAATGTTGCACAAATATTTAAAGGATGTAATATCGAACCAGTACTAAAATAACAGACGTTATGATATACCTACATAACTCAGTTGTTCCTTTGTATCAACTATCCATGTATATCTGTTCTATTTCCTCAAATCAGTATTATTTTCCATAAAGACAGACTTCATATGATTCTTTTTTGTCTCTTTGTTTCTTCTGCCTAAAATAATATATTCCACAGACTGAGAATTCATCAAACTTTTATGAATACTACCCATGGTCATATGCTTTTAAGGCAAACTATTAATATCTTCATTTTGTATAAAAAGAAAATAAAGTTTATAGAGAGAAATTAAACTACTCATGGGCACATGGATAGGAAATGGAATAGTTAATATTCTTAAAAAGTCTGATTCTAAAACTAAAACTGACTCTGTCTATGAAGCTCTATACTCTCCCTAAATAAAAACATCATTTTAGACTAACTGGAAGATCCATTTGACTCTATACATTTTTTCTATAATTTCATGGCTT
This sequence comes from Propithecus coquereli, assembly GCF_000956105.1. Taxonomy (NCBI): domain Eukaryota; kingdom Metazoa; phylum Chordata; class Mammalia; order Primates; family Indriidae; genus Propithecus; species Propithecus coquereli. Next base: position 13,024,713 of record NW_012133858.1, on the reverse strand, counting down.
TATAATAAGTATGATGCATTTCACAAATCATATTTTAAATGCAATATTTTTACTGTGAATCTGTGTAACAAGATTATGAACCAAAACAGGAATGGGCAAACTATAGCTATCAGGCCAAATCTGGCCAAATGTTCATTTCTGTAAACAAAGTTTTACTGTAACACGGTGACTCTTACTCATTTTTGTATTACCTGTGTCTGCTTTAGCAGAGTTAAATACGTGTAACAGAGACTATATCACCCACAAAACCTAAACAACTTACTCTACGGCTCTTTACAGAAAAAGTTTGCAAAACCTGCCAAAAGAATTCCAGTATTTTTCAATAATATGTATTATGTAATTTGAGTTTCCTGGACAATAAAATAAAAAGTAAAAAACGGTGGATTTTAATTTATTTGTATCTGTGATGTTAAATTTGTCATTTGAGCATTTATATGTTATTTCAACTAGCATAAAAGAAAAGGGGATATATTCATCAGCGTCCAAATCAGAAGATTTAAAACACATCAGTTATTTGAGCAAAGAAATTTTAACATAAAGAATCGTTAACTATTAGAAGGTAGTTAACTGTTAAAAGAAGTAAAAGAGAACTTTTATGAGGTCCACAAGTGACAAGTGCAAAAAAGCAACTACTACCTCTAGCCTGAAAGAGAGTGTACAATAAAGGAACTAAGGATTAGGAGAAGGGTCCTGCTCCCAAGGCTGAAATTCAGACTTCAGTAGCACGGCATAGCATAATACGGCATGGCAGCCACCGACACACACAAGGCTGCCCATGGCCAAGAAACTTGCCAGAGAGTTCAGCTTAGAGCTGGTTTGTGCAAGTACCTTGCCATTGCAGCGGGCAGGAAAGAACTGGTCTGTTTAAGCACCGAGCTGCTTGAAAGTGGTTTCTTCTGAGAAAATATGGTCTGACAATAAAGCTGAAGCTCCCTTGCTGAATAATAATAACGGTAAGTCAACCAGAAGGGAAGAGGCTTCCTTCCTCCATCACTTCTGTGCCCTTACTGATGAAGACTTACATTCCAGCAGCCAGCAAGATCCACAAGATCTAACTCCAGTATCAAAGCAGGGCAAAGAAGGGTGGGTCTGAACATGAGCAACAATAAATTGACACATGGCACATTTGTCACAGAACAGGTTAGCAGACTATACATATATGTCTTCTACAGTTCTTTTTAAAATTAACATTTAGGTCATAAGATTGAATTAGATTCAGTGAAAGCATTTTTCTGGCAGAGAGCTAAATTTTTGAAAAAGAGGCTAGCTACTTCTTACTGATTGATCTAAGTTGAAAATAGGAAAGTGTTTAGAAAATATAGAAAAGTGGGTTGTAAGTATGTTGCCTAGAACAAATGTATTGAAATTTTAATTATGGTTTATTTTTCTGTGGAAAAAAATCATCTGAAAGAAGAAATTAAAAATGGAGACAGGTGGCAGTGTGATAACAGCACCAAATAACGCTTTTTATCCAGTGTTGGTAATATTTCCAAGACCCTTCGAACTCTGCCAACCTAGTTCTTACTGCTTGCAAAAGGTGTCATTCCTGTACAGACAATAATATTAGTCCTCTCAGTCATCATGTGTTATCTGGCATTTTTCTTCCGTACTGATCCAGACAAGTGGGAAAAGACTGCTGCTGAGAGTGCTAAAATCACCACTAAGCCACAAAGATAATCAATGCCAAAGCAGCCAGGGCTCCCAGTGCCCAGGCCGAAATTGCTGGTGCCTGTGCAGAAGATGACATGATGCCTATCCTGCTGTCAGAGTTGCCCATAAATGTTAAAGTATGACATCTTCCCCTGCTTCTATTCTGGCCCATTTTCTGGAGGGCGTTGCCCACTTGGACCACTGTGTTTACCACAACCATGAATTGCACGTACTCTGTGCACCATATACATCTTTAACAGAAATTTGGAGACTTGGGTCTTTCATTTTCCCTTTTCTCCTCTCTTTTGGACCTAAGCACATATCTGCAAGCAGAAGGCTGAATAAAAGCCCCCTCTTCCACTGAGATATGGATCAATTTTTTTATACATCTCAACGCACAATACTATCTGGAGTTCTTTTCTGCAAAGCTCTTTGGGTCCTCATGCAAAGAAATTCCAGATGAGTCCCCACTGTTGAACTTCCAGACCTGTCCAAACATCTAAATCCTCTAATAAGCATTAATGCCAAAATCTGTGAGTCCTAAATATATAAAAATAAGGCTTGTTTCCCCCCCCCAAAAAATAGAGATTTAACATTACATTATGTGAATTCTTCTAGCATCTTTATAAAAATCATCTTTTTTTTTTCCTTTAGGTAAATACTCAGTAGTGGGATTGCTGGATCAAATGGTAGTTCTACTTTTAGTTCTTTTAGGTATCTCCATACTTGAGTTTATAGCAGCACAATTCACAATTGCAAAGATGTGGAAAAAACCCAAGTGCCCATCAATACATGAGTGGATTAATAAAATGTGGTATACTTATACCATGGAATACCACTCAAAAATCGTGTATTAATACCTCTTGTATTAACCTGGATGGAACTGAAGACCACTGTTCTAAGTGAAGTATCACAATAATGGAAAGACAAACACTACATGTACTCACCAGTAAATTGACACTAACTGATCAACATTTATATGCACACATGGAAATAACATTCATCAGAAATCAAACAGGAGGGAGGGGGAAGAAGGGGAAAGATAAATTTACACCTAATGGATACAATGCACGCTATCTAGGGGATGGGCACACTTATAACTTTGACTCAAATGGTACAAAAGCAATGTAAGTAATCAAAATGTTTGTACCCCCGTAATAGTCTGAAATTAAAAAAATTTAGAAAAAATCATTTTCATGTGTTACTTTCTCTAATTGGTAAATTTCTCAAAAGCAGAATTTTTTCTCTGATTTTCCTAACATTTCTAAGCACTTAACACAGTGCCTAGTACAAATAAGCATTTAATTTATGTTGTTCTAATTTGGATGAAAATGCAATAGATTAACAAACCAAGTCAAAAGATGAAAAGGAAAATCTAATTCTCTGTCCATATTATTAAGGCTTAGTTTATAGTAAATAATCAAGAAATTTTCTTGATTCTCACCTGTTTTTCGTGTTTTAACATGTTAAAAAAGAATACTAAAGATCAATCCCAGTAAAATGTGTGGAAGTATTTCCCTAAACTGTTATATTTGCAAGGTTTTCCACTTCTACACTAAGATTTGGTAGCTGATGGAACAGGCAGGGCCAGTAATAGCAGTTGCTAATGGTAACATATCTTGAGAACAAACAGGAGGGAGATCCTGGGAAGTAGCATGGAGAAAATTGTAGAGTTACAGGGAGGATATCAAAGTAAAAATAGAATAATTTAGAAATCACCATCTTTCTTTGAATGGATATCCTAGCAGTCAAAGTCCCCAACCAGAAGCTATTTGAGCCAAGACTTCCTTTGAAACCACTTCTAGTTCATGGAAACTAATTTTTAAAATGTTCAGTGGTTTGGGAACATGAAGAGTCAGTTTACAAATCATCATCTACTTCGTGAAAAGAAAGAAAAAAAAAAGAAATCACAATATTTTAAAACCATATAATGGAGTTAAACATTAAGTCATGTGACAAATTAGAGGGACACCGGAGTAATTTCAACACAGTCAAATCATCAGCCTTCAGTCCTCATAGTGATTATGCTCTCAGTTTACATACATCTCTGCATTACTGTGGTGTCTTAATAACATCTGTTAAAAATCCTGACATGTTGGTAATGTGAGGAGAGGACATCCTTCAGTGTACCTATGCCAATAAGCAAATGTCTGTTCTAGTTACTGAAGTTTTTAGTCTTTTTGACTATATATAGATCATACTTTTATAATTTCCTTACTTCAGAATGAGGTATATTTAATAGCTCAGTGCAAATAAGCAAGTTATGATTATTAACTTTAACTGATTAATGTGTTGGTTTGGAAACCTACATCTGCGACAAGATGTTCTAATAGTAGGCATGAAGTGAGTGTGTTTTAAATCCAAATATGATAAACCAGCTGCATTAATTTTATCTTAATTATGAGGCACCCATCTTGTTATTTACTAAGGTAGTATTTTTTTATTTTTCCATTTACAAGATTGAAAGATTATGTTCCCAATTATTTTACATGCTGGCCTAAATATAATTCTCACTTCTCCTAGAACATATACTTATATACAGGGATGCAAGCAGTGTTTACTCATTACTTCAAATTTTTACACACTCTTCAAGTCTTAACTCAAGTACCCCTTCGTTATGAAACCTTCATCCACCCAGGTAGGGACAGTTATGCCACTTTCTTCATGCTCACACTGAACTGACAGTAGCCATTGCAGTTGTTATCACTTGCTTATTTTTCTACCTCTTCTCTCAGAATGCATTTCTTAAAGGCAGGATAAACATACATTACTCTTTTTATGCCTCTATTAATAAACATAGTTCTGGAACATAGCTGAGAAAAATAGTGATTTGTTAAATAAGCCAATCTGCCTTCTACATGGTATCTGCACATAATGTATTTTATTATGCATCAGACACAGAGGAGTATTTGCCATTAAGAAACTTTTCACATTTTTTGTTACAGTAATTTTGTTCAAAGAGTTGCATCAGTCTGCACTGCTCATCACTTGGCTGAGACAGAAGGTATTCATAGATATACAATATAGGAGAGCTGTTCTCTGTTGTATTTTAAGTAACTCCTGAGAACTGCGTCAGCTACCAGAACTTCTACCAATAGAGTATCTTCATTTACATCATTTGCCAGTCCTGTTTTAACTTTACAGCACTTCTGGAAAGATCAAACATTTACTTCTCTGCATTTTGGTGTGTCTGATACTTTCCAATGTGCTAATTATCTGAGAATAAGAGAACAATTTGTTCGAAGTTCGAAGTTCAAGATAATCTCTATACTTTATTGAACATATGATTTGGAGCCACTCACTTCATTTTGTCTCAAGCCCTCAACTGAAAAATTATGATAATCATAATAATCACCTGAAAACATTGCTATTTTATAAAGTTCAATTGCATATGAAAATGTGATGATAGTCACTATTTATTGAATATATTATGCATTTAAATTAGCTTTACATATGTTATTAATTTTGATCATACTTACAGCCTTACAAAATAAATAATTCTCATCTACTTTGCACAGAAAATTTACCCAAAGTCATGTTTATGTATGTGTCTGTGTATGTGTGTGTGTAATAGGGTAAGGAATAAGGGAAAACAAGACTAGTATAGTAATTTGCTCAAAATTAGTTGAAATATGACAAGTGACAACTGCAATGTAATAGGGAGGTAGGACCATTCAGTTAATTTGAATTTTTATCAAGTGTAATACAAAAATTGTTAAGACAATACACCAGCAACTCATTTTCATATAAAAGCTGCTATTTTTAACAAAATAATTACAAAGCTAAGAATATTTTAGCAAATAACCAAAAAGGCTCATGAGCTGGAACCTCAGGAACAGACCATGTAATCCTGGTAAGGCAATAACAAATCAGTTAAATTAATGGAAAACTTATCATTACCTTAGTACAAGTCAGAGATCAAGCTAGACTGCTGAGATGGAAACAAAGATGATTAAATGTTGCTGTTACTGTGAAGTATCAAATAATGTAGTGGAAGAATCATAGAGATAGTGGAAATTTAAAATTAGTAAGTGAAATGAAATAAAAGTGCTTGTGTTATGGGATGTCAGAGTAAGAAAGCACTAATTCCAACTGTAAATACTAGGAAAGGAATCATAGAAGGGATAACATTTATGTGGTCTTTGAAAATTGAGTAATAGTTGATAGATGGGAAATAGGGAATATTAAAATATAAGATTGCCACGTACAATTTAAAAATAACACTAGAAGATCTAGTCTATTTGTAAAATATTGAGATACTGTATTTTAGCTAATGTGTATCCAAAAAGCATGGGTCACAAAATGGAATCTAAATTTTAGACAAGCTTTATATAATGTTATCATGTGATCAAAACAATTAATCATCAGCATTTTAGCAATAAGATATAATGTTATTTCATAAATAATTTTAGAATTCTTGAACAGACCAATATCAAGTACCAAAATTGAAGCAGCAATAAAAAACCTTCTTAAAAAGAAAAGTCCTGGATCAGATAGTTTCACACCCGAATTTCACCAGACCTACAAAGAAGAACTGGTGCCTATCCTGAAGAAATTATTCCACAACATCAAGAAGGAAGGAATCCTCCCCAACATGTTTTATGAAGCCAACATTACTCCAATACCAAAACAAGGAAAGGATGCAACAAAAAAAGAAAACTACAGACCAATATTCCTTGTGAATATAGATGCAAAAATTCCCAAGAAAATGCTAGTGAACCGAATTCAGGTGCTTATTAAAAAAATAATCGATCACAACCAAGTGGGCTTCGTCACAGAGATTCAGCGATGGTTCAACATACTCAAATCTATAAATGTAATTCACCACATAAACAGAAACAAAAACAAGGATAATAAGATCCTCTCAATAGATGCAGAAAAAGCTTTTGACAAAATTCAGCACCCTTTTATGATAACAACCATTAACAAAATAGGCATAGAGAGTACTTACCTAAAAATGATACAGGTCATATATGACAAATCCACAGCCAACATCATACTGAACAGGAGAAAAATTGAAAGCATTCCCACTTAGAACTGGAACCAGATAAGGTTGCCCTCTATCACTGTTTCTATTCAACATAGTGCTGGAAGTCTTAGTCAGAGCAATCAGACAAGAAAAGGAAATCAAGGGCATCCAAATGGGACAGAAGCGGTCAAACTAACATTCTTTGCTGATGATATGATCTTATATCTCAAAAACCCCCAAAATTATGCCATGAGACTACTGGAATTGATAAACAAATTCAGCAAAGTCTCAGGTTACAAAATCAATTTCAGAAATCAGTAGCATTCCTATATGCCAACAACAGTCAAACAGAGAAACAAATCAAAGACTCAATACCCTTCACAATACCAACAAAGAAAATAAAATACCTAGGAATATATTTAGCTAAGGAGGTGAGAGATCTCTACAAGGAGATCTACAAAACACTGAGGAAGGAATAGCAGAGGATATAAACAGGTGGAAAACAATACCATGCTCATGGGTAGGCAGAATCAATCTTTTTAAAATGTCTATGCTACTCAAAGTGATCTACAGATTCAATCCCTATTAAAATACCAACATCATTTTTTGCAGATCTAGAAAAAATAATTCTATGCTTCTTATGGAACCAGAGAAGACCCCATATAGCAAAAAGAACAAATTGGGAGGCATCAATTTACCAGACTTCAAGCTATACTACAAGGCTACAGTAACTAAAACAGCATGGTACTGGCACAAGAACAGAAACATAGACCAATGGAACAAACT
>NW_012133858.1:13014871-13016023 GCF_000956105.1 Propithecus coquereli | reverse complement strand
AAAAATAAAATAAAAGTATATCACCAGGCAGCACCAAAACTGTGAAGAGAAAAATTTAGCTCATGTTTTGCATTCCCCCCCTGAAATGCAGCCAAATTTGGAAAATAAAATGATTAAGCTTAATTTCTCTCTTAACAGGAGGTAAGCAATAGGAAATGAGAATAGTGTCTTTGAAAATAAATTAATTATGGAATTAAGTGAAATTCCATAATTCTAGTTTAATATTTAGTGAATAAATTACGTTTTCACACCTACTCCATAGATATTTCTCTTTCTAACTGCTATTCCCTTCTTCCTTCACTTATCCTACTTATCTTGGTAAAGGAAAATAATAATTTCTATCCCCACATAAGGTATAGTATGAGTGAGAGCCAATGTCATTAAGGACATATGTCTTAGGACTGAAATGGAGCTCAGAGTAGGAAATTTTTATCTGGATAACTTGAAAACATAGGACAAATACCAGAATCACCCACCGAAAATTAAAAACCAAAAGCAGTTACAAAATTATGAAGTCAAACCAAATAGTAAGGTGACTAGTGGGGGTCAGCAAGAAAGCCCACTGGTGATTTGAGAAACCAGAAAAATTAAGGATAAAAGTAGTGGAGTGAACAAAAGGAAATTTCCCCAAAATGACATAAGGATGCCTCCAGAAGCTAAACCCAAATCAGGTAAGGGTTCTGTAGGTCAGAAACACCTGATAGATGCTGAGAAGAACAGAAAGAATATTCATTCCTTTCTACCAGAAGATATGAACAATATATGCCAGAAATAAAGCCATATCTTTTTAAATTTCAGTACTCATGTAGTAGTTGAAATCTACCTGTTCCATCATCATGGTCCCTAGACGCAAATTTCTTCTTGTAGCAGATACAAACCTGCCTGAAGAGAAACATTTGGAGAACCAGCATTTTCTCTCTGACATAGAAGAAAAGATAGGGCTTTTGAGAAAGTTAAAGGCAATTTTTGAAGACGGCCTAATGAAATAAGGTACTAACAAAAGAATTGTACTGCTTTTCATGTTTAAACCCACTTTTAAGCTCTTGAATTTAAGCATATAATTTTATATTTCATACCTAGAATCAATATTGTATGTTAACTAAAAAGTACTGAGTTAAGGAAATCAATTTTTGCTTATGTCTTTGAATGAAT
>NW_012133858.1:13012197-13013604 GCF_000956105.1 Propithecus coquereli | reverse complement strand
GGGACTGGGTGAAATTACAAAGTGTCGTGGGAGGGACTGAGAAGAGGATGGCTTTGCTTACACCCACATATCTTTCATTTGGCAACTCTGCACAAGGTTAGGGCCTAATTTTATATTTAATTTAATGTTACCATATCCACATTTATAATTAGATTTAAGACTGCAATTTACATTTTATGTAGAAGTATAGTGTTATTCTTCACTTTAGCAGGTCAGCAAAGTCTAGTAACTTGGCAGACTTATGGGTGAGAGTTTATTTCAGGTAATGAGCAAGATCAGTACAAATGCTGAAAGAAGACTCAAAGTGAACAGTAGAAAACAGTAGTCTTTTATAGTCTAAGAATTATAGGAACAGACTAAGCATGTGTGATTTCAATTCAAGGAAACAGTTCATGGTGATAATTGTAGGTATGATCATTTTAAGTCTGGACTTTGATTTATAAATTCAATGTTTTTTTTTAACATCCATGGAAGCTGACAGAAAATGTGAATCTTGGATTTTAATGATGTGGGCCTTCAAGGCCTGTTCTAGTCTTGGCCTGTGCATGGTAAGATGCATCCTTATTCAAAACACATGTGTGCACATACTTAATGTTAGTGTGAGATCTGTCAGCCACTCTTCAAGCACCCTGGCAACTAAAGTTATATGACAGAAGGTAAATCTCTTAAATCATGTTTAAAATATTCTTCCATGAAAAATGTTTTTCATTACCATTTGTATAGTACCAATCACTCAAAATTCCATTATTTTATAAATTAACCCTCTTCTCTGCAAGACCTTAAGTTACTTGAAGACGCAGCTACCTCTTGCAGACTTCTTACAAACTCCTTATTCTACACAGTGATTTTCTCAGGACCAGGTATACAAGAAAATAGTCTGCAAAAATATTTGGGGGAATGAAACACACAATAATGTAATTAATGTAGACACGTTCTCAAATAGCAGTTGCCTGGCTTAGTAATTAAAGAGACTTGAAAACTGGAAAAGGCCTTAGGGGCACTTGAATAAATTTTTTATTTCACACATGAGGAACCAGAAACCTACAAAGTGTAAGATTTGTCTAAGACCAGGACAGAGCAGATCCATTCTCACTTCCTGATCCCAATTACAGCAATCTTGGTCCACGGAGAGTCAAATTGCTCCAGGGAGTTATTGTTCTATTGAATATCTTACTTTTAATCTGCAAAGAGAAAACCTGTGAGATACTCCTAAATTAATTCATGGTTGACCACCAAAGGTTCAATTCTGCAGAAGGATATGGGATATAAAAATTGTGCATGAATAAAAAGGCAACTTCATGCCTCCGCTAAACCTGTATTCATCTTTAGTGCACAAAATCATAAAATGTGCAAAGACAAAAATGTTAGCGTCTGAGTGTGAGTGTGTGTGTGTGTGTGTGTGTGTGT
>NW_012133858.1:13006040-13008365 GCF_000956105.1 Propithecus coquereli | reverse complement strand
GAAATGAGGATTTAATAACATAATGCTGTCATATGGTAAGTTCTCAATAAAGTTTGTTGATTATTATAATCACTGTAAAAAACATAACACAGTGCTGTCTCATACAAGATAAGCAATAAATTGTTGTTATTATTACACAGTGTCCACCCCTATAATTTCCCTTAATTTTAACTTAAGACAATAGTCCATGACTCAACATGAGGGAAATGCCATAAAAATCATGCAAGCAAGAACTCAAAGTGGAGTGTTGAATTATTCACAGAATAATGTAGAAGCCTTCCTGGAGTTATTGGGTAACTATTTCTATGCAACCAGCAAAATGCCTTGCACATCAAATAGAAAAGGTAAATGTTTTAAAATTTTAGTTTCTTTATCTGTATGATGGCGTTAATAATAGCCATTCCATTATTTAACAGAATTTTTGTAATGGCAAGAGAACAGTCACTATAGCAGTGATATATATTATAAAAATATATCTAAATTTTGATGTGCTATATGCTAGTAGGTTATTATATAATTATATTGTATAATAACTATCATATTAGTGCCTCATCGTAGTTAACCAATTTTCTTTGGTAGAACTCTGTGTCTACATTCATTACATCATTCTATGTTTAGGCACAGAATATGTGTGTGTATAAGTGTATGTCTGCGTGATAAAGTTGGGGATATATGGCAAAATGTCTAGTGTGACTTCCAGTGTCTCCAGAATTTCCATGTCCTTAAACTTAAAGTCAGTGATGAGCTGTTAGAATTTAGCAAGTAGAATTCTGAAGTTAATGTAACTAGTGGAGATGATCTTAATTGGGGAAAGTGTGTATTGGATGGCAAGGGCATTTCATCAGAGTCAGCCAATAATGTGGCTGTGAAAACGGTTCTTGAAATAAAGTCAACAAGACTAATGGCAGCTCTACCCCTATTTAAAAAAAGGTTAAAGATAATGTGCTTTGGCTCAGAGGTAATCTGCAAACCTCTATTGAAAAAGCCCCCACCAGAGCAACTGTGTAGGCACAACGTGCCCATACATGGAATACATGAAAAATCAGTGCAAAGTCAAAGTAACATGCGAAGTCCTGTAGTGGTCCAGGGGTGGAAATAAGTCTTCTTACCTAGGATATCAGGATGAAATAGAAATACAGCCTTTAGGATAAATAGAGAGGAAAACATGCGAATGTTTATGAATACAGTTCTGAAACCTCTGAATTCTATCATTAGAATGATGAAAATGCAGTAGAAAAGGTAGAACTTAGCCAAGAGACATAATTAAATCTTCTTCATACACTGTGAATGCTTTCAAATCTGTTTTCACATTTACAAATTGAGATGTTAGTAAAAATAGCACTGTCAGAAAAAAATGGAAATGAATTATCAAAATATTTCTATACTACAAAACAAGAAAAAATATTAGGAAGGAGACTTGCATTTCTACTTAGTGTATAGAAAGCTGCAAGACAATATCACTTCCAGAAACTCATGCAAAATCGTATTTTCTTTTACCCCTTCAGAAAGGTCACTAGACGACCAGGGGTACTATTAAATAAGTTTAAAATAGTTACAAACCCTTGTGAGGGAAGAGAAGGCACACAAATTGTTTCACCTTTGGCAGAGCATTTGAGGAAGAATTTTATGATGGTGATCTAAACATCATAAAAGTGGTTAACATAAGAAAAGTTGAAACTTTAACAAATTTTAAAGTAAATGTGTAGTCTGCAAGAGAATTTAGAATTCCTGGAAGCCTCAAACATAAGTGAAATCCACATTTATTTTCTAGGCCTCTAATATGCTGAAAGTACACACACACATGCACACACACACACACACACAATGTCAGAGATTAGATTCAGAGTAGGAAACAGTATATGCATTTGAAGCCAGGTCAGTAGAAACTAAACTGAAATATAGAGAGGAAAAAAGACTATAACAAAAATCAGACCTTCCGAGAGGTGTGGGATAATATCAAATGATCTAATATACATGTAATTGGAGTAACAGAAAGGGGAGAGAGAGAGAATGGGGAAAAAAATTTAAAGAGGTCATGGCCATTTTCCCCCAAATTAGTGAAAGAAAACAACCAGGAAACTCAGAGAACCACAAGCAGGATAAATATAAAGAAAAGTACAACTAAGCACATCATAGACAAACAGATGATAGTTCACTTCTCATCAGCCACTATGCAATTCAAAAGAAAATAGAATATTTACTTTAAAACATTAAAAGAATAAAAGGTGTTACCTCCTAATTCTATAATGAGTAAAAATTACATTTGAAAATAAAGATGAATTAAACATTTGTTTAGAGAAAACACTACAAGAAATTTTAAAGAAA
>NW_012133858.1:13004882-13005990 GCF_000956105.1 Propithecus coquereli | reverse complement strand
TAATTTTGACTATTTCTTATGATTAAAACTTACTGCTATTCTAGCTAAGATTAATACTTGTCAGCACCTTAACACATTGTACTTTCTTTATTAAAAAGAGTAATGACCAGGCATCTGGCCTCTGTACCAAACAGAATCTGATGATTAACCTCTGTGTACCTCAGTTTCACTATTTCAAAATGAATATAATAAAAGAACTTGCCTCATAGGATTATTGTGATGATTAAATACTCTGGCACATGTAAAACACCTTAGAGCAGTGTGTGGTGCATACTAAGTGCTCACTGAATGTTTCTTCAATATGTCTCCTAATCTGAACTTGAAAGAAAAGGAAGCTTAAAGTTTAAAGAAACTACCACATCACTTGTAAGTCATCTCCTCCTTCCTTCCTCAATTTGAGTTTATTATTAAAACAGACAAACAGAGAAAACTAAGCTTAAAAAGTGTTGCTTGATAAAGTAATAAATTAAAAAGTAAAATGCTTATAATTCTAGAGCCATTTGTATGTGGTTTGAGTAAACCACTGTAAGTTAATATATGGAGGTAATAATCACAGAAATGAGTGAAATTTGACAAAGAATATGGCTGATGAGGACTTACATTCATATCTACTAGTCTAGTCCCACTTAAAATGAAAATATTTATAATTTTGTAAGCAAATATAGTATAATAAGAGAACTAATTATGAAGCAAGAAAGATGAGTGATCTAATCACATATTACATATATGTTTCATTTAAGCAGTTTATTTGTTTTATATAACAGGATATAAATTGACCATATGGCAAAGATGAGCATTATCAAATAAAATTTTATTTTGATTTTCCCAATATATCTGATGGGCATACTAGAATATGTGATTTATAATTGAATACTTTTATGTGGTAGTAACTTTGAACAAGGCATGATAGAGTATTTTAAAAAGCCACTCTTTATCAATTTGAAGTATGTGTCTAATTTTTATTTTTTGTTTATATAATCACAAAGCATAGAAGGACATTATTAGTTCCCTAATCTCGCCTCCCATTTGATGTGACAATCTTTTTTTCAGCATCTCCAACAGATCCACTTTTGCACAAATATCTTCAGCTGTAGAGGCTCACTCTTCT
>NW_012133858.1:12979925-12993992 GCF_000956105.1 Propithecus coquereli | reverse complement strand
AGATTAGAAAGAGCAGTTTACTCAAGAAGATACATAAGTACATGAAAAGATTCTCAACAGCATTAGTCATTAGAGAGATACAAATTAAAATACAGTGACATGTTTTACTAGTGTACATTAGAATGGTTAAATTATTTTAAAGGCAACGTCAAGTGCTAACAAGGATGCCGAGCAAATAGAACTCTCATACATTGCTGGTGAGAATGCAGAATGGTAGAGCCATTTTGAAATTATTTTGGCTATTTCCTATTAAGTTAAAAATACACTTACATCATATAGGAGTCCCATGACCATGTTAAGTATCCAGGTGAAATGAAAACACACATCCACTCAAAGAATTCTACATTAATGTATTAATGTATGTGGCAGCTTTACTCATAACTGTCAAATACTGGAACTGGAAATGACCCAAATTTTCAACTGGTGAATGAATAAGGAAATTATGGTACATTCATCCGATAAAATATTTATCATTTTTTAAAATTGCTAATGCATTTAAAAATATGAATAAAGCTCAAAAACAATATTCTAAGAGAAAAAAGGCAGACACTAAAGACTACATATCATATGGCTTATTCCTACAACCTCTAAGAAAGGCAAAATTATAGGGACACAGATCAGATCAGTGGTTGCCAGGACCTGGGGGCGGGGTGGGGGATTGACTACAAAGGGGCATGAGGACAATTTGGGGGAAAATAAAAATGTTCTATATCTTGATTGTAGTGGAAGTTATATATGATCTATATTAGTAAAAACTCATCAAACTGCACACTTTGAAAGGGTGAATTTTGTGTATGTAAATCTACCTCAGTTTACCTCAGTAAACCTGATTTTTAAAAAAGTAACAAGTGTTAGATAATAATGTGAATAACAGTGGCATTTGCAGTCATGTTGATCTTTACAAAGGATCCAGGTTGTATGCCTCTAAGCACTGTTTTGAGGTTAAGCATTGTGCTGGATTTCTTTTATCTCCCCTTTCTCAATCCCTTTTCCAGTTGAATTTCACCAAAGGGAAACACCACAGGAGATTGTAACAAGGAAGTTGGTGTTCATTTCAAAGGTCCCCTCCCCTGTAGATTGCTCTTGACTGGCTGTGTCCCTTGATGAAGGATCACACTTTTGCCAGATAATATTTTCTACCCAAATCCCTCTGTTTCTCAGTCTCTATAACCAACCCTGACCCTTCAGGACTAGAGTTCACTATACTGAACTATCCCTTCTGCTTCCTGAACACTATGTCTATGCCACTTCCTCTCAAATTACTCAATTTGAATGTGCCGTCTCTTTCTTGCCAGATCCTGACTGGTACAGATAGTAAGATTCAACCTCTGGTTCCATAATTTCTAAGCCAAGAAAACTTGCGCTATCCATTTAACAGATTTGAGCTTTAGCTCTGTCATTCATTGTATCTGAATAATTATACCTCCTTGGCAAGGTTGTTATGGGAATTAAATAGTAATGTGCTAGGGGAAAAAGTTTTCATTAATATTTTTCCCTTTCTCATCATAGTATCTCCCCAACCATCACTGGACCTTTATTCTCTTTATCTTTTTATTTCTTTGTATGTTCCCATTTCTCCTCTTTCTTTTAAGTTAACAGAATTTTCTCTATCATGTATAAATGCATAATAAATCACATAGGGGTATATAATGTACAGAAGACCGTATAAATGGCTTAAATGTACCATGCTTATGTTCCTGGAATAAACTGTTGCTATTTCTACTGCTGCAGAACAGTTAAGTCAAACTTTTGAATTAGGTCAACAAAATCCACAAATAGGGTGGAATCTTTGGACTGTCTAAGCAGGGACAGATCTGGAATAAATCAGCCACAGATATCACTTGTCAGCATGCTAAGAGAGGAGTTTCAAATAAAGGATAGAAGGTACGTCAAGAATATTGGCTTCTGGTAGCATTATGATGCATCCGTTATATCTTGAGAGTTTTCCATCATGTGGATTCAAGCTAACATAATTGTTTCATGGCAGTAATGTCTAAACAAGGGTCTACAATTAAGTTGTATTTTTATCTTGACTTGTGAACTGTTGCTGCCAACTACTCAAATTTCAAGCTTGTTGAGACATATGTTATCCCTGGAAACCCTTCGTAAAAATGAAGCATTTTACTGTCCCACCAATTCAGTGCACTCTGGTCAGTTCCCCCATCTAGATCCAAATTAACCATGTAATAGTTCCTATACTAGTGAATAGTATTTTAAATGGCTTTTTAAGCAAAACCAAAAAGAACAAATTTATTTCTATTTGTGCAAAAACATAATCTGGTTTGGATTCTTTTTTTCTAGCTTTTTAAATAGTGAGACAGAATACATTCGTGGGGAAAGAACTGGGTATGAAATTAAGAAGGTCTGTATTTGAAATCCAGCTCTGCTACCACTTCCTAGCTGTGTGATCTCATAAAGTCACTTAATTTGTCTGAACCTCAGTCGCTTTATCTGTCAAATGGGGATCTACTGGTGAATCAAATGAGCCAATAATGATCTAATAACATAATATAGTACCTCTAGATGTTAATAATTTATTTTTTAATAATTTGTGTATGTAAGAATGTAAATGTCATTAGTAGGAGAGGGGAATGAAGGAATCTCTCAGACAGGAGCAGGAATATTTTGGTTGAAAGGAAATCAAAATACTGGAGAACAAGAGCAAGATAAGAATGATTACAACATCTGCATTTATAGCCCACATGTCACAGTTCAGTATTTATAGGTTTGTTAGTGACAGCCTTCCCGTTATAGCCACGTTCATTACGAAGTAGCTGTCATTGTGTTTCACTGACACAGCGCTGTGCACCTGATTGAGGCTGAAACTGCTCATTGTTTGCGTGGTTGATCATTTAATTTAAGGGTCCAAACAATACACAAATAAATCAGTTTGGGTCTGATTATACTCTCCCTAAATCTTACTTTGAAATTTCCTGGTGACTTTGTAACAAATCCTAGTGCATTTTATTTCCCAAATAAGATTTGTAGTAATCAGAGCTGGACAAAAACTTCAGGAAGAGGTGATGGTCTGAAGCTGAACACAATATTAATTACATACTTAAATTTTCCAGAGTCCAAGCTCCCATTGCTACTTAAATACCATGATCAAAGCAATAGATAGAATAAATATGGAGAGGGAGAAAAGAAAGGAGAGAGAGGGAGGGAGAGAGAGAGATTGAAGAGAGGCTTGGGAAAATGTTCAGTGGAAAATCTGTAGAAATGATGTAAGAGAAAGCAAAGGCAGGGATTGGAGTAAGGGGTGTATAACTGAGACTATAAAAACTCGGAGAGAAAACTCACCATCAGGGCTAAGTTTGGGATAAACTGCACAGAGAGGACTCTAAAATTAGAATCTCCTGATTTTTCACAAGGTAAGTTGTATGTAAAAACTGATAAAGATTTAAGTTTTTTTCCCTTTAACCATTATTTCTACTTTCACAGACTTTTAAAATGTTTTGATTGTATCTTGATTTAGCTAAAATTGGGAAATTTTTGTTAATATTTCCCTCTCTAAAATGAGTAGAAATTCAAAGACATTTTTGAATGCAAACTTAAGGTGGAGCTAATTGTTTCCTCAGACATTTCATAATTATTACATTGCTTTTTGCTTTTTTCCATTTCAAAACAAAGAAAGGGAAAGTTCAAAAGGGAACTTAAGGTAATGATTCTATATGTATGTTAATAGTATTGTTTTGCTTTCATAAAAGATGTTCAATATAAGGAAATTTTTTAATGTACAAAAGTGGTCTAGTTTAAACAACCTGGGTAAAAAAGAAAGTTTTTCTTTTGTTTCTATCAAAATTGGAGCTTAAGAAACATCTCTAAACTAATCAAATTTTATATTCCATATTCTTAAAATGAAAAGTATCCTCTGTTTTTCTCTTATAAAAATCAAATATGAAATATGACATTAATAACATAGTTGGAGTACACTTAGATTATGTCTGTTATTCAGAATTTGTAGTACTCCTGCTATTTGGTGATTGAATTGAGAGTTTATCTGAAGCGTGCATTTGAGTTCTGTTTGAGAACAAATTTAAAATTTTGTTTCAGATTTTGATCTATGGAAATGTAAGTCTGCACTCAACAAATTCAGGTCTAAAAATGCGAAATATTGTTCCTTTGAATTACAATAACAGACTGTCTAGGTTTATAAATATAATTACTATTTGTTTCTGAGTTATCCCTCTAAAATTAAAATATTTTTAACAGTGAGTAATGGTGATTTTAATGTCCATATAAGCTATAGAATCGGTAATGTTGTAACTAATGGTCTACCCAAAAACTTTAGGCACATTTCATGTCTTCTCTTACTTTGGTACTACTCTTCAGCACTCTTATAGAATTTTTCTAAGGAGAGCTTTCTATTAATATGAGTTCAAGTCTCTGTGTAAATGAATTTCACTATGACTTCATTCAAGAAGCTATTTAAAATATTTAAGTTTGACATTTGCTTTCTCTCCTTTATTTTCCACGGTTTTGAACTGATTCTTATATAATGAATTATGGGCAGTAGAGAAGCAGATATCTTTAGTTGGCTAGGTATGAGAATCCAAGGGCTATAATTTTAGCTTCTTGTTCATATACTCTCAATGATTTGAATATTTGATTAATAAAATTAGATTAATTGAGCTTGTCTCAAAGCAAAAGAAGTCAAAGTAAGAAATCCTAAAATTTCCATTCTGCCACTATCTATCTATGCAACTTCAGGCAAGGCTTAAGCACAAATTAGGGCTCAATAATGTTCTATCATTATTGAAAGGGACAAAAGAAATAGAAGGGCCAAGGATGCTGAGTGTAAGAATGACGTGGGGAAGCCCCTATGTTGGTAAGGTTTCCCTATATTAGAGATACTGTGTACTCAGTATCACAGAATCTTAGGGCTAATCTTTAGCCATGACCTAATTTGATTACTTTGCAAATATTTCATCTACTGTGATGCCTACCCACTTGACAACTCTTGCTTAGATTCAATGGTGCAGTCAGAGAAACACAAGTTTTGGAGACAGAGAACCAGACTTCTATGCCTGGTTCTGATTTCAACAGCTTTGTGACTCTGGACAAATCAATCAGCTTCTCTGGGGCTTTATTCTCTCCTCAGTAAAACTGGAGTCTGCAGGGATACAATAGGTGAGCTACAAGTTCCCTGGGCAGCTCTCTAAATGGACCAACTACACATAATGCCTGGATATCTCTCTGATTGAGAGCATTGTTTAGCTAAGATCTCCCTCTCCTTTCTTCAAATAAATCTCAGGGTACCTCTCTGGAGCAGTGATGAGCATGATTGCCAATTAATTGCCTAGTGCTTTGCTTGGCTTGAAATGGTTGTTGCCAGCATTACTCCCTCTCCTTATTGACACCCCATCAGCTCAGGCCTTCGGACCAAGAACCTCCTCCCTCCTGTAACAGTGCCTCTGCCTCCACGTTCTTCTGCTCCCTCTCCTCTATATCCCTGTCTTATCTGCTCTCCCTTGAGCAAGCTCATTCTCTCTGAGCCTCACTTCCTCTGTCTATTGAAAGTGTTAAATTCCACAACTTTAATAATTGCTTTCGCTCTTCCTAAAATTCCATATTCCTGTGACACGTAAGGCTGTAAGTGTGAAAACTTCACTTTTAAAATATCATATAAAATGATAATAAAAATTCATTTTAGGTAGCATAATTGGAGCTTGAAGAATAATTATGCCTTGAGTACAACTGAACTTTCTTCCCTTTGTTTCCTTCCCAGGATAATATTTTCTACAATTGTATGCTATTTTTATAGAAATATTGTGACTCAAAATAATGATAATGCATCAAATGTGAGAGTGCTACCTATAACTCTCTTTAGTAAAATCTCCTTCCCCTTCTCAATATTATTTTCCTTATTAAATTTTATTTCCTATCACTCTGCCATAATTCTAAATTCCAAGGACTAATTTTGTTCCTTAAAATAAATGATTAAACATAATATTTTTCATAAAAGTAAAAAGTAGTAAAAATATTTTGAAAAGTCATATTTAGGAGGTACTATCAGGACAATGATAACTATGATTTATTGAGTAACCAATTTGTGCCAGTCACTTTACCTGTATTATTCCTAATCCGCATAATTAGTCTACAGAGTAAGTCTTTGCCCTATTTTCCTGATGAAGATGTTAAAACAGAGAGGCTAAATAACGTGCCCAGTCAGGATTCAGATCCAGGTCTGTATAACTTAAGGACCAATCTCTTCCTACTAATTCACTTTATTGTATTAGAAAGTGTACATAAAATATCAGCAGTTAGGACACCATGGTTCTAAAGTAACTCAGCTTATCTCAGTTCATCAACTAAAAAAATAGAATTATAATGTTTTCTATATAGATGAAACAAACAGGACTGTTGTGAGAATGAAGGGAGATAAATTAATTTCAAAATAATAAATCACTATGGAAATGCTATTTTTAAAAAGGTTATTTATAAAGATTATACTTGAAGAAAATGGAAGCATTCCAGAAAGAGTCTGCTTTTGCAGGAGGAAATCCCTGGGCAGGACAAGTGGTTGAAGGATTTCCACCTCAGCCAGGCTGTGAGCGACTGGAGGACAGAGAGAGCCTCTTACTTTTATATCCCCAGCACCAGACATATGGTGTATGACTAATAAACTCATCCTGTTGTTGATTATTATAAAATTTATATTTTTAACTCTTTGTTTACATGTTAGAGTTCCTTTTCCATTGATTATATTGGCTAGTTTAATGCAGTTAAAGTATAAAACTTTTATTAAAAATTATATGTAAATACAAATTGGGGTAAAGAGTGAAAGGGGTGGTAATAGTCAACATTATCTTGATGCTTAAATATGTCATATTTAACTTCATCTATCCAACTTTCCCCTCTGAAAGCCTTTTTATGCCACATAAAAATTGCGTATGTATCAAACGGACAACCATCAAGTTTCTGTGCAAATCTATCAGCTTTTCCCTATCCATGGTTTTTAAAGGTTTTCTTTTTTCCATTAGTGAACATTAGAATTAAACAACTAATTTCCTTAGCAGAATTGTATACAATCATACACTAAAGTTCTTTTCTGTTTCTAAGTGACATAGTTTTATATCGAGAAATATTTAGTTTTTCAGAGATCTGAGTATGGATTGTTTCATAAGGAAAAATCTTAAACTCTAGAGGGAAGATTATAGGAGAATACTGATTGATGCATGTCTCTTTTTTCCTTTTTTAAATTTTTAATTATTATGAGTACATAATAGTTTTGTATTTTTATAAGGTACATGTGATGTTTTGACACAGGCATATAATATGAATTAATCAAATCAGGGTAATTGGGGTATCCATCACTTTAGGCATTTAACATTTCTTTGTGTTAGGAACATTCCAATTCTACTCTTCTGGTTATTTTAAAGTATACCCTAACTTATTGTTCATTATAGTCAATTGGTATGTTCTAACTGACATGCTGGAGCTAAATATTAAAAACTATTGGACTCATGGAGACAGAGAGGTGGAATGATGGTTACCAGATGCAAGGAAGGGTAGTGGGGCGAGGAGTGGGGGATAAAGTGGGAATGGTTAATGGGTGCAAATACATAGTTAGATAGTTATGGATGCAAAAATACAGTTGGATAAATTTTCACTTTTATAAGAATGGAATCTATGATGTAAAATATTAATGGACATACCAGAATTCCACGGTGAACTTCACCACATTGTACTATACGTATAAAAACTGGGACCAATCTCTTCTCTTCTCTACGCCTTAGTTTCCATATAAATAAAACTGAGATATTCCTCTTGATCTACATAAAGCTGTTTCATTCATTCATTCAGTACATACTTTTGACTCTATACCAAGCATTCTGTTGATTGCAGAGATGCAGTGATGAACATGACATAATCCCTGCCCTCAATAAGTTTACAGCAACAGCTATGTACTTTGTTAAATGTGGAAATCTGTTTTTTTTTATTGAGAAAATAAAGGTATCTTTCTTTAAAGTTGCATTGTAGATTTCTGACTTAATTTTTTGCAAGAAAGAAACCAGTAGTATGATTCAAACAGAGAAAAGATACAGAAATACATAACAACAAAATTTTGAGATTTTAGAAGACAAAAGTGTCTAAAAAAGAGTGAAAATGGTGCCAAATAGAATAAAATTAGTTAACATATGTGCTAGTAAATTATCATTCTTCATGATTTGTAGCATTCAGGAAAAGTCATTTTAAAATGTAGGTGTCTGCTACATTAACAACACTTCATGCATAAAATATTTACGTTATAAGAAATTTGTTTTGGAGATGGAAAAAGGTTTTATACTTAAACAAATAGGTTATACCCGAAAGAGTATGAAACTGGGAGTCTGAAAATGTAAGTTGTTGTTCTGGCTCTTCTTCTAACTGGCTTTGTGACTTTGGAAAATCTACTATTGCAATTTGAAGACCAACAAAAAATGATAAGAACACACACCTGATATTTTAATTCTTTTAAAAAATGGGAAATGCTAAATTTCCTAGTCTCAATTTGCACCTTCTTTTCAGGAACCCAAAACAGAAAGTAAATTCCCATCACACAATTTTTTAGAAATAACAAATTTCACAAGGAAAAGTTTAAATAAATGGGTAAGCACCATGAGTATTTTTCAGATGTATTTTTGTGAGGATGATATAGATGATATATATTTTAGTGACAGAAGCTACAAGCCAATTCAATTGCTCTCGGGTGAAAATCCACAGTAATTCTAAATCTCTTGTTCGAGTTAATGAGGATTTTAAACCAATTCCTCATTTCTAAAGTTCTAAGTGCCATAGCCACGCTCAGTTGTCTTGTTTGTGGAGCCAAATTAACTAAAGACGGTGGAATCACAGGTTCAGTAAGAAAGAAACCACAATGGCATGAGGTTCCAGTCCTTGCTTTCTAGCAGGTGTCTCAATCATCTCATTGCTTCCCTCATCAAAGAACACTAGCGAAAGAAACATTCTTTAACACTTTGTTTAAATATTGTCACTCATTGAAATGTCAAGATTATCTATATAATGACAAACTTGACTGTATGAATGGCTCCAAATTCCCTAAGTGGTTGTTGAGTGTTAAGTTTTATGTTTGCTGGAAAAACTTGGCTTCAAAACCTGCCACCAGCTTCATAATAATCACATTTATCAATGTAATTAAGCAGGTCTTGCTCTGTCACATTATCTTGTAGTTTACAAAATGTTTTTGTGCATCTTTTTAGAGTCCCCATTGCTAAGTTTTCACTTACAATAAAATAAAAATGATGCAATAAGTTTTTTCAGAGATAAATTTATATCTTCATACATTTTTAGTAAATAATATTAATATGAAATTAAATATGTTTATTGCTCTTATTTGGCAATCTTAAGCCAATTTCAGGATTTGTGCTATTAATAAATTAAATAATTTAAAATTAACTAAAATTAACTCACTCAAATATTGCGAGTTAATAAAATGAGTTTTATTATACAGTTTAGAGAGTTTAAAAGTCTGTTCAAGGTCACCAGGTCAATAAGGAGCACAGCAAGGACACATATCCTTATCCTTCAAGTCTAATCCTGAGTTTTCTGCTCACCATGACAGAAATATTTTTGTGATGTTGTTGAATACCTATCTGTTGTCTGAAAGAGTTTTATTTTTTAAATATTCATTAGTTCATAGACAGAGGATTTTTGGAGTAACATCAAGTGAAAAATACCTGTATGGACATATGTATGTGGTATTGGCAGAAGTTTCAGATGTCTGTAAATTCTTATTATCAAAAATTTCTGTTTTTGTATTCACTAATTTTGTATCCACTAAGATTTGTGATTACAGAGAAAATATTCAAATGATTATTTTATCTTGACAGACAAACTGTTAATTCCAAATGCAGGCAAGTATTATGATACTCAATCAAATTTAAAAGATGTTAATATTAATTGTGTGACTTTTAAAATACATATCTGATAATCAGGTTAAATATCATTCCATCCTTTCCATCTGTAAGCCCAAAAGAGGTAATATAACTGTTTATATGGTATCTGGGGACTTGGTTCTAACGGAGGTTGTTTTGAAAAGGTGGAGGTATGAGTGTACTGACTTATGAATGATGAAAAAAAGAGAAAAGTAAAAAAAAAGAAAAAAACCCCAAGCAAGTATTGGAAAGTAAATACATATAGATATATATACCATATTTTATTAATTTTGCCTCAAATTTGACATCTCTGAAATTGGAACAAGTCTTTAAAAGCCAGTAGCAACATTAGAGGTCAGATAGATCAACCCCATTTTTACTTGGTCTGGCGAGGAAAGGCTTTGCCCAACATTATATCATTAAATAACATCGGAGTCAATGAAAAGCCTGTCTCGCAACTCCCATGTCAGATCTCTTTCTATTACAGCAAGCTATACAGATTTTGTGGTAAGCATTGGTCCTTTTGGGTCTTTCCAAATAAAAAATTCCTGTCACTCTGTCATCTACAATTCCTGAAGCTCTTCTCTGTTATCAAAAAGACCTAGTGACTATAACAGAATGGAGTGAAGTAAAGGCTAAACTGAAGAACTTACTATGTTTTACAGATTTACTAAGGGGCCAACTGACTCACAACTTTCCTAGAATCATCATTTCGGAGAGAGAAGATTGTAGACAATGTTGCTGGCAGGCACATGTGGTCAATTCATGGTGTCAGAACTAAGGCCCCCTTGATAAAAATATCGTGTTAGATCTCTTTTAAATGTTTGTGCTCTGTCACAGTGGGAAGAGAAAGTAAAGAAAAAGTAAAGTTGAATTAGTTTGTAAATATATATATATATATTTTTTTTTTGAGAGAGGATATCACCCTTGCTCAGGCTGGTTTCAAACTCCTGGCCTCAGCAATCCTCCTGCCTCAGCCTCCCAAAGTGCTAAAATTACAGGTGTGAGCCACCACGCCCAACCTGTAAATCTTTTATGTTTAATTAAGTTCTTTATTTTTAATTTTTTTTGAAATGAGGGTGAAGTGAAATCTATTTTAGATATTTCCAGTCAAGATATTAGTGTAAATAAAAAATTCTAAATGGTTTCTAGTTTCACCGAGAAACCCAGTACCTTTGTGAGTTTCTAATGGTTGGATCAACTTTCTGTAAGTCAGATATTAATCATAAAGTCTCAGGTTAAAGAGAAATTTCCTTAATCATCTGAGTAGTTTGTTTTTCTTCAACACTAGCCTTCAAATGCAGATAGTTGAAAAGCTTTATCAGTTAAAAAGTGAATTAGATCAGATACTGGCTCACGTTGCTTCTCTTTTCAGCTTAATGATCTCTAACTTTAACACCTGCCCTCATTCCAGTTTGCTCTTTATTTTTCATTTATTTATTTATTTATTTATATTTATTTATTTTTGAAATGGAGTCTCACTCTGTTTCCTGGGCTAGAGTGTCCTGACGCCAGCCTAGCTCACAGCAACCTCAGACTCCTGGGCTCAAGCTATCCTCCTGCCTCGGCCTCCCTAGTAGCTGAGACTATAGCCACACAACACCATGCCCAGCCAATTTTTTCTATTTTTAGTTGCCCAGATAATTTTTTCTATTTTTAGTTGCCCAGCTAATTTTTTCTATTTTTAGTAGAGACAGAGTCTCACTCTTGCTCAGGCTGGTTCTTTAGTTTTTAGATCAGGGGTTCTCAGCCTTTTTTTTCTTCCCCCGAACCCACTTGAGAAATTTTTTTTCCACAATAATAATGGCTCATTGCCCTACTGATTCTTTTTTTTTTAATCATTATGGGTACATAATAGTTATATATATATATAGGGTACATGTGTTGTTGACAAGGCATACAATGTGAATTAATCAAATCAGAGTAATTGGGGTATCCGTCAACGCAGGCAGTTAACATTATTTTGTGTTAGGAACATTCTAATTCTACTTTTTTAGTCATTTTAAAGTATACTCTAACTTATGTTGATTATAGTCACTTTATTGTGCTACCCAATATTGTTCATTTTATCTAACTATCTAACAATATTTTGTACCCATTAGCCATCCCCACTTTATCCTTCCCTCTCTGCTACCCTTCCCAGACTCTGGTAACCATCATTCTATTTTCTGTCTCCATGAGATCAATTGTTTTTAATATTTAGCTCCCACATATGAGTGAGAACATGTGAGATTTTTATTTCTGTGCTTGGTTTATTTCACTTAACATAATGTTGTTCAATTCCATCCATGTTGTTGCAAATGGCAGGATTTCATTCTTTTTTGTGACTGTATCATATTCCATTGTGTATATGTACCACAATTTTTTATCCATTCTTCCGTCGATGAACACTTAGGTTGATTCCATATCTTGGCTATTGTGAATAGTGGTGCAATAAACATTGGAGAGCAGGTATCTTTTTGATACACTGAATTCGCTTGCTTTGGATATATACCTAGCAGTGGGATTGCTGGGTCATATGGTAGTTCTAGTTTTAATTTTTTGAGGTACCTTCATACTGTTTTCCATAATGGTTGCACCCACTAATTCTTAATAATGAAAACATCTTTCTTCATTTTAATAGGCTTCTCATTAAATTCTGGTTTATATGTAATTAAACTAGATTTGTGATTTTTTTTACCACTGGACTTTCAGAGTCTTTAATATGTCAACATGAACTCTCTCTAGTCTAAAGGAATATACAATATATCCCAAACTTACATGACAAAAACTTCATACCTCCCTACCTTTCTCCATCCACCACCACTTCAGTCACTTCGGAGGATCCTTTCAGAATATAATGAGTTCTTACATGTGGAAGGTCTTTGAAAGAATGCTTAAGATGGTATATAATGTAAGATGTTTGTTTATTCAGCAGTACTATTTAACAAGTGAAAACACATAATAGTCCAAATGGTTAAAAATGAATTGAGTACACAGCCAACCATATTATAAGACAGATCCTATGCCCATTGTCTCTTTTGAAACTCCTCATTACCCAGAGAAATATTACTCAAAAATTGCTCAATAAAAATGATGTGCAGAAAAAATTGTAAAAACCTTGACTTTGGTTTATTCACATAGTCAATGAAAATCCTTTGAATGTTCTTTCTGCGTACATGAGGCTAAGGAGAATTTTAAATCATAGGCTATATTTATCCACTATCAACAAAATAGGAAAATGGAGCTGAACCTAGTCTTTTTCTTTCCTCCCTATAATTTCCTCTGTTTCTAATTTTGTAGCAATCAAGTTTCAACTAATCAAATGTCTTTTGTGTGGCAGGTGCCAGGGTGTTTGTTTTCATTAGTGTACCAAATGCCATATTTAGGAACTTGGCCTTCTGGTTAACTGGCTACAAGTCTGGCTTTAAACCATTAAATGTGTGTATTTAAACTCAGCATTTATTTTTACATCTCCCTATCCAAATAATCAGGATGTGGTTATCTGTAAGATGATACATTATGATTTTTCCTATATACACCCAAGCACAAAAATATATGCCTCAGACATAATCATCAATATTATAAACACCCATCATCCTGTGCCATTTATAAGATTGCACAGATGAAAAGAAACCTGGTTAGTAAAATATGCATAAAAATAGTTAAAGGAAATCCACATGGAAAGCTTATAAAATTAGGCAATTTCACACTTTGTAACCTATTTTTAACAAGATAAAAACAAGAAAATATCACAATTGTTTATCTTTGATTAAATGAGAGCTATTTTTAAAAAAAGATATATCAGAAATATGAAATCGTTTTTTAAAAATACACTTATGTTTTTAACATATCATTCTTTAAGTGGAGGAAATTCTAGAGACATCAGCAAAATCAGGAAAAAAAAAATACGATTAAGTGGCAGGTTTTCTAAAGGCAGTTTTTGGTTCTTATTTTCACCAGATAACTGTTGCATTCTTTTTGCCCATATTCTCAATTTAGAGACATAGTCATGATTTATTGTGTGTTGATACTTACAAAAAAACTGAGCTCAAATATCAGTTTAGCAGAAAGAGAACATGAGAGAATTTACTGCTCCCTTCCAAAAAAGAATGGAATACAGAGATGCTGCTAGCGACTAGCATTATGTGAACAAGATGCTGAAATAGACTAACTGGTGTTATAATGAACTAGTTTAGACTACATTACA
>NW_012133858.1:12977527-12978208 GCF_000956105.1 Propithecus coquereli | reverse complement strand
GCATCACGTTCTCTCTGGTTCACCACAAGCCCCACCAGTCCTTATTTTTTTACACTTCACCACTTTTACACATTTCTTCTCAGGTACATGAGGTTGTACTCTCTGGATTAGATAATCAAAGAATAAAGTTACATGAACTATATTTCTCAGACCTTGAGATCGTTCGAATTAAATTGTTATTATGGCCGTACAACCCTAATCTAGGCTTCCATGAAAATAAAGCCTTGATAGAATTCATTCTGGGAAATTGACAGCATCTATTAAGTATTATTTAAGTTTTGTAGAGATGCACTCCAGTACATTGAACCTGAATTATTTGGCTCATCATTTGCTCCTAACAATCTTTTTAGGAGCTTTTGTTTCCTATCTTTATATTCTAAATGAATGATCAATGCTAACTCTGATTATGTGACCCATAGATGCTGGACTGGAGATTAGCAAGTGCACATTTCATCCTGGCTATGACGCTGATGCTGGGGAATTCAGGAAAAGTGCTCTCAGAGGAAGCAGCTACACAGGTAATGGGAACTAGTTGACAGGACAATACATACATGCACACGTGCATTCTTTAATGAACATAAGTCATTTCTGCTAGGGTCAGAAGGTACAGGTGCAACTGACAAATAGGAAAATGCACACAAAATCAAATAGGGAAATCAAGAAAATAAATATTTTTCTATT
>NW_012133858.1:12973192-12975617 GCF_000956105.1 Propithecus coquereli | reverse complement strand
TGAGTAGAGAAAATAAAAGACTAATTAGACAAAGTCATTGGCCTCAAGTTTCAATCTAGTAAGAAATACAAATATATTATAACCAATCTAATACAATGTAAATATAATGAGTGCAATGATGAAAGAGGTGTAGATAAAGCACTATGGGAATGATAAGGAAGAATGAAGTTGTTACTGGAAAAAGAATATGAAAAAAATGATTTCTTAATATGCTAAATTTTAGAAACAGCCCAGGAGGGTTTTTTTTCCTTTATGTGTTTGTTTAATTTTGTTTTATTTTCTCTTGGATATATCCCACCTCTATGTGTTTCATTCCCTAAAGGTCGAGCCCTCTCTCAGGAACATAACCCCATGAGAAATCATTAATATAAAATATTATATGATTAGCATGTCAGCTAAAGTTAGCAAAAGCCAAATGCAGATGTTTTACGTATTTGGATTTTCTTTGTCTGAATGAATGGAATCACCCTTCTCTGCCCTATAGGCTTTTGATTCTGCAGTCATAGATGTACAGTCACCACCTACAGTCAGGGAAGAGAAATCAGCCACTGATCTAGCAGCAAAGCTCTTTCTTCTTGATGAACTGGTGTCCCTGGAGAATGATGTAATTGAGACAAAGAAGAAAAGGAGTTTCTCTGGTTTTGGGTCTCCCCTAGACAGACTCTCAGCTGGCTCTGTAGATCATAAAGGTAAACAGAGGTAAGTGAACTGTTGGAGGAGGAAAGTTCTTATTTTCTAATTCTTTCATTCTGGGTTCTGAAACAGAGAATTCCATACAAAAAACACAGTAAAAACTCTGTACATAAACAGCTTCGATAGTGTGTTAGCTAACTTGTGGGTTTGATAGTATGATTTTGGAAATAACTGTTTAGGGAGAAAAATGACTGCTACAGTATAAATTAATATTTTTGTCATATGTTTCTTAAGGAAGATTTTGTTGTATGCAGATATAAAATAGTGAGATTGGGAGGCATGTGTGCATTGAGGTAAATATTTTTTGAGTTTTTTATTTATGAATTTTATGGTCTAGCACCTCATTTCTTCGTGTACTCATCTTTACAACATTTGCTCTAATCTTACTTGGTTCCTGGAGTTCTAGGACTTGTCATTCTTGTTCATGGTTCCACAATTTTTCTATGCTCAATGATTATCAGGATACAGAATGCCACTTTCTAGAGGTCACCAGAGCACCAGTTTTATTTTGACCTTTGATATAAAGCTTTCTAAAATATGTGAATGAATCCTGAGTGGAGAGCTCACAGGACTTGGAGTCAGAACACATGTGTTTAAGTCAAATTTCTGCTCATGTCTAGCCATGTGACTTATACATGTATATTATCCTCTCTTATCCTGAGCTTACTTATCCATAAAATGGGGACACTTACTTCCTTCCATAAAATCAAATAAGGTAATCAAATGCAAGTGCTTTATAAGATGTTAATTATCATGACAGAATTAGAGTAGTGAATCTCCCTTTAATAATTGAGCAACTGTCAGTGTTTTAAAGCAATCATTTCAAACTTAATTCATTTTCTACTCCCTCAATATCTGTTTCTCATGCTGTCGATTTCATATTAGCAATGGCACAAAAGCTCACCTAATTACGTAGACAGGTATCTTGGAAATTTGCTATTATAGATTCCTTTTGCTCACCCTGAACATTCCATGTCTCACTAAATTCTCTAAATCCTATTTGTTTTATATGCAAAGTGTGCCCAAAATATCCTCTCCCATTAAGACTTTTCTAATTCTGGACTAAATTATTTTTTTTTACATTTGTTCTTTCTCCAGTCTTTCCTCATCTCCATCTCCACCTCCATCACCACCCTTTATCACCAAATTATCCTCTACTCTGCTACCCAGATGATTGTCTAAAACAAGAGTCTGTGTGAAATGTTGCCCATTGCTTGCAATGTAAAAGTCCTTAGCAAAGCCTACAAAGAATTTTATGGTCTAGCACCTCATTTCTTCTTGTACTCATCTTTACATCATTTGCTCCAGTCTTACTTGGTCCCCGGAGTTCTAGGACTTGTCATTCTTGTTCACAGTTCCATGATTTTTCTATGATCAGTGATTGTCAGGATACAGAATGCCATTTGCTAACCTCTGTTCTGCAAGACTCTCAAAGTTACACTAGAAAATAAAATCATCACCTGGAGACTGCAGTTTATCCTACTTGTACATCAAAAACAATCTCATACCTATAATTTGAAATTCACACCCTACTCTAATTAGAGAAATGCAAATTATTTCCACTTCTGTTCTAAGCACTGTGTTGGAGTCTGGTGGGAAAGAGGAAGAAAGTATAGTCTCTGTCCCTCAAAGAAACCGCATACTAATGAGAAACAAAAATGTTTACAATGCATTGCAATACAAGAAGAGATATACATTTAAAGAGCAATTTAAAAAGAAGACCATGAAAATC
>NW_012133858.1:12932578-12971627 GCF_000956105.1 Propithecus coquereli | reverse complement strand
ATTAACAAAAACATAATATTATGGGCAAAGAAAGCAAATATTCAATTTAAAAAATACAAATAATACAAACTCTGTGCCAAAAGAAAGAGCAGCAGAGTAAACCAAGATAAGCAAAAAAAAAATCAGAAGGTAGAAATCAACATGACAAAAGCTAAAAATCAATAAATTTGTAAAG
The DNA here is from genome assembly GCF_000956105.1 of Propithecus coquereli. Lineage (NCBI taxonomy): Eukaryota > Metazoa > Chordata > Mammalia > Primates > Indriidae > Propithecus > Propithecus coquereli. The sequence continues at coordinate 12,971,452 of NW_012133858.1, read as the reverse complement.
CACAACACAGAAAGTAACAAATAAATGAAAAACTACGAACAGAAATCAGATAAAATATATAATAGAAGACCTCATTTGCAAAAGCATAAAGACAGGAAAATATCTAGGCATAAAGTTAACAAAGAATATTCAAAGACTATATGAGCTAAACTATAAATATAATGCTAAAATATCAAAGGTAGATCTGAACAAATGGAGACACATAATAAGTTCTTAAGTCAAAAGATGCAAAAATCACAAAGATGTCAGCTCTCCTTATACCAAATTATAAACAAACTGATTATGGGGTTCATTTGAAACAATGAAAGCTAGCAGAGCCAGGAAAAGTCTTTAAAAAGTAGAAAGAAGAGCCCTACCAGATCTTTTCTTTTTACATGTAGTCCAATATGTTTTATTTTTTTATTTCCAAATATTAATTAAGGAGGTACAATGTTTTTGTTACATATATACCTTGAATAATGCTTAAATCAGGACTTTTAGGGTGTCAATCACAAGAATAGTGTTCATTGTACCCAATAGGTCAGTTTTTATCCTGCACTCCCACTCTCACCCACCTCCTTTCTTGATTTCTCATGTCCTTTATATTGCTTTGTGACCATGTGTTTAGTTTCCAGTTATTAGTGAGACCATAGGGTGTTTGGTTTTCCATTCCTGAGATACTTCACTTAGGATAATGGTCTCCAGTTCCATCCAGATTGCTGCAAGTCAATTGATGGCACATAAGTTGATTCCACATCTTTGGAACTGTGAATTGTGCTGCAATAAACATTCCAGTGTAGGTGTCTTTTTGATAAAGTGACCTCTTTTCCTTTGGGTAGATACCTAGCAGTGGGATTGCTGGGTTGAATTGTAAGTCTACATTTGTTTCTTTAAGGAATGTGCATATTGCTTTCCATAGAGGTTGTACTAATTTGCAGTCCTACCACAGTGTGTAAGTGTCCCTTTCTCTCTGCATCCATGTCAGCATCTATTGTTTTTGGACTTTTTAATAAAAGCCATTCTAACTGGAGTAAGGTGATATCTCCTTGTGTTTTTAATTTGCATTTCTCTGATGATTAGTGATGTTAAGCATTTTTTCTTATGTTTATTTGGCCATTTGTCTATATCTTCTTTTGAAAAACTTTTGTTCATGTCTTTTGCTCACTTTTTGATGGGGTTGTTTGGGTTTTTGTTTTGTTTTGTTTTGGGGGTTTTTTTGGTGATTTGTTTGAGTTCCTTATAGATTCTGGATATTAAACCTGTTGCAGAAGAATGAAACAGAACCCCTATCTCTTACCATATACAAAAATTAAGTCAAGATTGATAAAAGACTTAAAGGTAAGGCATGAAACCATAAAAATTCTAGAAGGAAATGTAGGCAAAATTCTTCTAGGCATACTATGCAAAGAATTTATGACTAAGACTCCAAAGGCAAATACAGCTGCAACAAAAATAAATAAATGGGACTTAATTAAATTAAAAAGCTTCTACACAGCAAAGGAAATAATGAACAGAGTGAATAGACAACCTACAGAATAGGAAAAAATGTTTGCAAACTATACATCTGACAGAGGTCTAATATCCAGATCTTTTTAAATAGTCTTTTCTTTATAATAGCATAGCCTATCAACAGACAGATAGATAGATCAGAACAGAAATTCAAAAAATAGACTCAATTATATTTGCAACTTTGTTATGTATAAAAAGCAGCATCTCATGTTAGTGAGTAGAAGGATAGATTTAGAATAAGTGATGTTGAGATATGGAAAAAAATTAGTTAATTCTCAAACTATACATCATGATAAAGTCTAAATGGATTAGAGACTTAAGTGAAAAAAAAAGTAGATGAGCCCATATGATAATAGAAGAAAACATTGGTGAAGATTTGTATATAGAGAGACTACATAAACTCTTCTAAATTCTGGTGCAAAATCTGGAAAAGTTTAGAAAAACATAAGGAAAAAAATTATTATGTATTTTTAAAAAGTTTCCTTGGCAAAAGATAACCACAAAGCAAAGTAGAAAGACAAAGAATAAATTGGAAAAAAATTTTTGCAACTTACATCAAAGACAAAGGGTTAATATCTTCAATATATAAAGAACTCTGAAAAATAGAGAAGAAAAAGAACAAACCTATAGAGAATGGGGTAAAAACAATAGACGATTAATGGGAAAAAGTGTAAATGGCTATTAACAATGTGAATAGATGCCAACCGTTCTCATTATAAGAAAAAATATATTAAAACTTCACTAATACACTATTTCTCACCTATTAGAATGGCAAAAAAATGCATTTTTAAAAAAGCAAAATATTTAGGGAACCTGTGAAGAAAAGGCACTCCATGTGTTGCTGATTGGAATACAAAATGGATCGCTTCCTGGCCTTTTGGCTAAGACCAAGTGTGGAAGGAATACAGAACGGAATCCATATAGAGGTGAATATGGTAATATCCAGTATATTCTATACGCAGGTATGATTATATCTCTGGCAAAAGAGTATCTACTATCTGAATGACCCTTTAATGTTAGAAGAGATCGATGATTGGCCTGGAATTTTTCTAAAGAATAGTTTCTCTCACTCCTTCACACAATCCTAAAAATATCTACAAACAATAACAGTAATAATACTCTATATTTGAATTTAATTACTACTTAACATTTTCACTACAGTTATTGTTTTAATTTTCCCATTGATATTATGAGGTAAGCCAAGGAAGGAATGCTATTGTGTCAGTCAGGGTTCTGACAAGAAACAGGTACCAACTTTGAAATAGGAAAATTTAAGGAGGGTTTATTCAAAGGAAGACTGTTTTCAAAAATCCGTGTATAGGTGGATCATAATGGATGGCACAACAGCCCAGGGCGCTGGCCTGAAGAGATAATGAAGGGAGAGGTTTCTGAAAATCAGAGAGGTGTGGAGAGCCAGATGCCTTGAGAAAAGCAGTAACTTCCGTTCAGGAGCATGACGCACTGGAAGAGGTTTTCCAAGGAAGGAGCCAGGAGAAAATTATCCTGACCTCTCTCCAGTCTCTCTTCCCGGAGCTGCCTATTGTTTGAGCCAAATCAAAGCTGGAGGGCACAGGTACTTTTGTGGGGTAGAAAAAGGTCAGCCTCCTAGGGCTGAAAGTAGGGTGAGAAAAGGCAGAGAGTAGACTGGAGAGCAGAGAGAAGATATCCAGCACAATTATGCACATTCTATAGATTCAGGTCAAGAAACACTTTGTTAGAAAACATTATTGTTATAACCACTTAACTGAAAGAGAAGAACTCCATAGGACATAATCAGAAAAACAATTTTACCCCCTACCCACATGCATTCAAACCCACTCGGTGGGAGTTGTTTTTCACCATCCCTTGTATAAACCCAATGGTAGTACTAATGGTTCCACTGGTCACACTGAAATACTAAATAATAAGAATCTCTCTGGTCACATTTATTAGAAAAATAACTATATATCGGTAATTAAAATAACCATTCTTATGTCTTAGCCCAAACCATGAATATCATTTCCCTATCTTGGGCCCCATTCATGCTGGAAAGCTGCAGTGAGAAGGGGATGGTAGCCAGTTTATCTTCACACTCTACCTTATGGCAGTGTGCTGCCTTTGTCTCCTTCAGAATTGAGGATGGAGATGCATGCAAAGAAGTAAAACAAAGTCTTACTTGACTGATACTATCATGACCTACCTTTAGTGCCCCTTGGCTCTGGTGAATGCCACAAACTGACTCCTTATCATGGAACTATTTTGGGGTCTGCACATAACCCCCAGTGGGAACATTAATGTAGGCATGCTTGCCTACCACAATGCTTCTCTTCTTCAGATCAGTTATGCCCCTCACCCCCATCCTATTCTCTCATCTTCTCCATTGACACCACCACCAGCAGCCTGCTGAGTTTGCTTGACCCACCAGCCCTGGCAGAAAGCTCTGTGGGCAAAGTCCCTTTTATAATTAACCTAGGCCAACTCTATCCACATGTTCTGCCCAGAAAACCCACAGCCTTGACTCTGATTACTGAAAGTGAAGCTGTTCCTTGTGCAGTCATCTCTTCACTCTGCTATAAAGTTAATTCTTATGGCTTCTCACTCTTTAGATTTTATAGACACTATTCTATTAAATCTACCAGGCTTCAATGGGCATGTTTTATACTCTGTGAGTGGTTTTCTAGAAGCCCTTTCCCTATATAAAGGAAAAAGAAAAATGCTGCTGTTCTTCAATAACTTGCTCCCAAGAAATCCTTCCTTCCTGATCTATTCAACATCAATCCTTTTATTGGATTAAAGCTGGAAAAAATCAGTTCATAGCAACCTTCTTTGCCAATATTATACGAGTCTAGCACCTCACTTTGAAATGCAAGAGGAAATACTTGCCACCTACTCTTTTTGTTATCCCTCAGCCTTTTTGGGCCACAGCCAAAAAACTGAGATAGAAAGAATTCCATTTTAACATACCGATACATTCATTTTTTTTAAATCCCTATAACACCCTAAGAAGGCAGTATTATGATCCCCATTTTATTAGTATTTTTCAGAGACATAAAATGATTTCCCTGAGATTACCTAGCTATAAATTATATGACAGGTTAACTCCAAGTCCAATGACTCTCCACTTAAAGAAGCTACTTCCTATAAAGAAAGTACAGCTCTGTGTGAATAAGATGCTTGTCAAAGGCCAGGAACAGTGAGGTTCACTTAGAATATATGCATTAAATAAATACTTTTAGAATCTCCATACCAATGATATATGGGTTTCTATCCTAAGTTAGACATAGTTTTGGGCTAAAGTTGAGAATAACAGTGCAAGGTTCAATTTGTCAGATACGATTGGCCTTCCTGATGACAGCCCTAAGACAAAAATCCTAACATTTTATTTCCCTTTCTAATTCATGGTGAAGGAGTGCCACAGACCTAGGCCAACCTAGGCATCTCATGGTTTTTGCTGTTTCTTTCCAGCTCTTATTTGGTAGTTTAAAGGAGGTAGTTCAGAACGGGGTGCATTTCAGATGTGAGACACACAGAAAAAGGATTCAGTGTGGTGCCCTTTTTTATATGCTTCCTTCCTCTTAGTTAAAAAGCTGGGCCACACAATGGGAAACGCACTGGAGCATAACGATACGGGGCCATTGTTGCCAATGACTGCTCTTTATTGCATGCCTCTTCTCATTGCTGGGGTGGAATGCCTAGTAGGTGCTCACGGTGCATGTGGAGAAAGATTTCTGATGCAGAGATTAAGTTATAAAAGTACAAAAGTTTATTTTATCCTTCTTAGAAGAGAGAGACAATGGGCGGGGGTGGGGGAGTGGGAAGAGAGCAGGGAGATGGCATGGCATGCCAAAGAAAGAGAAAGGGGGTGCCAGCAGTGAGAGACCAAGCGGCTCACTGATTTTAAGGGGGACAAAGAGAAAAAAAATAGTGATGGCTTGTCAGCTGATAACAAAAATGGTAGCAGGTAGATAACAAAAACTGCAAGATGTCAGTCTAAGAGTTGGTTTCCTGACTTTCCTTGGAGAAGGGATTATCACAGGAGATGTGACTCTGTCCTCCAGTTATGGTTGAGGCTGTAGCTTGTTCTTCTGCTGTTTACTAAGGAACTCTCTGTAAGAGCAGATTCTTAAAAAATAATTTTGAAAGAGAGAGATTTACATCTCTTTTCCATCCCTTCAGCTCTTTCTAGAAGTTGTGCAAAACAAAACTCCTTCAGGGTACCTATTAGTGAGAGAACTCATAGGATTGAACTTTAACTGATCCTGGGGAAATTGTGGGATTAGGTCTTTTCCTGTTACTTTTGCAAGGCTGCCCCTTTCACTCACCTCAGCTCAAGACCACAGAATGAGACAGTCCTTTTACCTTTTCTCCCTACTCTAACTTATATAGGAAGTCTCAAAACTTCCTTTCAAAAGGGATTTTACTTAATTCCATGCATAGGCTTTGTGATGTTCAGTACCCACTTCACCCCCCAAAAAAGAAAATTCTACAAGACATGTTCGTATAAATCCATTTGCTGGATAGAAGTTTTAAAAGTTTCATTAGATCCCCAAGAAGATTCAGGAGCCAGGCAAATGGATATCCCCCCTACCTTATGCTAAAACTCTGCAGCAGTTTCCAAATTAAACATGCCCTGGTTACTTTACAGTCACTTAAACCTTATTATTTTATTCTAGTGCTCAGGGTTTCTTTCTGAATGCCTGTTCCTATGGCCCATTCCTTGAGATAATATGTCAGAAACTGACATTATTCCTAGTCAGCACTATCATCATAAATTTAACAGAACCTGTTTAACATTGAATTACCAAGTTTCAAATAGAATTTCAAAAATCAAAAGTATACTTTCTGACAAGTAAAATAGCTCATTCTTTCATCATCTTAAATATATCCCATGTATTACGAGGAAACCACCTCTTTCTCCTCTCCATGTGAAAGAACTTCTGTTAGGGAAAAACTGGCCTTTTGCCCCAGCCTTTATTCACTCCTTCCCAGAGGAGGAATAGCCACTTACCTGATGCGTATGTTTGGGAGGAGTAGTTCAGCATGTTCAGCTCATCCCCTTCCTTCCTGTTTTTATTGGATAACAATGACTAGTTATGTAAATCTGTCTAATCCAGGGAGAAAACTACAGGAAGCCCTTTGAAATGCAGATGTAAAGCCATATTCTAGATTCAACGTGATCAGTAATAAAAATAGCATTTTGAGTACTATGCATGATCACTCATAGCTCATTTCTCTATTGTTTCTGAATGTGAACTTGGGGGAAAAGAAAGCATTATATTTTGATCCCTTAAAACCACATCATCACTCAGATTTAATGTGGTCCTTCATCCTAACATTCTGGAATTTGAATTTTAAAGTCTGATTGTTTTAAATTTATACATGGTTCTGTGAACTTTGAATATTTTCTTTCTCATCCTTTGCAGGGCCTTGCTGAGTCCTTCATTTTGATCTGTCCTCACACATCAGTCCTTCCAAACTTGTATAGTGATGTATCTGTCCTGCAATAGCCATTTCTTAATTTTGTACCTTAATTTTAAATTGCAGTAACCAAGATTGCAAGATTCGGGGATAACCATTGTTTTATCATTTTCATATGCTCCCTTAATTTTTCCTATGTTTCCTAAGTTTTTCCTGGAACTCCCACATTGGTGTGATCTCTTCTCTCGTGGAATCTCAGAGCACTTTGAATCTCATGGTAATAGATATCTATTGCTATGTAACAAATGACTAAAACTGAGCAGCTTAAGACAACAATAAACATTTTTGTTCTCACACAGTTTCAGTGCATCAGAAACCCAGAAAAAGCTTGATTGGGTTCTTCCCACTCAAGATCTCTTCCAAGGTTACAGTGAAGACGTTGGCCAGAGCTTCAGTCATCTGAAGGTTATACCGAGGCTGGAGTATGAACTTCCAAAATGGCCCACTCGTTTGGCTGAAGTCAGGAAGTCTCAGTTCCTCACTGGCTGTTGGCAGGAGGCCTTAGTTCTTTGCCATGTAAACCTCTCTACAGGACTGTTAGAGGATACTTAGGAAATGGCAGCTGGCTTCTCCCAGAGTGAGTAATCCAACAAAACAATGCAGAAGCTGCAATAGCTTTCAGTATGTCAAATAGTGTCATTTCCACAATATCTTATTGGTTACAGAAATCAGCCATATTCAATGTGGAAGGAGATTACATGATAGTAGGATTATTGGGGGCCATCCTGGAGTCTGGTTACTGCACTCATACAATATAAGCTTTATACTACAACAATTTATTTCCCTGTTTTACTAATCTAAATTACCACACTATTTAAAAGAACATCCTTTGTTAGCTATTACTTACTATACCCGCCCTTTTTGGGTAGTACTCATTTTTGGGTAGTTCTCATTTTTGGGTAGTACTCAGCATTGGTGGAGCTACGTGACTTCCTGATGGGGCCTTGCATTTTATTGCCCCTTTAAGATGTAGCAGCAAATCTTACTATCATTTTTAAGGAACATTCTCTGCACTCTAATTCCAAGTTTCTTTCTTTAGAACTCAAAACCATAAACCAGATCAGTAAAAGTTATTGTATTCTAACAACTTTGGGAAAAAAAGTTTTAAGGTACACATTAAATGCCTATTAAGTATAATGAAACAACATTTACACATGAAATTAATGGAGTGCTCACCCACAAAATAAGCCTTCCAAATTTTAAAGGCGTGCTTACCATACCGAATGTGTTCTCAAACCATGATGTGTTTAAATAAATAAGAAAAGGATAGCCAAAAAAGAAGGTGCAGTTCTCAACTTGTTAATAAGAATAACTTAATCTGACTATCAAAACTATACGTGGAGATAAGAAGAAAAGAAAATTATAGGACAACCTCATAAATCACTATAGATGCAAAATTCCTACAAAATTATCAAAATAAATCCAGTAATGTATTAAAAAGATGATACAGCATTATCATGTTGGGTTTATCATGACAATACCATATAAAGTTGATTTACTTTAGAAAATCAATTAGTGGAATTAACAAGTTGAAGACATAAATCATATTATCCCTATAGATGCATGAATAGCATTCAATAAAGTTAAACATCTCTTCATGATTGAAATCACCGGTAAATTAATAGCAGAAAGAAACTTTTTTTGATCAAGTATGGGACACTCTAAAAATCAACTACAACACATATTCTTAAGTGATACCACTTACAACAATAATAAATCCAACAAACTATAAAACATCTTTATGGAGAAAATTATAAAAATTTTATTTGAAGACATTAACAACAACATAAATAAATGATTTTTGATAGTAAGACTCAGTATTATAAAGATTTCAATTCTCTTGTAAGTGACTTATACCTTAGATTAATATGATTCCAGTCCAAACTGCAATAGGGACGGAGGCAGAGCAAGGTGGCTAAATAGAAACCTCCAGCAATCATCCCTCCATGTGAACACTTAATTCAACAACTATCCACATAAGCAAGCACCTTCCAAAAAACCAAAATTCAGGTGAGCAATCATACTACCTGGTTTCAACATTGTATCAAGGAAAGAGGCACTGAAGAGGACAGAAAAGACAGTCTTGCATTGCCTACGCCACCCCTCCCCCACCCCTCAGCAGTGCCATGATAGCATGTCACATGGAGAGAGAATCTGTGTGCCCGGAGGAGAGAGAGTGAAGTGATTGTGGGGCTTTGCATTGAAACTCAGGGCCACCTTGGCACAGGGCAACACAGCACAGGGCAGAATTCTGCTGGTGCCCACAGAGGGAGCATTTCGAGCAGACTGGCCAGAGAGAAATCCTCAAACCTGAAACCTGACTTCCAGCTAGCCATCAGCTGACAAAAAGTAGCAATGGGGCCTGGATAAAATTCGTAAGACAGTCAGGTCACAAAGGCTGCAGTCCTTGGACAATTCCTGGGGCTATACTGGTTTGGAGCCGGTGGACTTGGGGTACACATGACCCCATTAGACACCAGCAGCTGTGGCCAAGCCAGTGCTTGTGTCACCCCTCCCCCAACTATAAACGGCATGGCTTAGGGAGAGTTTTCTTCCACCTGGGGAAAAAAGGGAGAAGAGCTCAGTGGATTCTATTTTACAACTTGGTATTAGCTCAGCCACAGTAAAGTAAAGTACCAAGCTGACTTCTGAGTCCCCTGAGTCCATGGCTTAGTTCCTGGATGCCATTTCTGGACACCCTGTGCCAGAAGGAAACATGCTGCCTTTGAAGAGAAGGACCAATCCTGGCAGGATTCACTACCTGCTGACTAAAGAGCCCCTGGGTTTTGAATAAATATCAGAGGTAGCCAGGCAAAAGTCACCATGGGGTTTGGGTGAAACTGGGCTGGCTTCAGGTATGACCTGGCACTGGTGGCCATGAGGGAGTACCCATGTCACTCCTCCTCCAACTCCAGCAGCCCACCACAAATAGTGAGGGAAGAGAATGAGAGACTTTGTCTGGTGATCCAGGAAATTCTCCCGTATCTTACCCAAGTCCACCAAAATAGTATGCAAGAAGTCTGCAAGAGTCACAGTATTACTGGCTTGGGGAAACCCTAGTGCTGATATGGCTGCAGTGACCAAAGACTTAGACCACAACACTCAATTCTCTTTGAATATCTGGAAATCCTTCTCAAGAAGGACAAGTTCAAACAAGCCCAGACTGTGAATATTAAACTAAATACCTAACTCTTCAATGCTCAGACATCGACAAACATCCACAAACATCAAGAACATCCAGGAAGACATGACCTCACAAAATGAACTAAATAAGGTAACCAGTGACCAATCCTGGAGTGATGGAGATAGGTGACTTTTCAGACAAATAATTCAAAATAGCTGTCCTTAAGAAGCTCAATGAACTTCAAGACAGCACAAAGAAGGAATTCAGAAGCCTATTAGAAAAATTTAACAAAGAGTTTGAAATAATAAAAAAAAAAGCAGAAATTCTAGAGCTTAAGAATTCAATTGACAAACTGAGAAATACATCAGAATCTCTCAGCAGTAGAATTGACCAAGCAAAAGAAAGAATTAGTGACCTCAAAGATAGGCTATTTGAGAATATATAGTCAGAAGAGAAACAAGAAAAAATAAGAATGAAGCATACCTATAAGATCTAGAAAATAGCCTCAAAAAAGCAAATCTACAAATTATTGGCCTTAAAGAGGAGATAAGGAGAGAGATTGGGATAGAAAGTTTATTAAAAGAAATAATAACAGAGACCTTTCTAAACCTAGAGAAAGCTGTCAATATTCAGGTACAAGGTCAAGAACACCAAGCAGATTTAACCCAAACAACACTACCTCAAGGTATTTAATACTCAAGCTCCAAAGGTCATGAATAAAGAAAAGGTTCTAAAGGAAGGAAGAAAAAAGAAAAAAATAACATATAAAGGAGCTCTAATATGCCTGGCAGCAGACTTCTCAGTGGAAACCTTTACAACCCAACAGAGAGTGGCATGACATACACAAAATGCTGAAGGAAAAACACCGCAACCCTAGAATATTATATCCTGCAAAAAGATCCTTCAAATATGAAGGAAAAATAAAGACTTTTCCAGACAAACAAAAGCTGAGGGATTTCATCAACACTAGACCTGCACTCCAATGTTTATTGCAGCACTATTCACAATAGCCAAGATATGGAATCAACCTAAGTGTCCATCAATGGAAAAATAGATAAAAAATTGTAGTACATATACACAATGGAATATTATATAGTTGCAAAAAAGAATGAAATACTGCCATTTGCAACAACATGGATGGAACTGGAGAACATTATATGTTAAGTGAAAATAAGCCAAGCACAGAAATGAAAATCTCACATGTTCTCAACTCATATGTGGGAGCTAAATATTAAAAACAATTGATCTCATAGAAACAAAGAATAGAATGATGGTTACCAGAGGCTGTCAAGGGTAGCAGAGAGAGGGAGATAAAGCGGGAATGGTACAAAAATATAGTTAGATAGGCAGACAAAATGAACAATATTTGATAGCACAACAAAGTGACCATAATTCAACAATAAGTTAGAGCATACTTTAAAATAACTAGAAGAGTGGAATTGGGATATTCCTAATACAAAGAAATGCTAAATACCTGAAGTGATGTATACCCCAATTCCCCTCATTTAATTAATTCACATTGTATGCCTGTATCAAAATATCACATGTACCTTATAAAGATATACAGCTATTATGTATCTATAATAATTAAAAGTAATATATATATTAGAAAAAATCTGTGATAGGATTTTCCATCCTTGACTAGCTGAATCTAAAATTTATAAATAATTAAATATGATTTTTTTAAAAAAGAAACGTGATCTTTCTTACCCCAAAATAAATATCAATTTCCAAGTATGAAAAACTTAAATATGATTGGCAAAACTACAAAAAATACTTTAAGGTTTCATAGGAGAATATCTTCATAATATTTGGGTAGACATAATTTATCAAATGAGAGGCAAAAATATCAATAAATTCTAAAAAAACATCAAAGACTTTCATAAAAAACACAATAAAGAAAGATGGAAAAAGTTATTTGAATATATATATATAAAACTGACAAAAGTTCAGAATATTCAAAGCCCTCCTACCAATCAATATTTAAAAGAAAAACTAACCAAGAGAAAAATTGGCAACAGATTTAAACAGGCACTTCCAAAATAAGAAATCCAAGTGGACAATAAACAAATGAAAAGGTGAGCAACTGCTGTAGTATTTAGGGAAAATAAATTAAAACCACAATGAAATATGATTACTATGTATTAGTCTGGCAAAATTAAAAGTCCCACAATACCAGGGTTGGCATAGATTTGAAATAATAGGAACTGTCATACATTGCTCTTAGGTATATAAATTTGTACAACTTTGGAAAACAGTTTGAAAACAGTCTGAATGAAATTAGGTATAGGCATAGCTTGCAGTCCTACTTTTGAAAATATACTGTAGAGACATTAAATGAGTACGAAAGGCATGCATAAGAAAATTTTCAGCTGAATAGTGAATAACAACAACAAAAAGGAAATACCTCAAATTTCCATCCACAGTAGAATGGATAAACAAACTTTTGTATATTCATGCAACGAAATATTACACAGCCACGAAAAAGGGAACTACAGCTCCATATGTCAACATGAACAAATCTCAAAACACATAATATTTGCTGAAAGAATTAGAGAAAAATTCACATATGATTTCTTTTATTTTTTCCAACTTTATTGACAAATAAAAATTGTACATATGAAGTATATACAACATGAAGTTTTAATATATATAAATATTATGAAATGATTACCAAAATCATATATCCATCACCTCACAATTACCTTTTATTGTGGTAAAAGCAATTGAGATCTGCTCTCTTAGTGCAGTTCAAGTATACGTTATTAATATGATAAATCATATTAATAAGAATGTTAATATTTATATTATTATTAACTATAGTCATCAAGGTATATATTAAATCTCCAGTACATAATTCCTTTTAAGCAAAATTCTAGAAGTGTTTAAACAACAGATTTTTAAGGAATATGTACATAGATCATAAGATAATAAGAAACATAGAGGGGACAAGTAGACCAAAATTTAGTCTACAGATGACCTCTGGGACTGAGCCTTGAGAGGGATGCAGTTTTGGAGGGGGAACAGTGGGATGCCTAGAGTGCTGGTGAGACTCTATTTCTTATGCTGGCTCTGGGAATAGGGATGCTCATTTCTGTTTTCTTTACATTGAGGATAGATAAATTTATAGACTTTTCATGTGTATAAAGTGATTCTCAATAAAAAGTTTAAATACAATTTTTCTAACTGCTTTTTTAGAATATAAAATACCTTTAGAAGTGGACTTATCCAAAAACATAAATATTAAAGAGAATCCTATTTCACACAAAAAGTCTATATTTTAGTGTAAAGATTAAAGTTGTGCTCAAAATGCACAATCCAATCATTCTATTTACTTAGTTTGATAGACATTCTATGTCTTTACTTACACAATATTTTAGAATGATAAAGGTGGATTATTTTAAATGCATGATTCAAGCCATGTCATACCATTATTTTGTCACAAGAGGGACTAGATAGTCAGAAAGTACTGCTTTGCCTTTTGGTCTTAAGAATATTTCTCTACCTAATGTTTATTTCTTACACACTACATTCTCAGTGCATGTGTTATATAGTACTAATATATACATTCATATCAGAAAAAATGTTAAAATAGCTACTAGCTTGCTATTTTACTTCTAAATGGATATAGATTGTACAGAAATTATTTAACTTACTAAACTATTATGTTTTTTATGTGCTTTATGAAAATAATTGTTTTCATTTTGTATTAGTGCTAAAAATTTAAAACACCAAATGCATTTTATTTGTATTTGTTTTATTTTTCTTATTTGATTTCTAAATACCTGTGAGCATTTGCAACCAGTTCCAATTTTTATAAAATGAATGAAAGTAATTATGGATTTATTGCAAGAATAACATGCATAATCTAAGTCTCTATCAACTTGACCAGTAGTTTTCATTCAAAGTCTACTCTGAGCAACCTATAGTGTTTCTGGAAGTTCTTCGAGGAGCCACTATATATGGAGAGATGGGAGTACTTTTTTACTAGGACAATTCTTCACTTAACTTTTGAGATATTGCTCTCTTTCATAAAGCTTTTATTTGTGGAAAAATTAATAGTAAGCTACAAATAGTTTGAAAACCATTGGACTAGACTGGTAGGAAACAATAGTATCAGTTAAAATGTGTAAAATGTTTTCACGTGTGCTACCTCATTAGCTCTTTTCAATGTAAAATGTGAACTCTGAGAGGTAATATATGTCTTATTCAGCACTGTATCCCCAGTGCAGAGAATGAATACATATGGTTATCACAAAACAATCAAATATTAATTAACAAATAAGTATATTAAATAAATAAACAGCTCCAAAAGATAGGCACAGCAAATATCCTCTGAATTCTATCAAAAGGGGAAGAGTAGTTATAACAACAGACTTTCAGAGGGCTGCACTATAAGCAAATAAAAGAGTAAAGAAAAACCCAAGTCCTCCATCTCCTGGTTCCTAATACTTTTTGGATCAAATCTGGGGGAAAGAAGGAAAGGAGAAAATGAGGAAGGAGGGAAGGAAGGAAGTAGGGCAGGGAGGGAGGGAGGGAGGGGAGTTTGCTTTACACTATACTACGGCTGCCTCTCATTGGCCTGAGCAGGGAAAGATCAACTGTAGTAAAGCAAGAAAGAAAAATGCTATTTTCATTTATTTTACCTTCATCTTTGAAAAAATGAATTGGTAGTAGAAACCAATGAATTTTCTGTTTTAATCATACTGCTCTTTAAAAGAAGTAAAAGGATTATTTTTTCATGACAAAATTTATTCTTAAAGAAGCTTTGAGAGATCAGTACGCATGTCATATGACTCCTTTTCCCAGCTGCTATTTCCTTCCCCTTCTCACAAGTTCTTTAAATACCCGAAAGGGGTTGGCTTCTTACTTCCTCTCATTCAAGTTGTTAGCAGAATTTGGTACCTTACAATTGCATGATTGAGGTCCCATTTGCATCTAGAACTTCTAGAGGCCACAGCATTCCTTGATTCGTGACCCTTTCCTCTACCTTCAAAGCCAGTGATGGTGGTGAAATCCTCAGATTGCTGTTCTCGTCCAACTCTCTTCAGGCAGCATCTACTTTTGCGGACTCCAAGGACTAGATTTGGCCCACCCAAATAATCCAGTATAATCTTTCCAGTTCCAGGTCCTTAATCTTATTTCTATCTGCAAAATTGTTTTTGCTATGTAAAGTGACATACTTTTGGACTCTGGGGATTATGAAGTAGACATCTCTGGAAAGTCATTATTCTGACTTCCACAAGGAAAAGAACCATTTAAAGTTAGAATCTATAAATTTACTTATGTAATATTATAAAGATAAATAAAAATGTAAAGGAGACAATTTTTTTTCTTTCAATAGCTATTATTTATAATTACATCAAACCATGACTGATATGTATAGTTTCTTATGACCATGAATTTTATGCTAATTTTAACAATAGGATGTTTATAAATAGTACGTTTCCCAATTGGTTATTAAGTTGAAAAATATGTAGTCAATTTGTTATCAAGAAATCTAGAAGTACAAACAATAGACACCACTACAAGGGTACGTATTCCAGAAATCTGAAGAAGGGAGGCAGGGGTGTGGATAGGGTAAGGATAAGCATTAAATATTTTTTTTCCTAGATTTTTCCCACCTAAGTAACTGATCAAATTGTTGTCTAGGAGACAAAGTCTTATAAAGATCACACATATAGTCAATGTAGATAACAAAACCAAGAGCCAATCTAGAAAGGAAGATGGCTGTGAATCAACAGAAAAGAAAGTTGAATAGAAACATAACATGGCCCTATTCTTATAATATCACTTGAGAATAAGCACCATGTCAGGTTCCATGTCTCTTTTATCATTCTTGTATATACATTACTAAGCACAGTGCCTGGCATAGAGAAGGCACTAAGTAAACATTGATTGTCTTCAAGTTATTTTAATTAGAATTAATGTTTATAGATTTTTATGTGCAAGTTACAGCAATAAAGGCTCTCATGTTTCCATTGTTGTCCATATGTTTCAGAGCCATTTAATACATTATTTACTTAATAGTAATATCAGAAATACTAATAAGACCTGGTAGCTAAGGTAAAAACTTGACATCAGTAAAAATGAAAGATTTTTCCTCTAGTATTTGCATGAAATCATTATCAGTCTGAGAGTAGTCAGTTACAGGTTTTTGAAGTCAAAGACTATTTCTGATTCATCTCTCCCAAGGCAGACACAAAAAGAACCTTATGCATAGTAAGTACACTGTAAATTATAATAAGAAAACAATCATTCTGCGAAGGATTAAATTTTTAAAAAAAGAAAATCAATTGAATGACAATAGGAAAAACCTCAAAGACTTTGTAATTTTCATTCATTTTTAGTGTTTAAATTACGTAGTATAGATTAACAATATAATGCAAGTAATTAGAAAAGAACTAAAGAAGCTATTGAAAATGTTCTGAAACAAATTGGTTTTTAACTCTTTAAGCTCCTGAAAATTAAGTTGTCTTGTAAGGTACTGAGTCAGTCCCACACCACTGAGATTTTCAAGGAATGAACTGTATGTATCTTTACTGGTCACAAAATGGAAGTAGAAATCCTTGCATTTGGTGGGAGAATAACCTTTAAGATTCTTTCTCATTCCAAAAGTGTTATGGTTGCTGGTAATGTTCTGTTTCTTGACCTGGGAGCTTGCATTTGTAGTCTGTACATGTCTAATATTGTCATATGCCCTCTTTGTTGTCCTCTTTTCTGCACGTATAAGTCAACAAAAAGCCTAGCATATCTATAAGCCAATTACTTTTAGCTTTGAGATAAGTAACTTACTTGCAAAGGCTTCTTAGCTTCTCCTGTCTGTCTCTTTCTTCATTAAGAAGACACACCTCTCTTAACTCCAATGCCAGTGAAAGTTGCACACTCGAAGTTCCGGGACCTGTCCTGTTAGTACTTTGGTTTGATGGAACTAAGTGATGGTGATAATAACAAATCAAGTAAAAATATTTCTAAAGTAGTTTTTATTTTTAAAGGGGTAATTTATAGAAAATATAAGCTGTAAGGTACACTATGCCTCTGGTAGCTCTCTGTGGAATTTTTAAACTTCATTTTAATAACGAAGCTGTTTAATTGCTTTCAAACAATATTCAACATAGAGAATGTACAAGCAGACATAGACCATCACATACAAAGTTTCTTGGGTTGAAGTCTAAGTGAAGACACACTTACTCTGCATTCAGTTTAGCATCAGCACTCTCTCCTCTCCCAACATCATCCTTCCTCATCCTTCCTGGGAAGACCCCCTTTCTGAAGCAGATGTTGGGGAAAAAAAACCCTGATTTAGTCTAATCTTTCTCAATTAACAGAAAAACAAAATCTGAAGCAGGGAAGGGATTTTCCCTAACTAAAGCACTTAGTTGGCAGATTAGTATACTGACAAGACCTGGCTTTTCATGTGGTCTATTTGAATTTAGGTAAGTTAACTTCTTTAAGCCTCAGGCTCCTCATCTGTAAACTGGAAGTAGTAATACCTAATCCACTTCTACAGATGTTGAAAATATGAGTTAGTGTCTGGCACGTGGCAGGCGCTGGTGAATGGTAACCATCATGTTTATTCCAACTCTCAAAGAAAGCATGAGATAAAAGAACAAAAGTCATGATTGATAATTTGGACTTTCGCTAACAAATGTCCTCCTTGGTTTGTTTCAGGAAAGTAGTGGACCATCCAAAAAAGCGATTTGGTATCCCCATGGATCGGATTGGTAGAAACCGGCTTTCAAACTCAAGAGGCTAATCGATTCCGATTGTGAGTACAATTTAAATAAATAAGGATGTGTGAAGGCATTTGATTAACATTTCACGAAGGACTAATCAATCCAAATCCCCCTTTTGATTTCTTATCTTATAAATCCACATTTTCAAATTTTTCTATATTCAATTAGTATAGTATATTAATATTGAATAATTTAAACATTTAGAAAGCAAGAGTGTCCAAGATCTGCTTTGTCCCCCACAAAATTAGTGATTTTGCTATTTTTACAGACTCTTATTTAATTATTGAATGTTAATATGCAAACAAGGGTTAAGATTATAATTAACATAGTAAATCACCTTCGTAAATATACATTAATGTGTAGCAATCCCTGTGCTATGAAGAAGACACATTCCTGTGATACATATCATTTTGTATGATATGTACATGGAACATACAAGAGAGAATGATGTGGCAGTTAAAGTATTAGCCACTAAATCAAAACACCTTATCCAAATCCTGGCTCTGTCACTCATCCATTATTTTATCTCTGTCAAGATACCTTATTTTTCTGCATTGTGTATATATTGATAATAACATAGTAGTATTATGAAGATTAAATTAGATGTTTGTGGTAGTCCAGGAATACATTGGACACACAATAAATGCAAGGAATAACAGTTTATACTAGAGTTCTGAAAATTTACTCTTGCTGGGCCCTACACTTAGTGTTTTACATGCATTGCTTCATTTAATCGTTTTGTTCCATAAAGTAGTACTATTACTATCTCCAATATCTTGAGAAGCAGTATGGTATAAGGGGTAAAGGTGCCAGCTACGGAGATTAGCCTTCATGGGTTCAAATACAAGGCCATCTATTGCTAGCTGTGTGAACTTGCTTAAATTCTGAAACCCTCCTCTATAAAATTAGAAGAATAATGTCTATCACATAGCATTGCCCTGAGGATTACATGAATAGATACATATTAAACACTTAAAATAGTACCTGACATATATTAAGCACTTAATAATCATCAGTAATTATTATTATTACACAAATAAGTGGAAGGCTTAGAAATATTAACTTACAATGCCACAGAGTATAAGTGATGCACATAGAATTAAAATCCAGAAGGCTTAAATCCTCAGTTTATATGCCAAACACTAAATTTAGTCATACATATTATATCTTTTAAACATTAAATAAATGTTTCTGGTATGTGAAATCTAGGTAATATATTTTATCCCAGTAAGGCTTATAAAAGGTGCATACTCCCTCCCAAATGAATAAGACAACCTGGAACTGCTTTAACAATTTCAGGCTAGAGAAGAGGGAGTTCTTTCTGCTTCTCTCAAGATGATCTTCAGATCAATGACACAGAGACCCTCAAAGCATCACATTAGCCCTCATCTCTCAATTTAGATCACCCAATCTTATTCCTCATCCTCAAACGTTCTAAAGCCACAATGAGTAGTCAATATTTTACCTCTACTCTCTCATTCTCAGAATAACTTAATTAAAAGAAATTTTTGTCTCATGGAGTTGTTTAATAAAGTTCTCAAGGTACTGAATGCCTATAAATACAAGAGGACTTATTGAATACTTCCAAAAACACTGCCTTTTGAAGCACCATCTTCAAAACTCAGATTGAACTTTATTTCTTCATATCTAGAGACAGACAAAGTATCGTCGCACTTCAGGGGTGTTAAAATCTGCCACATTATGTCTGAATAGGAACTACCTAATCGCTATTAAAAACCAAGTAACTCTTTCAATCAAGGTCACAGTACTCCAGTTTTTTGATGCATTGAGAACACTATGACACTGAGATGAAAATAATTAAGTTTGACTGGTTTACACATGTACCTTTGCTACCCTTGATTATCACCCATTCATTTTAACATTTCCGAATTCAACCAAAACAGAGTTATGATAAACAAATCATGTAGGGAACTTGTTTTCATGTCAATTTTCACATGAAGTCTTAGACCATAGAAACTTCAGATAGCTACTAAACTATGAAGAGAGTTGAATTAATACAGTGTTTCCTGAATCACCGTTGTTTTAAATCCAAATTTGTATATTTTGTCCTTCTCTTAGCAAACTTTGTTAAGCATCTTGACAATCACTGTTCTTATTATTAAAATCTGAAGATAGTAGTATCACAAAAGTGTCGGTTTAGAGGACTCATCAAATATTTTCTCTTTCCCTTTTGTCAATCATTGTCAATCGTTGACCTATTCAATCATTGTTTCTATTCATTAATATTATTTCCCTCCACTATCACCAAGATTTCTCAGATGTTTTTTACTTCCTCGAATGGTTTCATGTTTTATTTCATGAATAACAAAACGATGAAATAATAATTTATTTCTAATTTCCAATCAAATTTTCAAAGTTGTTTTTGATAATTTTTTCCTACAGTCACAGTATTTCTTTTAATTAAATAGGGGATGTAATATGTGCATCATTTAATAGATTATACATTAAGAATCATTAAATAATGTTCACATAGTCATAGAGCTTAATGTTTCAAGAACATCAACTTTTATTTCATCGGAACCCATTTTTTTTTTTTTTTTTTTTTTGAGACAGAGTCTCACTCTTCTGCTGTGGCTAAGTGCCATGGAGTCAGCCTAGCTCACAGCAACCTCAAACTTCCTGGGCTCAAGAGATCCTACTGCCTCAGCCTCCCGAGTGACTGGGACTACAGGCATGCGCCACCATGCCTGACTATTTCTTTCTATTTTTAGTAGAGACGGGGTCTCGCTCTTGCTCAGGCTGGTTTCGAACTCCTGAGCTCAAACAATCCGCCCATCTCGGCCTCCCAGAGTGCTGGGATTACAGGCGTGAGCCACCGCGCCTGGCCAAAACCCATTTTTTAAACAATTCAGGAGCTGGAGCTGTGCGAGGACATTGATTTGTCCAAAATTTTATAGACTCTTGGGCAGAGCAAGATCTAGGACTCAAGTCTTTGGACTTCTAGGCCAACATTCTCTTCATGACCCAAAAGGTCTTCTTGGTGCTAAATTTTCATTTTGGATGCTAACTTCACCGGTTATACATTTCTAAAGTAAACAAAAATGGTATTTCAGGCTTTAGTAAAACCTTTCACTTCTGTGAGGGTTGATGTATTCTCTTTTAGAGCAGGTCGATTTGTGAATTTTCGCCTTCTGGGTTTCATTTTAAGTCTTCACACTAAAAGTGAAACTGGTACCTACTTGTGGAAGTAAGTTTTGCTTGGTTTGAGGTCAAGTCTACATACAGCTGCTGTGTGCTACCTAGTTTCCACACCAAACGCTAATCTCTTCCCTGATACATGTTTTGGAAAGGAAGATAATCTGATATTTATGCAATGGCTTCTCCAAACCATTAGTATATTTTACCAAAACTTTGAGTTTTTAATAGGCCTTAGTTCTAAGTGACTCAAATTCAAAGAAGTGTTTTGTCTAAGGTTTCATAGCTTCTTCTCTAGATGACAAATTCTTGGTCTTTGCCATTGAACTCAGGATGTCTACTTGATGAAATTAGAAATTTTACCATTAATTTTACTATCACTTGGTGCCACGTGCATTAAGACTTTTCTTTCAATAAAGTGAGGCACATGTTTGCTGTTTTATACTGACAATTTTTATTTTAGAGCAATATTAGCATACTACCATTCAAATAAATTAATATAACTCTCAAGTACAGCAGGAATATTATGTTTAAATGCCAGTATATGGTTGGATCCTTTTAACATGAGCAAAACGTATAAAATTATCAATATGTTATCACAACAATAAACAGAAAGTAGTAGTCAGTTCTCTTTATCCTTTTGTTTGTCGTGGAAGCATCCTTTGAACCAACATTGAAAAATAAAGCAAAATAGACTATAGTAGGTACCTGAAGAAAAAAGTTGTGACAAGTGATTTCATAATTTTTATTAAAACTTGAGCATAAGCACCTATCTTATATGTTTAAAACATTCTTTTTAATGCATTTTGACCTGAAATTATCATTCTACATGATTGCCTTGAAATAAAAACATTCCATATAAATAAAAGCCATAATAAACAATAATTAGAGGGTTAAGAGCTTAAGTGAAGTTAGTGGACTTCTACCTGATCTACAAAGTTCTCATTAGCTTTAACAACTTCAACTTTCATTTTTGCAGATGCAACATCCTTGGATGAAATGTCACAGAAATATGAAAGATGCTTCAATGAAGTTCTTCACACTCCTTAATGATTAAACTTTTAAGGAACTGGCTTTCTGCAAATCCTTTCCAAAGCTTGAACTTCAGTTCATCACATCACAGTATTGTTACAGCTTCAGTTAAATTGTGCTGATAATTTTGATGCATGTATATTTTAAAATATATATATACTTTTAATTATTCAGGTATGGTTACCTGTCCCCCCCAAATTTTACTTTTAAAATAGCAATTAAAAAGCACAATTCAGTGAAATGTCTTCTATACACATTGACCATTCACACTTTTGCAGTTAAAGAATAATAATGAAAGACAGATTTGCTTCTATAAAATTTAGATGCAATTTGTTTGTTCATTATGGGAGAATAAAGAAAGACAATGCTATATATTTTCTTTTGAGTACTTTCATAGTACTCTTTTCCTTTGTCAGTGAGCCTGTTGGGTAATAATTATGAAATTAGGCTTCTCTTATTGTGTTCAAGTTTTAGTTATGTTCAACCAAATGAAAACACAGTCCCAGTGAGTATATTGACTTAGAATTTAAAAAGTGAAGGATGTTATTCATTTGCCAAGCTTGGATATTCCTTGTACGCTAACAATTTTCCATATGTCTAAATTTTAACTGATAGTTAAGAGCAGCAGTGCCTCATTATGAGAGGAATAGCTACACACAGAAGTAAAGATAAAAGTAGGGGAAAAGTTAAAGGATCACCAAGTAGTAAACTACCAAAGCAGTGTGGGGTCAGTTAAGTACACATCATTTTAGCACAGTACATTTCAGCATAATACAATAAGCGATCATTTTGATGTTATTGACTCATCTAAGAAACTGCTTAGTCTGTTTCATACACTGTGCTTAATAAGCCATTAACGAGCATAATGTATTTGAAAATTATTTCTTTAAAATGTTTCAGATTATTTTTAATTGACCTATCAAAGCATACGTTTTGGTTTTCTGGAAAGCTCAGTTCTCAGCAATAATTGTGACGTTACTGTAGTTTAGGAACACAAGCCTGCTGTGCATTGAATATGCTTTCAAAACACACAATAAACCTTATTCCCTGGACCAGAGATTCAGCATAAGTTATTTAGCAGAAGTTTATAAAGCATCTGGAAAACACTTCTTTAAGCCTTAGTAATCACTGTCAAACAGACCTGATACATGGGAGGAAAAAAGTTTTGGCTAGTAGAGCAAAGCTTTATTTCAGTATAAAGAGTGCCGTGAGAATGTGTCTTTCCATTAAAAGGAGAGAGAAATGAGTAGTTGCTGATTTTCACTAAAAATTATTGTACTCATATGATCCAAAGAGTAAAATAAACTCAAAGAAACATCATGATGACAAAAATGCTTCAGGAAAGAACTGAATTCAATGATTGACCTTTATAAAAGGCTAATTGTTCAGTTGTCTAATGTGCTTTTTAGAGACCCAGTTTAAAAGAGCTGAAAAGAAGTGACAGAAATGAACATGTGTACATAGAATACATACTGGTTTTGTATATAACTTCTTAGTTTTTCTAGAAATTTTTCAAATTGAAAATCTTCAAATTCAAGGGAAAAAACAGTAAATTAATGTTTCTTATAATTGTAGTAGAGGGATATAGCAAAGAGAAATGGATTTTGAGAAAGCTAACTAATTCTGATTTTCATAAACTTGTATTAGAAAGCTAGTAGTGTTACCTAGGTGCAGGACTCACAGTTTGAAAGAATTATTTAAGAAGTTATTTCATCTCACCTTTTCCCAAGCTTCTCATGAACTATAGAAATGTGTCCTATTCCTTAGATACCCTTTCTTTCCTTTTTCTCCCATTTGTATATTTGTAAGCTTCTAATTCAACCAGGTGCTGCTTCGTGCTTGACGAAAAGTATGAAAACCTACTTCAGTCTAAAAATTTCTCATGATAAAGATTTGAAGTTGGATTAAACAAATTGATTCCCTACATTCTTTATTATTTAATTCAAAATGGGCTATGGCATCCAATTTAATTATAGTAAGAAGTGGCAAAATATTGATTTATGCTCTATTCTAATGTATAATGTGTTTGTCTCATAATATATGCATAAGACTTCCACGAAGATAAAGAGAAAAATGTGTTCTCTGTTTATAACTCTGTTTTATTTCATATTTTAATTTTTACCACGATTTTACACAGAATAGAAAATAAGTCAGCAATGTACTGGCTTAAATAGGGTATTGTTTTAACATAGCAGTAAATTAAGACATAATTTCTGTTAAGAATATGACGAATCATCTCATGTATTTGTCTAATACATTGTATACTACTAAATATGACTATATTTCAACTTCAAAATAATGCATTACCTTTTTTTCTCTTCTTTCCTGTGTGGAGCTTCATAGAACAAATGAATATGTGAATATGGATTTCTGAATTCTGGTGTCAAATACATAATCAACTTCAGTAGGATGTAATTCCTGCACACTGTGTCTTAAAATTTACTCACACTATGAAATGTCCATCAAATTGTACCTTTAATCTACACATAGCTTTAGGGAATTAAATTTTTTAAAGCAAATTATTAAAAATAAATTGATGGAATCTTTTAAAAGGAAGAAGTATCAAAAGTTTTTTTTTTTTTTTTTTTTTGAGACAGAGTCTCACTCTGTTGCCTGGGCTAGAGTGCCATGGCATCAGCCTAGCTCACAGCAACCTCAAACTCCTGGGCTCAAGTGATCCTTCTGCCTCAGCCTCCTGAGTAGCTGGGACTACAGGCATGAGCCACCATGCCCGGCTAATTTTTTCTATATATTTTTAGCTGTCCAATTAATTTCTTTCTATTTTTGGTAGAGATGGGGTCTCGCTGTTGCTCAGGCTGGTCTCGAACTCCTGAGCTCAAATGATCCATCCACCTTGGCCTCCCAGAGTGCTAGGATTACAGGCGTGAGCCACCGCGCCCGGCCTCAAAAGTTTTTTGAATGACATTACCCATTATATTGAAAAGCTCAAGGTGCTTGAATATTGGTCAACTTTTCCAAAATTAATAAACTTGAGATGATGAAAGCAGTTGTTCACATCTTTCTTTATGATAGCATTATATTTGTGTTCACAACTGTTGTAAATATGTGGGAACATTTTTAGACATCATTGTGCAACTAATATTTATTTATGAACATTTCAATAGTTCCTTAGCAAGCTCAGTACTACAAGCATATTGTTCACCTTGGACCGTTTATGTCCTTGTTTATTCTTCATTTTTAGTTTAAGCAATATTGTTCATTTTTTCTTTAAGCACCAAAAAATTAATATTATATAAATAAAACTACATCCCCCCCATAATGTAAAGTAAGGGAATGTATGTAGGCTCATCTAATCAGCTATCACATACTAATGTAGTCATTAATATTCTTTAATTATAAAGTTACTTTGACAATATATCTGTGGCAGCACAGGTAGCAAACAAAATTAGGGTTGAACTCCCAGCCATGGATTGATTAAATAAACTTTTTCAATGTAAGCAAGAGCAGTTTGATGTATAGATATAAAACAAAAACTAATCAAGAAAAAGCCAATTTTTAAATTTTTTTTGTGGTTGTTTTAGCACATTATTTCTAGCGTCTTGCAGTCATGTTGCAGTCTCACACAGTTTCTCATATTGTGGAGGAGGCAGGAATGAGAATTAAGAAACAAAAGGCAAATTATTCTGTAAGAAAGTTTTCTTAACATTTTATATCTGAGACATCTACTATTTTCTCCCAGAGCCCAATAAGTGATATATTTCTGCTTCTTAGTAATGTATTCATTTGTTGTAATAGTTTCAATGACAATTGTCCAAATGAACATAAAAGAGAGGGTGGCCATCACAATCATAAAAAAGAGAAAGAATAATAATGCATATTTTCCACATAAATTAAGACAACATAATTTATTTTAACTTTCCAAGATGCTTTTGAAAATATTTTAAGTGATAGTTCAACAGTATATTCACAACAGGAGAAAACTATATGTAGACAATGAATTTATAAAAAACATACAATTGGACAGCACTCTAACTTTACAAAGCCATTTTGATAGTCCTGTGCCATTCAATAGTGCAACTGATTTGTCATTATTCACAACATAAACTTAAAGCATATTATAACCCACTTAGTAACAATTTAGCAAGGTGTGAAAATAATATGCAAAACAAATGTCACAGTCTCTTTATGCTTGAAACCACAACAACCTTTAAGCAGTAGAGTGAGTAGATATATATCTTTTCCTGACATCTTTAGATTTTTCGCATCCAGAGAAAAATCTTTAAACACAGTATTTCCAAAAGCATGCTAAAGAAGAAAATAAAAAAAATTATTTATTAGGAGAATATCTGATAAAAACTTACATTTGAATAAAGTAGTTTATGTGCCTGAATAAGAGAGAGAAAAGAGAGTTTTGTAAAAGGGATGTTCAATATGTGGATCTTTAAATTAATTGCAATTAAATAAATTAAAAAATCAACTTCTCCATTATACTAGTCACATTTCAAGTGCTGAATAGTGACTTGTATCCATTGACTATCACAATGGGCAATGCAAATTAGAGAATGTTCCTATCACAGAAAGTTCTACTGGACAGCACTATTATGCATTATAATACATGTGACACAGTCCAGAGAATACAGCAGATAGTTCTTTGAGATTCACCCATTTGTTTTACACTTGGGGTAACCAAAATACTGGAGAGAAAGTCACATAAGTAAAAGCAGTCCTAAATGTGCTTCTGTTTACTGAGAGAAGAAGAGAGTAGAAAGTTTAAAGATCACTCTGCAAACCATCCAATGATATTTAATTAAATTCATTCTGTATCACATTGAGTCTTCCCATTCAGATCATAAAAAAACACTTCAGACAAACAAAACCAAATCTATCAGCATTTCAGTCTTCAAAGGTATAAATGAGTCATTTTAAATCTGTAAGTTGTTCCCAATCAATTGTCTAACTTACAGTACCTTCATCTAACTAATTATAAATTTCTCTAATTTCCTTTATCTAAATAGCTTATAAAACTAAGATCTCTGGGAGATCTTTGATTCACTACTGATTAATGGATTTATTATGAAAAAGAACTGAAAAACTTATAGTACAGTTAAGCTACTCATTGAAATAAATGATAAAAGTCTTTGCGTGTGCCCAGGTTTGCCTCCCCAATGAAACTCGGTTTTTAAACCGCATCCCCTGTGCTCATTACCACATAACACAGGGTGTTATGATAGCACTCAGAGTTTACTTTTCGTTTTTACCAGAGGAGCTAGTTTTTCTTAAACAAAATAACATTCTAACCCTACAAAAGCAGAAGTTTATTTTCCGACATTGAACTAAGGAGTTTTGCCCACAAATTCAATCTTCTCCCTTTTTTTTTTTTTAAGACAGAACCCCACCATGTTGCCCTGGCCAGAGTGCAGTGGCCATTCACAGGCGCTATCTGCAGCTTCGAACTCCTGGCCTCAAGCAATCCTCCTGCCTCAGCCTCCTGAATAACTAGGACTACAAGGGGACATCACCATGCCCATACAAACTTCTTTTTACAGTATGCTTTGAAAAGTTATCATCATTGCCCACTCTGTCCTTTCAGATATCTTTGAATACCTCAGTCTGGAAGAAAAAATGTTAACCTTCACTTACACCCCATTAACAGCTCAATTAAGTATGTAAAGAAATACAGTTTGGAGAATTTTTTGGACCTCGTTGAAGGAAACTGTCATGAATGGTATTGCCAGTAGAGCCAATTCCCCAGTGTTTACACTGTATATCTCTTATCATTTGCATGCAGTAAAACCCCAGCCAGCATTTTAATGTCCCTTGATGTCTGTCTGGTGCACTCTTATATTCCTTGTTTTTACCACGATGCTGGATTTTGGATAGCTATATGTGTAGTAAGTGTCTATCAACTATACAAATGACCAAAGAAATTTACAATATTTCACAGTAATCCAGTAAGCTGGATTTCTGGGTTCATTTTGCCTTCATTCATTGTTATTCATGATGATCAGTTTCTAGTTTTGATAATAGCAATACACTGCATGTAAAATGTGGTTCGTGTTTTTGTGAATTAATTTACGTGTCTATTTCATACTTTCAGCACCACAAATATTTACTTAGTTCCTACTATATACAAATATGTTTTAGTAGCAATTTGCTTAAAAACAAGCAAACAGCTTCCTTTACTCTTTCAAATCATTCTAGTTAATGTCCCAATTTTTTCTACCCTTTAGAATAAAATTCCTCAAAAGAGTTGTCAGTGGTTCCAGTTCCTTAATCATATTTTCTTTAAGCAAAATTTCTCCAAACAATTCTTATCAAGGTTATTAATGATCTTTTCACTACTGAATTCAGCTGGAAGCTCTCAGTTCTCAAATTATTGGATCTACCATAGCTTTCGAAACAGTTGAACTCCTTTTTTCCTAGAAACTATTTTTTTTACGTGACTTCTGGCCTTTGCTTTACTTGTTACCTGCTTCCTTGGTAGCCGCTCCTACTCTGCCTCTTTTGCTGAATTTCTCTCATCTGCTCAGTCTCTAACCTTGAAGGGACCTGAGTCTCAGTCCTTGGCTATCTTCCCTTTATATCTGTAGTCACTCCCTAGACAGTCTCATCACAATGCCAAACTATAATGATATGCTGATAATTATCAAATTTTTATCTCTAATCTGGGCTGCTTTCCCAAACTCCACATCCATATATCCAATGATCTACTCAAATTACTACTGGGAAGATTTTATTGTAGATGGCATAATAAACCCCCAAAATCTATGGTAGGGATAGGACTCTTCATCTACTCTTTGTGCTTCTCTACCTTTCCCAGGAGCTCCTCCAGCCCCATTAAGCTAGATTGGGATCATGTGCCTAGTTCTGGCAGTTAAAAGCATGATTACCTGCTTCGTCCTTCTCTTATCCTGCTATGGGGGCATTAGACACCATCAGTTTCACATAGTGTAGGCACAAAGTAAGGGAAAAGTTATTGACATACCTAAAGCTTCATGTAGACTCAAGACAAAATTTATAGCAAGTTGCACCGATGCAATTTTAAGGTTATTTTGTTTATGTAATTTGCCTAGCATATCCCAATATACAATTTGATAACTTTAAGTGAGGGGTGCTACTCTAAGAAGTACTTAAAATGTGGTATAGTGTCAATAACTCATTAATGGCAAGGAAATTAATATCATTGGTTGAAGAAATTAAGAGGCATTTTATTAAATGGAAAAATATGTGGTAAAACAGACATCTGCAACAGTTTGATATTCAGATCATGTGTCTCTTGAACTTCTAAAAGAAAAGGTTGAAAAACAGAAAATTTGCAGGCATTTAGCAAGGAATTGCAAGAAATTGATGAGCTCAGAAAGGAACTGGTTTCTTTGCAAACAAATAAAAAAGGAATAGAGAGTTCAGAAGTACAATGTCTTGAAACATTGAAAAAGCTGACTGCTTCTAGATCCCCAACACTGTAAAATGGAATTTAAAATCATTGTCAGATGACTCTCAGTGACAGATGCTCAGTAAATATTAGTTGTAATAAAAAAAACTCGGTGAAAATATCAGATTAAGTGTGTGGACTTTAACGTATGTTCCAGATACCTTCAAGGCAACTACTCTTAAGTTGGGGGTAGGAATGCAAAATAATTAAAATTGCTTTTTAAAAAAATCTTTGTTTGTAGGAAATTGTTGAGAAGCTTCCCAAAATCTTGGAAAAAAAAAATCATTGCCAAAGAAACCATGAATCCTAGAATAAAAAATGTCTTGAGCACTTTAAGAAAAAATAAACCACAGGCTTTTAACCTTGTGAAAGTTAAGAAGAGACTTGAGACAACTGTGCAATTCACAAGGATGGAATATTCCCCTAAGCAGGACATGTGTACGGGGATAATAACAGAAAAGCAAAAGCGTGAGAAAGGGTGGAACCAGGGAAAACAATACAATGAACAAAGGGATCTTCCTGGAAACTACCAGGCCCTAATTATCAAACCTTTCTTTATTCCCAGGGCAAGAGACCATTGCAATATTTGCCCAGGGAGATTTCAGAATTTTTGGAGGCTAGCATTCCAGATGTTATGTGTCTCTTGTTCTTCTCTTTATGAACAGGATTATTGGTTGTGGTTATCCTTTCCCTGTTCCTCTGCCAATTACTGGGTTTGTGTGGAGTGAATAATTTGTCTTTTTAGTTAATAGGTCTGTGAATGAAGAGCAGCCACATTGTAAATGATGAAGACTAGTAAGTATATCCTGGAAAGCCTCTTCTTTGTACTGCATGCAGTCAGGAAGAAGAGATTTGAGGTTGTCTGTAATGGGAATTGGTTGAATATAGTCTGTTTTTAAGAAGAGACCGAAGGATTGCTTGTGGTAAGGCAGTGCTCACCAAGTGTTATAGGTACTTCCTTACATTAAGCAACAGCCTGTCTTACCAATATGTTGGTGGCAGCCCAAGTTACTAATTCTGGCCAATTGACTTCAGTAGAATTGATGTGAGTCGCTTCTGAACTGAGGCAGTTGAGAGCTGGGATGTGTCCTCTACCCTTCTCTTCTGCCTTGGCAATCTTGAAGGCCATTAAGATATATCAACATTCTAGATGATATAGCTACAAAATAGAATGATGCTGTGCTACATGCATTGAACTTTGTGCTTGAACTTTATTGCACTAAGCCTCTGAGATTTAGATTAAAATTATTAACACGTAATAGCCTAATCTATACTGACTCAGGAAAGGTCCAGAAAAAAAAAAAAGAATCTCTATTTCAACCTTTCTCCTCCAAATTTTCTCCTCCTCTAGCTATCCTTGGCTCAGTAAACAGAGATTGCTTTTTTTGCTAGTTGATAAGAAAAAAAACCTTGGAGTAATTTTTGACACCTGCCTTTCTTTTACACCCCATGTGTAATTCTACAGGAAATTTTGTTGACTTTTTGTTAAAAAATATATCCACAATTAGAGCCCTTCTCAATTCACTATTGCCATCCTAACCCAAGCTACTACCACGCATCACGCAGACCATTAAAGTAGCTCATTAAAGGTCTCTGCTTCCATCTTTGCCCCCCTTTTGCAGTATATTCCCCATAAAGCATCAAGAGTGATTCTGGTAAAACTTATTCTATATCACTCATTTGCTCAAAACTTTCCAGTGGTTTCCCCTATGACACAAAGTAAATGCTAAAGTCTTTAAAAAGCTGCAAGGTTTCCTCTCTTCCACCTTCCACTTCATCTATCATTTCCCCTTCAGGCTCATTAGCTAAGTCACTTAGCACTTGGGTTATTTTTGGCATATAATTTAATCCTTCCTAAGATGTAGTTTTCTCATCTATAAAACAGTCATATTAGAATAACATAATTATAGTAATAATGATCAAAAGGATAAAAAAAATAGTTAAGCTAACATAGTACCTACTATATGCCAAGTGTTATTTCTAAATTAATTCAGTTCATTTAATCCTCCCAACAATCCTACGAAGATTATTATTATTATCTCCATTTTGAGGCGAAGAAAATGAGGCAGAGGAAATTAGATAATTGCCCAAAATCACATAGGTAGGAAATATCAAAGTTAAGATTTGAACCCAGATAGTCTAGCTCTAAAGTCTAAGTGCTTAACCACTATATTTTGAGATATTAAAATATAAAATGTCTGGTATATGCTAAGTGCTTAATACTAATTCATCCTCTTCCCTTTTAGTAGTTACTATAAAAATATGTTTTTAGAGAAGTTAAAAACGAATCTGGGATGGGGGACAAGTAAAAATAAATATGCCTTAGAAAATCTCATATCACTATATCAATAAACATTAATATAACTGTTTCAAAAATAAGAACTAAGTCAGTAAGAAACAAGAGTTTCCCAGGAAAAGTTATGAAAATTTAGAGTGATCCAAGAGAGTAATCGTTCTAAAATTAAATGTTACGAATGAAACATTGGACCAATTGTTATAACAATGAGGTTTTTCTTTATGTCAAAAAAGATTCTCTAAAATTTTGAACGGACTTAAAACTTGATTATTTCTATTTTCGATCCTCCAAGCTTCAATGTTTAAGCCAAAATAGCAAAGGTAAACAAGATTTATACAATAAAGACCTATTTTATTTAAACCTGGAAAGTGTGACATTGCAAACATGACAAAATTCAGATACATTTACATGGGAACACTTTTATCGGGATCTTTTTTAAAAAAATAGGAGTCTTGATCTTCATCACCACAGATTAAGAAATGTCAACTGAATTTTTTCCCTAACTGAAATAATTGCAAAAATAATCTTTTGGAAATCAATTTTAAAAGTTTGAAATAAAACCTTACCACGCTTGTTAGGATGGGAGGAGAATAGACCATCTATAGCATAGGGCATATCAGCATCCTTTGCCCTGACGAGTGGGTCTTTCAGCTTTTCCAGCTGTTAAAATTTAAAAACGATAATTAGTCTTTAATGACAACAATGCTGTTCTCTATTGAAGAAGAGAAAGGATAAAAATGGGAAAAAAGGAAGGAATGATGGAAGAATGCAAGAAAGAGAGAAAAAGAGGGAAAGGTAAAAAAAGGAATAAAAAAATAAACAAAAATAAACAAATAGGAAACATACATTTAAAGGCTGGCTGGAAAAGGTACATGACTCAACAGGAGATTAGGAAGAAACAGGTTTTGGGCAAAGGAAGTCAACTCTGGGTATTAATTAATGAGGAACATGTAAATATAGCCTGTGTAGCTGGACTTGATTTTATGTCACCTATAGTGAACAGGCCTTTTCAAGGAGCTCCAAAGAGTTATGTGTTTCCACACAGGATTCAACTTATCTTAATTTTTAATAATCTCTCTAATTGCCTAAACCCTGCAGACCTAACTCTATAAAAGTAGGATTCAGCCTGGACCACTGCATGTCTCCATGTTCCCTGCTGGGAAGAGAATGATGAATGTAATTTTCTCTCCCAAATGGCCAGTTTGCACAATAATGGAATTGCATGTAAGTATATTTGAAAGAGTTTAGAAATCATCTAATCCAAAGATTTTCAAATTTTCTTCATACCATATCAAGAAGTAGAGAAGAAACTGTTGCTAGGGCCCTCCCTACAAAGAGGACAGCTCTTCAGGCTCTCCACACCTGCTGCTTCAAGCAGAACAGCTGTACTCTTGCATGTTTCGTTTACTGGAACCACTAACATTTTGTTTGGGGAAAAAGAGATTCCCGCTCTTTAAAAAGAATAGGAACAACAGAAAACACCCATCTGTTTATAGCCTCCCATTTCACAGATGAGAATTCACATCCAGAGAATTGTAGTTTGCCCAAGTTTTCATAGTTAGGTAATTGGAGAGCTAAAACTAGAATCCACATTTCTAGACATCCTATACTATGATCACTTCAGCTAGTTTTGTTTTGTTTTTGTTTTTTTAGTTTAAGTTGATTTTTTTTCTCATGAATTACTTCACCCTTTCTCTAGCAATAATAAAAACTTTACATTGTAATATTAATGATTTTTAAAACATTATATCAAAAAGAATTTGCTGTATAATTGTTATTAAAATTGATCATTTAAGTATTTCACAGTCTCACCTGGTTAAGTTCTTCCAATTTGTTAGCCAGTTCTATATCTGCAAGACACATTTGTCACATGAAAAAATGTACATTGGAAGTAATATTTAATTCACTCCAGAAAACACATTTAGGACCTTAGCCAAAGGTTTTCATTCACATGATTTGGATCACCCACTCATTCCTAACATAAAGCCCTCAATATATTTTTCAATGCCCTCAATACTGAAATGCAGTTTTGTTATGAGAAAATATATAATTTCTAACAATAAGCACAAGTTTGCTAAAGTAGATCATAGTTCTAACATGGCCTATTATTTAGAAATAAAATATTTTTACTGATCTGAGGAGATTCTTACAAAGTAAGATTAAGTGAAAATAAAAGCAGGTCACAAATGCTATACATAAGTCATTCAAGAAGAAAATTCTCCAAAATATTAACTCTCCAGGTTTTACAATTTGGGTATGATTTTTTTTATAATTTCATTTATTTTCTATAATAAGAATATCTTACTTCTACTGTTAAAACCCTGCATTTTAAGAGTTTTTATTAAGTTATTTTTAAATTCTTTTAACTAGCATTTCATCCTAAGGATACAGACATTTTTTAGAATACTTCAGATGTTGTATGAGAGTACCACATTGTCATATTGTCATGTTATGACTTAGGCTAGACTTGCTAAATTTCTGACAAAATCTCATTCATACATGGAGAACAGTCTGATGCATATATTTTTTCTTTTTTTACTTTTTTTTACTTTTTTTTTTTTTTAGGGGAGAGGGGAGACATTTTTTTACTTTTTTTTTTTTTGATGCATATTTTTGAGTCAGATTTTCCCGCTCTTCAAGTGAAACTAATCTGCACTGATACAGCCTAAATTTCCCGTTCATGATCTCTACTCCCTTTCCCAGACTGGAAGAATTGGATTGAAAAAGGTGCAAAGTTAACTACCACAAAACTGCAGTTAATTTGTGAAATTTCTAGTAGAAACCTATAAACACAGTAATCTTGAAGTATTAGTAAAAGAAAATACTAAGTGTATAAGTACAGAGTTGCATAGATAAGAGGAAAATATGAGTAAAGGTAACAATTTTTTAATTGTTAATTTTTAATTTTTTACCAATCCCATTAGAAACCTCAAATTAAACAAAATAGGCTTTTAATATTTTTAACTACTCCAAGATTTTAGGACGAATATGAAATAAGAAAAACACCTAAGCCTTAAGCATGGCGTATAAAAAAGTAGTTATTTTATTTAATAAAAATAAACATTTAGAAAGAGCGAGTTTCAAGACAGAATAGATTCTGTTATTTTTTTAATAAATGAAGGTTGACTTTATTCTTAACTCACCAAGGTTGGAAAGTCTTTGGAAATCAAAATTTTTATTCAGTAGAGCCAGCGAGAGTTCCTCATAATTTGTATCCTTTCTATCGGGAAACACTTCATTTCCTGTAATGATCATAAACCACCATTTTCAATCTGAGTCACTGAAAATATTTCTAATTAAATGAGTTTTCAGACAATTATCAATTCGTACATTCACCCATGAAAGAGATGTAGAGGGAGGTGTATAATCCAAAGAGATGGGCTGTTTTAAAAATCATTGAATGTATGAAGGTATATGGATAATCAAAGAGAGACAAAGAGGGAGAGGGAGAGGGAGAGATTGAGAGAGACAGAGGGAAAAAGGTTATACCCGGAAGGTTGCACCATAAAGTTGTACCCTTGAGTACTTCTGGGTAGTGGAATTGCAGGTGAATTTTACTTTCTTCTTTTTAATCTGCATTTTTGAAATTTTCTACTATTGCATTTAACATAAGAAATAATAAACTAACAGTTGTTTTTAAAAGAAAAAATAGTTGATTTTGTGATTTTATTTGATATATACACTTAAATGTGAGCCATTTGTTTTCAGGAATTGCCTTTAAACCATCCAAGAAGCCTTATAGAAGAGCTGAAGTGATGTCTGCCTTGTCCATATTGACATCTTTCCATCTTTGTCAATTTACCTCACAGCCATTCGTTGCTCAGGGGCTCATCTCTCTCAGCATTATAAATGTTTTTATTCTGGAGTAGAAAATGAGACAACAGACTTCATTCAGGCTATAAAACCTGAAGATTTGACTAAATATCTATTAACAAATAATTCCATTGAAATAATAATTAATATATTATAATGAACTTTTATGAGGTGGTCTGAAAAATCAAACCTTTATCACATAATGTCTGTGGGATCATTTTTCCCTCTCCCTATCTCCTCATACTAACAGCTACAGTGTGGGCAGAAGCTAGATTAATAAGGTTCAAATTTAGGAGTGAGAATACTGTGGTCTCAGCTAGAGAAATGGCTCCTAATTTGACCCGATTATTTCTTTAAATCATCTGTCTTTCTTGTCTCTACAAAATGTCAGCTGATTAACTCTAACAGTTAAATGGTTAAAGGAAGAAGAGGGATGATTTGAGGCAGAGGACAGCATCAAAGTTTTCTATTAATATGTAGACCAAAGATACTAAACTATTGCTCAGTTCTTTAATTTTCTTTGCTTCATAAACATAAAAACTATCTTTGAAATTCCAGGATCTTTTTCTTTTGAGCATTGAAAACATTAATAGAATACCAATGTAAATTTTGCTCAACATCAGTTATACAAAGACCCTCAGAGATAGTTTAAAAGAAAGACCTGATTATGCGATAATACATTTTTATTTTATTTCCTTACACATCTATACCATGTTAGAAACATTAGAAATCTCATTATTTTACAGAAAGCACAATGGAAGCCTATCAAGTGCTATGATTTAAATCAGACAAAGACAAAATGTGAGTACCATGGATAAAATCCAGAATCTTTGATTCCACGGCTTACATTTAAGTCTCTAAGACTATTTGTTTTTCAAAGCAAAATTCTTATAAATAAATATCAAGTGATTATGCAAACTTATTTCCACTACCAAAAGAAATGCTCTAATTTTCATTGACTTTTAAAACCACATTCGAGGCAACAAGATCTAACAAAGTTGAATTAGATCCGGAAGTGGAACACTTGATCCTTTTGTCAAGCTAGTGTAATGTAAATAAAATTTATTACATTTCTGTCTTGATTTCTCCCTAAGTAAGATGAGTAAAAGGTTATCTGCCTTTTCCTGACAAGGAGATAAGTTAGATAAAAGAAAACTCCAGAATTTCAAGCTGGAAGGGATATTAGAGAGCATTATATTAAGTTACTATTTTTAAAGCATAAAGAAATATATAAAAGTTTCAATGAGGTTAAGTTGTTTATCTACTAAATGAGCACTAAATCTAGCTCTATTAATTTTCAGATTAAGAGCTACCTCTACAATAGAATGCACTGAAAAATTTAAAGAAAGACTATAGAAGTTACAATGTTGTAAGAGCAAAACCTTATTTTCACCTATTTTATCATGATATATATTTGTAGATACCATAGATTAAATTATTTCATTTGCATAAATACCCCAAGTATGTTAGAAACCTGAAAAATATAGTTAATGCATAATGTGGGTCTTGGCACTGCCCTGCAGATTTCCAATGCTTTATTATCCTCAAATCTCTGTAAACACAAGTTTTTAATCTTGATGTATTTTTCTTTGATCTATTTACCTTTCATAAGTAATTTACTAATAATCTCATAAAATGAAGATTCCTTTCCCAACATGTACTTTCGAAATATGATTAGATTGAATAGATTATGTCCCTCACTATATTAATATTTATACATTCTCAATCTTTGCTCATGGAGTACAATTGAGAAATAAGTGCCTCATGATTAGAAAAAATAAAATGTAGTTGAAATTAATTTAGTAAAATGTTGGGTAAAATTAATTTGGTACCATTTGCTTAAGAAGAACAGCATCATAGATTACATTTAATTCTGAACAGCAACCGCTTAAAAGGGAAATTTGGCCATTCAATTATATTAATGTCTTAAAACATTATTTCAATAATGGCAAAAAAAATCATAGTGATGCAAATGGAAAAATTAAGATTTACTCACCTATAGGCTTTTAGATTCATGTGCACGTACCTTGGGTAAGATATGGCCGTCCATGCACCAATTCTAAAAAGATCATTACAGATAACAAAGTTAGGAGTCCAAAGCAAAAAGGTGTTGAGAAGATCTTGGTCATATTAAAAATTTTCTGTGCTAGCAGAGAAACTGACTTTCCAGGTCAAGACAAGTATTTCAATGTCTCTGGAATGCAGCAGAGCTCACTTTTAAAAAGCAAATGTGCTTCAGTTACAAACGTTCTGGATAAAGAAAAAGAAACTTATAAAATGTAATGTGCCCTGTCAACATGATTCACTACTTGGAGAAATGACACGTTTGTTACACAGTCAATGGCAGGAAGAACCCAATCAATACATCTCACATCTGCCCATTTCACTAAAAGCAGGCATTCCTACGCATGTGCACACACTCAAATAGGTGCATAGGTATGAGGCAAAAACTTGGAATGCAGAACCTGTTGGCTGGATTTAGGTAATTTATTATTTAATTTCCTGGTTCCAGGATTAATTAACACCAAATCCTAACTACAGCTGAGAGCATAGAAGGCAGGTGAAAATGGGAATGATGCCTTCCATTTGACCAATTTTGAGCCAGGTGGTGATCTTCCTGACAACGAAATTATTTGCAGTCATCGCTTCATTCTTAATTAACCAAATAGGTTTAAGTGGGAAGAGCTCAGATTTGAAATGAATCATAATGGGATAACATTACTATGTCACTGTATTGGAGAAGGATGGTTTCATTTTGCTGCAACCAGCACTTTTAAAAATTAAGGCTGAATTTAATTAATTCAAAGCTGGCAAATGTCCCATCAATTACTCTCTTTAATACTCGCTTTAATTGCCGTGGTTTTCTTTTTAAACCAATGTCTTTCAGTATATTGGCAATTTTAATTTTATGGTTCCACAGATGCTATAATGACCTCTGGTCTTGGCATTTACTTCTCCCAAAGGACTTTAGATGCATCAACCCTAAAATTGATTCAGTTCCAAGTGCATAAACTGCAGCACATGATGATATTAAGTAGGGATAATGACCAAACTTTTCATTAACCCATTGCTTTAACAAATTTCCTGAATAAAATCTAAACTAGTTCTTTTGATATTTATGCTTTTCTTTTACAGGTTCACTTTTCACTACATGTCCCTGTGCATCAGCCACATTAGACTGCTAATTCCGGAACATATCTTGCCCTTTCTTCATTCCAGAGCTTTGCTGACATATTTCTCTCTGCCTGGAATCCTTTATTCCATGACCATTTTACCTACTTATTCCTGAAGCCACTGATTAAATGCCACCAGCTCTATTTAGCCTTTGGATCTCTCTTTTGTTCATTTCCAGTCATAATTTTTTTCTCGTTTGAACTGC
>NW_012133858.1:12913236-12931964 GCF_000956105.1 Propithecus coquereli | reverse complement strand
TATTCTAATTTTTTTGAGTTTTGATGCAAACTGCAGAAGAAATCCCAATTCTCATGGGTTTTTTGAAAGTAACAAAATAATTTAACTGCTTTCTGATAAGGTTGAATACTGATGGACACATCATCAAAGCAGAAAATAAATAAGCACTAGACCTAAACCAGACTCTAAATCAAATGGACCTAACAGAAACATTCTACCCAAAACTATTGAACATACAGTCTTGGCAGCACATGGGACATCCTCCAAGATTGATCATACCTTAGGCCACAAATCAGGCCTCAACAAATTAAAAAAAAATTGAAATCATACCATGAATCTCCTCAGACCAAAGTGGAATAAAACTAGGAATCAATCACAAGAGAAACACTCAAACCTACACAAAGTCATGGAAATTAAACAACCTGTTGCTAAATGATTATTGAGTCAACAATGAAATTGAGATGAAAATCAAAAGATTCTTGGAATTGAACAACAAAGGGGACACAAACTATCAAAATCTAAGGGACTCAACAAAAGCATTCCTCGGCAGTGGGAGGGAGGGAATTCATAGCCTTAAATGCCTACATCCAAAAGACAGAAGAATCACAAATTAACAACCTAATGACACATCTCAAGGAACTAGAAAAGAAAGGGCAAACCAAACACAAAGCCAACAGAAGAAAATAAATAACAAAGGTCAGAGCAGAGCTAAATGAAATGGAAAACAGACAAAAAATACAGAAGATCAACAAAACAAAAAGTTGGTTCTTGGAAAAGATAAACAAAATTGGTAGAACTCTTGCTAGATTAATCAGGAATAAAAGAGAAAAGACCAAATGAGCTCAATCAGAAATAAAAAAAGGAGTATTACAACTGATACCACAGAAATACAAAGTATCATCCATAAATACTTCATAAATCTCTACTGCACATAAACTAGAAAACATAGAGGAAATGGATAAATTCCTGGAAACACAGGGCTCAATCAGGAAGAAAAAGAACTCCTGAGCAGAGCAACAATGAGCAGTGATTTCAAAGGAATAATAAAAATTTTCCTACAAAAATAAAGCCCTGGACCAGATGGATTCATAGCCAAATTCTACCAGACCTACAAAGAAGAGCTGGTACCTATACTTCAGAAATCATTCCATAACATCAAGAAGGAGGAAATCCTCCTCACCTCGTTCTACAAAGCCAGTATCACCTTGATATCAAAGCCAGGAAAGGACAGAACAAAAAAAGAAAACTACAGACTAATATCCCTTATAAACACAGCTGCAAAAATCCTCAATAAAATACTAACCAACCAAATTCAGCAACATGCCAAAAAAATAATTTACCATGACCAAACGGGCTTCATCCTAGGGATGCAAGGATGGTTCAACATACATAAATCAATAAATGTGATTCACCACATAAACAGAAGCAAAAACAAAGACCACAGGATCATCTCAATAAATGCAGAAAAAGAATTCAATAAAATCCAGCACTCTTTCATGATAAAAACTCTCAACAAACTAGGTATAGAGAATACATATGTGAAAATTATAAGAGGCATATATGACAAACCCACAGCCAACATCATAATGGGAATGGAAAAAAGTTGGAAGCATTTCAGCTAAAAACTGGAACAAGACAAGGATGCCCACTGTCACCACTTCTATTTAACATAATACTGAAAGTAATAGCCAGAACAATCAGGAAAGAGAAAGAAATAAAGAGTATCCAAATCAGGAAAGAGGAAGTCAAGCGATTACTTCTCAATTGATGATGTGATCTTGTGTCTAGAAAATCCCAAAGACTCCACCAAGAGGCTTCTGGAATTGATAAATAAATTCAGCAAAGTCTAAGGTTACAGAAATCAATGTACAAAAATAAGTAGCATTTCTATATACGAATAACGGTCAAGCCAAGAGTCAAATCAAAGACTCAGTATCATTCACAATAGATACAAAGAAAATAAAATACTCAGGAATATACTTAACTAAAGAGGCAACAGATTTCTACAAGGAGAACTTAAGAAACACTGAAGAAAGAAATCACAGAGGACATAAACAAACGGAAAAACATATCATGCTTATGGATAGGTAGCATCAACTTTGTCAAAATGTCCATACTGCCCAAAGAGATTTACAGATTTAATGAAATTCCCATCACAATGCTAACATCATATTTCAGAGATCTAGAAAAAAATAATCCTATGCTTCATTTTGAACCAAAAAAAGAGTCCAAATAACGAAAGCAATCTTAAGAAAAAAGAACAAAACTAAAGGCATCACATTACCAGAATTCAAACTATACTACAAGGCTATAGTAAGCAAAATAGCATGGTATTGGTCCAAAACTAGAAACATAAGCCAACAGAACAGAGAACCCATATATAAAACCATATATATGTAAAACCATATTCATACAACCAACTGATCTTCAACAAAGCAGACAACAGCATGCACTGGGGAAAAGAAGCCCTATTCAATAAATACTGCTGGGAAAATTGGAGAGCCACGTGAAGAAGAATGAAACAGAACCCCTATCTCTCACTAGTCACAAAAATTAATTCAAGATGGATGAAAGTTGTAAATGTAAGGCATGAAACTATAAAAATTCCAGAAGAAAATGTAGGAAAAACTTTTCTAGATATCGGCCTAGGCCAAGAAATTATGACTAAGAAAGACCCCAATGGCAATTATATCAACAACAAAAATAAATAAATGGGACTTGATTAAATTAAAAAGCTTCTGCACAGCAAAGGAAATAATCAACAGAGAAAATAGCCTACAAAATGGGAGAAAATATTCACAATATCCTATAAAGGGCTAATATCCATAATCCACAAGAACTCAAACAAATCAGCAAGATTTAAGTATGTGGCTCTGTGTTGGACAGATCTGGGTCTCACTTTTAGCTCCAAAACTTTTTTTCTTTCCTATAAAAGGTAAAAACTTATGGTAGTTTTGTAATTGCTGAGGGACTGCTAGGGAAATTATATGAGGTACTGTTTGTGAAGTGCTTAGAACATTATCTGCCATGGGATGACTGCTCAATAAAAGGTAACGATAATATTGCTATGTATTATTACTGTGTATACCAAGAACCCCAGAAACAAATATTCTAACTTCATTTATTCATTCAATACAGTCACTAGTAAACATTTACTTTTATTTGAGCAATTTGGTTATGCACTCATGACAAGAAATTAGCAAGATATTTTATTAAGACGAGAGAGAGATGAAAGATTCAATGAAAAGTCTTTGCAGACTTTTCCTCTCTTGCTCACATACCGCAATTGGAGAAACACAGAGATGGAAAATGATTGACTGTTCCAATAACAGATATCCTCATTTTAAGGAAAACTTACAAACATTAACTTTGCACTTTCCAAAGCAATACTATGATCACTTAGTCTGTATATCAGTTATGGCATATAAATAGCATCTCCATTTTGTCAATGAAGACATTGTCAAGTTATATTATACTTTACAGTGAGCAGGTAGCTCTAACATTCACTTACATCTTAACTATTTCTCATAATAAGTAAAAAGAAATGCACAGATAATGAGTGCTTCTATGGTGACTCAAAGTAATTTGAATAATTACTTTCAGACTCTATTAAGCACTTTTTTATTAAGGAGAAAAATTGAACAATTTCATTTTTCACTTTCTCTGACTCTGTTAATTCTAGGTAGAATTCCTATCATAGAGTTAAATGAATGAATAAAAACAACATGTAGAGGGAGGAAAGTAAATGTAGAGGTTCTGGCACTTGAATTTGTTTTTTCGTTTTAAAACATTCACGATGGCCTATATTTGTCAAAATAAAGTAGAAATGTCTGTTCAAATCCTTTGGTCTTTTAAAAAATTGGATTTTGTCTTTTTATTAAGTTGTAATGGTTCGTTGTATTCTGTATTCTAGTCCCTTATCAGATATTTGATTTGCAAACAATTTTTTTTTTTTTACCTTCGGTGAGCTATTTCACTTTCTTGATAGTGTCCTTTGATGTACGAGAGTTTTTATTTGGACAAAGTCAATTT
The DNA here is from genome assembly GCF_000956105.1 of Propithecus coquereli. Taxonomy (NCBI): domain Eukaryota; kingdom Metazoa; phylum Chordata; class Mammalia; order Primates; family Indriidae; genus Propithecus; species Propithecus coquereli. The sequence continues at coordinate 12,927,953 of NW_012133858.1, read as the reverse complement.
ATCTGTTTTACCTTTTGTTTCTTGTGTTTTAATATCATATCTAAGAAACCATTGCCTAACTCAGTTACAAAGATTTATGCCAATGTTTTCATCTATGAGTTTTGCAGTTTAAAATGTTGATCTTTGATCCATTTTGAGTTAAGTTTTATATATGGTGTGAGGTAGAGTTTCAACTTTATTATTTTGCATGTGAATATTTAGTTGTCCCAGCACCACTTGTTTAAAAGACAATTCCTTCACTCAATCAATTGCTTTGCCATCTTGTCAAAATTGACTGACTACAGATATCTGGTTTCTATTTCTGGATTCTCAATTTTATTACATTGACCAATTTATCCATCCTTATAGTAGTAGAACATTGTCTTGATTAATAATAGAAATATAGTAGTTTGAAATTGGAAAGTGTGAGACTTCCAACTTTTTCCTTCCTTTGCAAGACTGATTTGGCTTTCCTTGATCTTTTGCATTTCCATATAAATTTTAGGGTCAGCTTGTCAATTTCTGCAAAAAAAAAAAGGAAGCTGAAATTTTGACAATGATTGCATTGAATTTGTAGCTCAATTTGGAAAATATTGCCATTTTAATAATATTAATAATATTAATTCCCAATTTGTGAACACAGGATATCTTTCTAATTATTTAGGTCTTCAATTTCTTTCAGCGTTGCTTCGTAATTTTTGGTGAACAAGTCTTACACTTCTTTTGTTCAATTTACTTCTAAATATTATCATTTTGATGCTATTTATGTGGAATTGTTTTCTTAGTTTCATTTTTGCATTGTCGATTGCTAGGATATAAAAAGACAATTGATTTTTATATATTGATCTTATATCTTATAATGTTGCCAAACTCTTTTTATTAACTATGTTTATTTGTTTATTTGTTTGTAAATTCCCTAGGATTTTGTACATAGAAGATCATGTAATCAGCAAATATAGTTTTACTGTTTCCTCTTCAATGTGGGTGCTTTTTATTTTTATTTTTTCTACCTAAAAAGAAGGTAACCATTGTACTGGCTAGAACCCCCAGTGTAGAGGACATTTTGTCTGGGAACAGTTCCTTGTTGTTTTTCTCAGAACATGCCTGTGGGCTTGCAAACAAGCCAGGGAGCCCTAATCCTGCAAACAAGAGGGGCTAGAGGGTTCAGATGCAAACATCTGCTTGCTGGAGATGAAACAACAAGGAACAGGGACGTATTGAGTCAGGACAGCGTGGGAACACAGAAATTGCGGTGGGACAGTTGCCAAACAGGCTGTGTTATAAATAAAGAAACTGCGACAGAAAGGTGCTGCAGTCTTGTACCGTCTTTGTGTGTGTCTGTGTCTCTTTGTCTCTGTGTTCATTCCTCATCCCTAGAAACGGGCCACGACACCCAGAACAATGTTGAATAGAGGAGGTAAAAGTAGACCTCCTTGTCTTGTCCCTAAGCTCAGGGTATAATGATTTCAACCTTTCACTGTTAAGTATGATATTAGTTTTGGGTTTTTATAGATGTCCTTTACCAAATTGAGGAAGTTTCCTGTAATTCCTAGTTTACTGAGTGCTTTCATTGTAAAAGGGTATTAAATTTTGCCAAATGCTCTTCCTCTATTTATTGAGATGATCATGGAATAAAATTCTTGTCCTTTATTCTATTAATATGGTGTATTATATTGGTTAATTTTTGTTTGTTATACAAACCTTGTATTGCTGGGATAAATCTTAGTTGTTCATAGTGTGTGATACCTTTCCTATGTTGCTGGATTCATTTTGTTAGTATTTTATTAGGGATTTTCATATCTACAATTATAAGGGATATTGTTCTGTAGTTTTCTTTTCTTGTTATGTCATTGTCCAGTTTTGGTATCAGGATAATACTGGCCACACAGAATAAAATTGAGAGTTGTTCTCTCCTTGTTTATGTTTTTGAAGTTTGTGAAGGATCAGTGCTCGTTCTTCTTTAAACTTTTAGTAGAATTCAATAGTTAAGTTGTCTGGTTTTTCTTTGTGGAAAGTTATTTTGAAATACTAATTCAATCTTTTTACTTGTATAGATCTATTTCTTCTTGATTTGGTTTTGATAATTTGTATTTTTTTAGGAATTCATCCATTTCATACAAGTTTTCTAATTGTTGGCAATTACTTATAGTACACTTTACATTTTTTTTAAATTGCTGTAAGTTTGGCAGTACTATCCCTAACCCCTGGAATTTGCTTATATTTTTTAAATCTGGAAATAAGACACTGTGAGATATTTTGTCACATCTTTATTAAGAAGAGCCATGAGATATATAGACCTCTCTAGCAGAGTCTAGGGAAGAGTAATAATAATAACGTATACACCAATCGTTGAACACCAACCACTACTAACATCCAGATGGGGCTTTTCTCCAGTGGGTGGATATAGCAGTGAGAATTTTCAGGCACAGACATGCTGTAATGTGGAAATTTAGTCTGTTTTCAAGCAGCAGCTTCAATGGTGGTTGAAAGCATGGAAGATGCCTAAGCAGAAGTGAGTGAGGGGCTCAGATTCTGGTCCAGCCTGGGGATTTCAAGTCAAGGACTAGAGATACAGGGTGACACTTGTAGCACATGATGCAAAGTAAAACATTATTTAGAATCTTAACTAAGGTGGAACCACTGAGCAATAATTCATCTGAAATATAAAGTCCCTGGGAACAGGAAGAAAGCAAAAACTGGATTCAAAGGTCTGTTCTAGGGTCTATTCGATGATGCAAAATTAAATTAGCAGTGTCTGTGTAACAAAAAAGATTCCCTAAGCCTAAGGATGTTGTAAACAGCAGGAAACCAGACTCTTACAATTGAGACTAGAGGTAGAAACTGAAGAAAATGATTTGGGCCCCAGTTTAAAGGGTAGACTCCTTGGCCAACAGGGGCTTTGGGTTTCGATAAATGTTCCTATTCTCACCTTCTTTCTTCAGCTACCAGGGTGATGGTAGCTGTAAAAAATAAGGAATCTATCCTTCTGTCAAGGATCAGGGTCTCTGTCTGCGCTCCTCCACTCTTCTTAGTAGCTTTATATTATCAGGTATTCCTTTCATAGCTTGTATCTCTAAACTCTCTCTCTCTCTCTAAGATTATCCCAACTATCATTTTTAAAAAACTGTTTCTCTCCTATCTTAAAATAAAACAAAAATCAAATGCATTTTATTAGACCTCTCACAAAGTCTCCCACTTACTATCACCAGTCTTGCCATCCCATCAAAGCCAAAATTCCTAAAATATTTTCCTGCTTCCAGGTCTTTCCTACATTTTTACTCTTCAACCCTGCTTTCATTCTTCCCTCCACAACTCCACTGAAACAGCTCTTTCCAAAAATCTTGTTGCTGCTAAATCCAAGGAATTGTCCTCATTTTTCTGTCCTCGTTTTTCTGTATATCTTTGCAGAGTCTACATTGTCAACAATTCCCTTCCGCTCCGAAAACTCCCTAGTTTTCTCCTATTTTGCTGGTCACTCTTTTTCACCTTCTTTTACCATTTCCTCCTTCTCTGATGTTTTAAAGATGAACTTACTCAGAATTTGATTTTAGATTCTCTTTTACTATCATACTTCAAACATTATGCCTGGGAGATAGGTGGCTTCAATTACTGTCTGCATGTCAGTGTCTCCAATAGTTACACCTCTCTCCTCACCTCTCCTTTGGGTATCAAACCTGTGTATCCAAAGAAAGACATTTTCCCACCTGGATTTCATATAAGCTTCTCAACTGTGTCCAAAACTAAACTACTCATAATTACCCTTTTTGACTTCTCTATTAGTATTCACTATCTAAGAAAACGGTATGGCCATTTACCCAGTAATTCATTCAAGAAACTCCTTCTTTCCTGCCTCTCCTTTTCCAATCAATCACAAAGTTTGAAATTAAACCTCCTAAATATTTATTTCTCAAAACTTTTCATTTCCTTCTATCTTTCTTACCAGCCCCCTAGACCAAAAAGATATCAACTTAACTTACACCTGCACTTATGAACTACCCTCATTGACAAGTCTTCTCATACCCATTCTTTCTTCCCTTCAATCCATTCTCCACAAAGCTATTAGAGCAATCCTTTGGAAATGCAAATATCTGTGTATAATAAATATCCTGCTTAAAACACTTCATGTGTATTCCATCACCCTTAGGATAAATCTTGAAAGTCATAACATGGTCTAAAAAGTCCTTCATTACCTGCCTCCAACTAACTCTCAGTGTCAAACAGATCTGTCTTCTCCTCACCATAGTCAGCTACAATGGCCTTCTTTCAGTTCTTCAAAAATGTCAAGCTACTTTCTGCCACAAGTATTTTGCACCTGAAGGGAGGCATACTCCCATCACCCCACTTACACACACACACACACACACACATTCCATTTTAATCCTCAGAGTTATTACTTCTTTAGTGAAATCTCCTCTGATTTACCCAGACTAAGTGGGTCATCATGTCATAGCCTCTCAGTGCACTGTACATTTCCTGAATAGCTCCTGTCTCAACTCTAAATCAATTATATATGTTTTTTGTGCAATGTCTGTCCCCATTGCACTATAAGGTTCAATATGCCACCTTGTATATTTGCCTTCTTCATAACTGTATCTATCTCTAGCAACCAGAATTCTTGGCCTACAATGATGCCCCTCACCCCGAAATAACTATTAAATAAATGAATGAAGAAATAGTGTTAAGAATCTATTTGTGATTCTGTTTGTGTTTTGGTGTGTTCTACTAGTTTACCTAACTCAGACCCCACCTGCTAGAGGGAAACAGTCTTATGATTATTTTAGACCCAGAATAGAGCTACCTCAAGGAAAGTGAAAGAATGAATGTCTTCAAAATTAAGCAGGACTAAGAATTTCAAATTCAGAGTCTCAGTGCCTGGAGGAAAAGAGAGTAAGAAAAAGAAGAGGCTGTCATAAATATGTTTGTTTTTCTCCTAAGTGGAGGAAATAGCCAGCATTGAGCAAGTGAAGTGGAGGGGAAGCAAACATGACTTCGGTAATTTGATAGGAAAATTAATTAAAAATATGTGAACACCTTAACGTGTTCATAGATCAGGCAATAAACTAATGATGCTTGTTGTGTTTGGGAAACGATGACAATATCTGTGAGGAAGAACAGTATTGAAGCTGAGAGATGTCAAGAGGGAAAGTGGCAAGCCTTCTGCAGATTCACTTAGGGTCTGAAGTCAAGGCTCTTTCCAGAGGAACTTGGGTCCAAAAAGCATTTTTTTTTTAATGAGAATCTATTCAAATGAATAGCCTTCCTGTAAATTCTGTGACTTTCCTTCTTTAATGTGCCATTTGGATTTGGACTGTGGATTAACCTAAAGGCTTTGTCCCTTAGAAGTATCAAGTATCTGACTTACATAGTAATACATCTGTCCTTGGCTACTTTCCTGGCCTTATTCTTGTTAGGAACTAATCTCTGATGTCTTGTTTGCTCTTCTCTGGCCCTGATTTCAGCCTTGTCTTTTCTTTTATTCTGATACGTGGTTTAGCCTTTGCCTCAATGTGCAGTGGAGATCGGAGAATGCTTTGAAGACACCAACCATTCATTTGTTCACACAACTCCCCTTGTCTAGAAGATCTTTATGCTTCATTCAGCCTACCTGAAAGACTCATTACTTTAAAAATCAGATCATATTTTCCAATACAGGATTCCTTGATCCTCTCCTTAGGACAAAATTAATTGCTTCTTCTTTTATATACTTGGAGCATAATATAATGTGCTATTTTACCTGTTGTATTATATTTGTTAGTAATTAAGTCAAAGCCTGAGTCTCCCTCTAAATTCTGAGTTGCTTGAGGACAAGTATGGTAATTCCTTATTTTTCATTGTACTACATACCTTCTAGCCTGTGCTAAAGATTAAAGGAGAAACTAGATATAAAATATGTAGCATAGCACCTGGCACACAAGTGTTGGTTAAAGTAACTAATTATCCCATCCCCGATTATCCTAATTTAAATAATCTCTATTTACTAAGCAAATTAATTTTAAGAAAATCTTATTTATTATCATATTTCACTTAAATATTTACATTGGAATCCATCAGGTTAACTGTTCTTTGTTCACCCACTTCAGAAAATAAATAACACTTTCTACCTATTTCATATAACATTGGGACTTCCAAGCACTGGATTTCAGTCTCACATGGAGGATGTTGAGGTTAATTATATCTGAGATCTTTTCCCTTTGAACATTCTATGGCAAGAATCTAATGAATACTTCCTTATCACCTATTGTTCTCTAGTTGTAGCATGTATATTCATCTTTTTATTTTTTAGGAAAATTGGTAATTCAAGATTCTTATACATTTAACCTCTAACATAATAGCTAGCACAATAATAGACATACAGTAGCCTTGTGAAAAATTCATGAATTGATCACAAACACAGTCACTGCTTTGCTTAACTTGTTATGGTTATTCTTCTTCCTCCATAAATCTATTTTTTTGTATGCATTCCATTTTATTACTGTTCTGAGGTGAGCAGATATATGCAAACCTATCCAAAGGCCAAGGGAACAGAGAGACTGAAGAAAGAGGTTGACAAATCCAGTTTCTCAGGAAGAAACATTAAATAGGGACTTATCAACAAAAGCCATGTCTCAGGTGGTTGTGAGGCAGTGAATCTGTCCCCTAGTTTGCTTGATAATACTCAGCCAGTGTGCCCTGTTTGCTTCTCTATAATTGCTATTCTGGAGTCACATAGCTGGTGATCATACATATTCTTACCTTTCTCCATAGATAACATCACCTTTTTGAAACCCAAAGCTAGTTTCTGAGGTATCTTCCAGGCCCCACATTCCAGTGGATTGGCTGACCCACCCAGGCCAGCAGCCCATAACAAGAAACTGACTCAACTGGAATTGTGACCCCAACCCACGAACTGACTCAACACAAGAAAAAGATGTCTACACCCTTATAATTTTGCCCTAAACCTAACCAATTAGCAAACTCAATTGCCTAAAACTCAAAGGTCTATCAAACTATCTTTATAAACTCCATCTCCCCAATTTTCAGAGAGGTAGATTTGAGAAATTCCTCCCATATCCCTGCTAATGCTCTGTGTAATTTTTTTTATTTTTTGAGACAGAGTCTCACTCTGTTGCCCGGGCTAAAGTGCTGTGGCATCAGCCTAGCTCACAATAACCTCAAACTTCTCATCTCAAGCGATCCTCCTGCCTCAGTCTCCCAAGTAGCTGGGGCTATAGGCACATGGCACCACACCCAGATAAGTTTTTCTATTTTTAGTAGAGACAGGATCTCACTCTTGCTCAGGCTGCTCTTGAACTCCTGAGCTCAAGCGATCCTCCAGCCTCTGCCTCCCAAAGTGCTAGGATTACAGGCGTGAGCCACCGCACCCAGCCACATTCTGTGGAATTAAATCCTTTCTCCATTACAATTCTGACTGCCTTAGTGTATCGGCTCTTCTCTGTGTAGCGGGCCGTGCAACCCAGTTGGGTAGCAACAACGGTATGTATGCTGTATAGAGTGGCCTTCCAGGAAAAGACAAGGATGCTATGTATGTCATAGCCACCAGTAATTTATAGGATAACATCAAGGTTGTTTTTACCTAAAGGCAGAATTTATGATAAGTATGTGTTCTTACACAAGAAACAGTAGATAAAGAGGCACTCCCAGAACTGGGGTTAATCAGAAGTCAACATAGCAGATTATCATCCAAGAGGAAGTTGCTTTAGCCTCCACAATCACTTTCTTTTCTTTCATTTATAGAAGTGACTTATTGTCCTAACCACAATATGTCACCTTCCTCCTTGACTAACCGAGCCTGGAGCCTGTTCCTCTTTAGGTGGATTCCAGCCCTCTTTCTGGGTAGCCAAACAGATTCAAGAATTTACATAGGCTTTAATCAAGCCAGGAGAATTTGTTTCATTCTAGCTGGTGGCCTGAAGATTTGAATGAAAAACAATAGAGAAGTTCAAACATCATTGGCTTTGCAAAATGCTGTTTTAATCAGTCCTAGCTGATTCACAATAATATTACCTTGCCTTCCACAAATTTCACTTTGTTTTTCACTACAATATTGTCCAAGTCTTCACTGTGGAAACCCTTTAAAGTTATCAATACTTTGAGGTTAGATATTGTACAATTTAGGTTTGTTTTATTAACTAAATTTTTGGTAATATTAATACATCTTACAGAAACCCTGTTCAAAGAGCAGTCCTTTAAGGAGAAGATGCCATTATCAAAATGAGATTTGTTCTTCTGGCAGAAACCATTAGATGGAGTCAATATTTATGGAGCTTTTATCCTGACTTGTATAATTTGTAACTACTGTCTGGGTATGACTATTCAGCTCAGCTGTTCATTAAGCACATTAACTATAACAAGATGAACTGAGATTTATTGGCACTAATGGGAGCTTCGCTAAGAGATAGGGTTTGAGAGGAATGGATTCTCTGGAAGGTGGAGGGTGCAGAAACTCTCGGGACTTAGAAAATGATGCCTCAAAGTATGGCACTTTTGGTATGCTGGGTGCTTTGAACTAAAAGAGAACCAAGGTCTCTCCAGTCTTCTCCGGAACCCTCCCCCTCATCTCTCACTCCTCTTTTCCTGCCAAAGTATGCAGGGAGGGGCTTTCTCCGAAGTTCTCTTATCTGACTAAGGGAAGTTCCTTCAGTAGGAATGCAAAGATCTGCACCAGCTATTTTTCTATGGACTACCACCTGAAAAACTTAATCTACGTAACAAGAAAGGATGTGTTCCTCATGTGTTTCTTCCCCTTAACTCTCCATAACCTGTTGCCACCTCACCCCGGAAACCTCAGTTCCCTATTTCTTTCTTTAGCTCAGGATACTATATGAAGTTCAACCATCTGGCCTTTTCTTGGAGTCTCATACTTTATGGGACTTCCATGCACATGCCCATAATAAATTTGTGTGCCTTTTCTTTTGTTAATCTTTCTACTGTCAGTTTATTCCAGAGACTCAAATTATCAAACCTTCCAAGGGTGGAAGGCGAGTTTCCTTCACCTCTACAAAACAATCAATTTTGTTGGCTGCTAAGGTTCAGCTCCATGCATAGCTTTGGTATGAGACAGCTCCATCAGGCACCCTTTACATCCTTTGAACAAATATTCCTTCTGGGAAGGAAGAACTTAAGCTAGGGATTTGGGGAGTGGTATTTAGAAACACATTCCCTTTTTAAAACAAATCTCATAGTTAATTCACAAGCATCTGTTTATCCCCAACCACATGACCATCAGTGAGCTAAGTGCTACCAGGTTTAAAATCATTCAAGAAGCTGTGTTTGATATTGGAAAGAGCCATCACTAGGATTCAGAATACCTAAGTTCAATCTATGATGTAATACACATTAATGTTATGAGGTTTGATGATTCCTGACTTTTTAAAAATCTTCTTCCTCTTCCAATGTTCTTCCTAGTATTTCAGGTTGACAGTACAATAAGCACTTGACTATGGAGTACCATATATATGATTTTGACCTATGCTTATGCCATTTGGGGTTACAATTTGTGACCAGATATAGAATAGGATAAGGCACACTTGCTTAGGTCCAGGTTGATACCAGAATCTTCACTGGGGAAGGAAATATTGCAGAAGAGAGATTTTGTTGATGATTTTAAAAGGAAATCTAATAGAGTTTCCTAAAGCAGGTTTTATCCAGTGAAAGATGGGGATTTGGAAAATAAATAGCTGACTTCCTTGACTTTGACTGGAACAATTTTGGAACAAGTTGTTCACCATCATCCTAAGTTGCCCAATGGAATTATGCTTCAGTTGCTCATAGAGGTAACTTGCTAGTTAATGTATTCTACTGCCATTTTTTCCTTTCCTGGGTAGATTTCTCCATTTCGTATCATTCTATCCTGGTATTTCCTCCCAAACGAAATACTTCTATTTAGACCTTTGTCTCAGGGTGTGCTTCTGCAGAAAGCAAATTTAGACATCTCTAATACAATGTGAATGCAATATTTGTATATCTTTTTTAATGTCAAAACTCTATTGTACAGAAACTCACCAAACACTGGATATTTTGATATTGTTTTTCCTTTCTCTCACTTACCATATAAGATATAGAAAGACTACATTGCTTCAAAGACGTAAAAGCACAAGTAAATTTCAGAGATATATTTCACTGGTTCACTGATTTCATCATTTATTAATAAGGCATAATGATGATTGCACCCTAGCACATTTTACAATTTGCAAATAATGTATTTTATTAGTTTGTTTCAATCCTTGTTTTATCCCCTCATCCCGAAATTTAAGTCAAACATACAACGGCAACCAGATTCCATGTTAGTTTCAGAAATTGCCTAAAGCAGCATAGAGACATTGATGATACTACAGAAGATATGTCTTGGGGTTCTTAATCTGCTCCAACATTAAATAGTCTCCTCTGTTAAGAAGGGGAAAGGTAAGAAGGAGAAATTTTAATTTTGGGGTTGCTAAAGATTTTCTCATTAAATAATTCTCTGCAGAAGCCTTGATTCACCTCTGGCAGACCTTTCTTTCTCAGCACATGAGAGATGAGTTACTGGCAGGAAAGACAGTACAGCACATGTAACTAAATGAAAGAAAGATTCATAGGAATTATGTGAAGAGAAAGAATCAGCAATATTCACTCCTCAGTTTAATTAGCTAATGAATGCCTGGACCGGCTCTGAGTTATTTTATTGATGCAGAGCTCTGTTCCTACCATTCGGTATAAATGCAGAACCATATATTCTTGGGACCTGAGTGGACTTTGAATCCTTAGGTTGACATTGAAGACTCTCCATGATCTAGCCTCAACTCATCTATACTATCTCCTTACCACATATTCTAATATACTGCATCTTAGCTTGAGTTCTTTAGGAAAAAAAAAAAAACCTGAAGCGAAATTATATGCTAATGCTTTACTGAAAGGTGTAAAGGAGTATAAGAGCAATAAAAAGTGAGGCATGGATGGAGGGAAAGCAAATGTAATGTGCTGGCCACAGTCTCACATAAAAACAGCCAATTGCTGAGTCCTGCAGGATAAATATGGACTGGCCACAAGGGATCCTTGTACCTAAGAACAGTCCATGATGGGTAGGAAGTACAAGGAATTCTCTGTTGCCTCCATCTCATCTTTTGTATCTCATTGCTCTGCCCCATGGAGTGTTACCTTCCCTGCACTTTTAGGCTGCACTATTGTCCTCCCTGCTTCAGGCATCCATTAAAGAATCTGGAACCTTCTCAACTTCATTCCATTGATAAGCTGAGCCACGTGAATATGTCCCAAGTGGCAGGGCAGCTTGTACTACAATATAGAAGCCTCTCTTGTTCCGGGCCACATTCACAATGTGCAGCCTGTAAGTCACTGAATTAAAGCTTCAAAGTAGTATGACCAGATGCTGTAAATATTACCTTCAAAATCAAAGGAGCCCTCATGCAAGAGGCAACATCATATTTATTACTTTAAATCAGGGTTCTCGATCTTGGCACTATTGAGATTTAGCATTGGATAATTCTTTATTGTGAAGGGGCTGTCCTGTGCATTGTAGGATATTTTTTTGCTTCCCTGGGCTCTGCTCACTTGATTCTTACCCCCTCCTTGATTTTTTATAGCCAAAAATGTCTGCAGACATTGCAAATGTCTCTATGGACAAAATCATTACTGGTCGAAAACTATTGTTTTAGAGGGAATGACTCAATATAACCCAGATCATTATCCCTGAATCTTCACAGAGTTTATTTCTACTTTCTGGCCTACATGTATCTTACTAGGATATTGACAGGATATTCCACCTCTTGCTTATGAGACAAATCATAATGATGTTATCGACAGAATAGACCAGTGTGATATTCTGCAGAACATGAAAATGAGCAACACAGTCAAGATACCTGAGGACTATATTACAAAAGAGACGGCCGGGCGCGGTGGCTCACGCCTGTAATCCTAGCGCTCTGGGAGGCCGAGGCGGGTGGATTGTTTGAGCTCAGGAGTTTGAGACCAGCCTGAGCAAGAGCAAGACCCCGTCTCTACTAAAAAAAATAGAAAGAAATTATTTGGATAACTAAAAATATATAGAAAAAATTAGCCGGGCATGGTGGCTCAGGCCTGTAGTCCCAGCTACTTGGGAGGCTGAGACAGTAGGATTGCTTGAGTCCAGGAGTTTGAGGTTGCTGTGAGCTAGGCTGACACCACGGCATTCACTTTAGCCTGGGCAACAGAGTGAGACTCTGTCTCAAAAAAAAAAAACAAAAGAGACTAGGACAGTGAATATAGCCAAGTAAAGGAAAACTATATTTGATCCTTCATACCAAAGGTATTACTAAAGTTAATAATAGCACACCAAATGCCAATGGCTGTGTTAATGTGCTTTAGTAAAGATAATACATGTGCTATTGAGAATCAGTTCTCAATGGGTATCTCACGTTTCTGCATATCTTATGAGGAGAAGCACTGACCTTTTGTGTTCTGGACCATGTTTTCAAGTCTATGTTTGTATAGCAAACAGCATGGAAAGACAGAGATAATATCTCCTTTCAGAGCAAATAGTAAGTGTATTTACAGTCCAGAATAAGAAAGATAATATTTCCCATCAAGGCAAAGGTCAAGCAGGCTTACTGTCCATTATAAAAGATTCAGGGTCTCTAAGGTTGAGGTTCCTCTCCTGCAACAAATCCCATTTAGTGTACAGGAATCACTTAGCCCTTTTCCCATCTGTGAGCTGTGTGAATTGAAGGTGTGTGAATTGGGGCTTCGGGAAACTGGAAAAATGTTGATGCTCTGACTACTGCTATTTCTGTGAGTAATGAACTCTCCTTTGTCTCTAACCCAAGAATTTCATGTTTTCTGCTAACATCCACGAAATTGTGGCAGGCTAACTTATTTGCTTGCAAGTGGAATAAAACCCCAGATCCTTCACAGTTCTTGACACTTGGGACAGTAGCAATAATCAAAGTTATTAATTTAATTTTGTTAAAGTTATAGTAGCCTCCCCCATCTGCCATGATACAACTGTTTTTTTACGAAGATCAGACACATAAATTGATCAGGAAAATGCTGCTGACTAACTTTCCTATATCTCTTAAATCTTTGATGGTGGCTCAAATATCTTCAATTACTTTGGAATATAAATTATTATTTATTATTTGTTATGTTTGGAGTTAGGCATGCAGATTGAGAAGCTTCCAGCTGGCACCTCAAGTTGGTTCTTATTCCAAAGGTCAAAGAATGAATTTAAAGGTCTGTCAGTTGCTAAGTATTTCCATCCTAATTATACAATTGTTGACTATAGAAGTAACCATAAGGTTAGTCTACAGAAACAGTGGACCCACCAAGAGACAGATTTGGATCAAAACTCCATTTATCACCTGTTCTCTACAAGTTCCCTCCCTCACTGGGGGTCTAAGATGACATTTCAGGTCCCCTGACAACAGTTCAGTCCTCATATCTAACAATCTTTTAAAAATCACCTAAGACAATTACCTTGTCAAATGGTTACAGGTCCTTTTGGGGAAGTTTAGAGGAAATTTATTTTATATACTTGCAAATATGCAGTCTCCCTTTCAATCAATAGGACCTAGGTCTGTGAGCAAACTTAGACATGGAAAATGAAAGAACTATAATTTTCTAATATGATATTCAATATAAAGTCTCTTCTTCTTCTTCTTCTTCTTTTTCTTCTTCTTCCTCTTCTTCTTTCTCCTTCTCCTTCTTCCTGTCCTTCTCCTTTTTCTTTTTCTGCCCCTCTCTATCCATCTTAGACACCACTAGGAACACCATGATCTATTGGTCATTGCCATAGTTTTCTGACGGCCATGGTTCTCTGATTGCCACTCCAGTATTTCTGCATATTAACTCTGCACTTAGCCTGTACCATTCCAGAATCCCATTTTCCTCATACTTACTAGGTAGCCTAGTTCTATAGCAGCATCTCCTAGTGATGAGGGCAGCTACCACTGAGATGCTCAATGATTTCAGTGCCTTCCTCATCTGCTTATTCATTATTACCTTAGTGAGGTAGTATCCTTTGAGCTTTAGATGATAGTTCTCAGGTGTTGCATAATAAATCCATTCTAAAATTTCTACTTCCTTTAGCCTTCTGACAAATTCCTCAGGAATGTAGGATGAAAGTTTTGACATGTGCAATTCACCGTTGCCAGGCTTCAAGAAATCATAACTGCAAATTCTTAGGCTTCTGCTTCTGTACTCAGGTTGTATTAAAACTTGATTCTGGGTATCAGCCCTAGAGACAATGGGGAATGAGAATCATGGATCCTGAGGAGACCAACAGTTATATTGCGAGTCATCTGCTTTGATTGAGGTTATCACATGGTCTTTGAGTTAGGCTGTTTTCTACTGGCAAGTGAAAAGGACTGATTCTGCTGGCCATGGCAGCTCACGGAATTTAGGAGGCTGAAAATCCCAAATATCTTTATTCTGGGCTTCAGGGACCTATCAGTCTACTTACTTTTTTTTTTCCTTTTGCAGTTTTTACAACTTTGTTTCATTTGTAATTATAAATACCTCTATACAAGTCAATTGTAATAGCCACTTGACTTAATAATGACTCTCCTACTATCCACATCTCATATGACTTAACAACATATGAAGTCTTTACTAATTGTGATTCCATTACAGGCCAGAAATGTTGCCACTGCACTGAACAATAGAAATGGAGTGAGCCCTATGATTTCCAGAATATGGGGGAGTCTAACCTCAAAATAATATCGTGAAAATTAGCTTTTTTTTTTTTTTTTTACTTTTCTGATTTTTTTTTT
>NW_012133858.1:12908208-12911491 GCF_000956105.1 Propithecus coquereli | reverse complement strand
AATTCTTGAAGAAGACCCCCAAAGCAATCGCCGCAGCAACAAAAATAAATAAGTGGGATCTAATCAAATTAAAAAGCTTCTGCACTGCCAAGGAACTATCATTAGAGTGAATAGACAACCCACAGAATGGGAAAAAATATTTGAAAATTAGCTTTTAAGGGCAACTCCTTGTATCAAATATCTTTTCCTGGAACCATCAGAAAACAGAATTCGTGGCAAAACTTACTATGTGCTAACATTTTATTGGAAGGTCTGAGGTTAGCAGGAGTAAAAAGAAAAGGTAATGAGGCAGAAAGAAGAGAAAACAAATGCAAAGTGATGTTTTCTTTGCTGCCCACATTGTTATAGAAAGTACAGGGTCATAGGGTAAAGTACTTTTTTTAAAATTTCAAGATATTAAGGGGTATAAATGTTTTATGTTACATGAATCACTTTTGTAATGCTTAAGTTCCAGCTATAGGTGTGGACATACCCCAAATAGTGTTCATTGTACCCATAAAGTAGGTTTTGTCCTTCCCCTCCTTCCTATTTTCCCTTGGTTGATTTCCATTGAGTTTTACTTCCCTTTGCGCACATGTGTGCTCATAGGTTACTTCCAATTTAATAGTGAGTACATGTGGTGGTTTTTTTCCCATGCTTGAGATACCACACTGAGAAGAATGTCTCCATTTCCATCATGATTGTTGCAAAGGTATTAATTCATCTTTTTTATGGCTAAGTAGTACTCCATGGTATACACATACCACATTTTATTAATTCACTCATGAATTGATGGGCACTTGGGTTGATTCCACATCATTGCAATTGTGAATTGTGCTGCTATAAGCTTTCAAGTACAGGTGTCTTTTTGATGAAAAGTCTTCTTTTCCTTTGGGTAGATACCCAAGAATGGGATTGCTGGAACAAGTGGTAGGTCTACTTTTAGTTCTTTGAGGAAACTCCATACTGTTTTTCACAGGGTTTGTACTAACATGCAGTCCCACCAACAGTGATAAGCATTCCTTTGTCTCTGCCTCCATGCCAGCATCTATTGTTTTGAACTTTTTAATAAAAGCCATTCTAACTAGGGTAAGGTGCTATCTTATTGTGGTTTTAATAGTAATATGCATTTCCCTGATGATTAGTGATATTGAGCATTTTTTCATATATTTATTGGCCATTTTTCTTTCTTCTTTTAGAAGCTTTTGTTCATGTCTTTGGCCCACTTTTTAATAGGGTTGTTTGTTTTTTTTCTTGCTGATTTGGGTGGGTTCTTTGTAAATTCTAGATATTAGCCCTTTATTGAATGTATAGCTTGTGAATATTTTCTCACATTCTGTAGGCTGTTTATTTGCTCTGTTGATTTTTCCTTAGCCATGTAGAAGCTTTTTAGTTTAATCAAATCTCATTTTGTAATTTTTATTTATGCCATGATTGCTATTGGGGTCTTAGTCATAAATTCTTTGCCTGGGCCAATATCTAGAAGAGTTTTTGCTCTATTTTCCTCTAGAATTCTTATGTTTTCATGCCTCAGATTTAAGTCTTTTATCCATCTTGAATTAATTTTCATGAGTGGTGAGAGATAGGGGTCCTGTTTCATTCTTCTGCACGTGGCTCTCCAATTTTCCAAGCAACATTTATTGAATAGGGCTTCTTTTCCCCAGTTTATATTGTTGTGTGTTTTGTGAAAGATCAGTCGGTTGTAGGTAGATGGTTTTATATCTGTGTTATCTGGTCTGTTCTATTGGTCTATGTCTCTATTTTTGTACCAATACCATGCTGTTTTGGTTACTAAAGCCTTGTAGTATAGTTTGAATTCTGGTAATGTGATACATCCAGATTTGTTCTTTTTGCTTAAGATTGCTTTGGCTATTAGGGCTCTTTCTGGTTCTAAACAAAGTGTAAAATTATTTTTCCTAGATGTGTGAAGTATGACATTGGTAATTTGATGGGGATTGCATTGAATTTGTAAATCTCTTTGAGTAGTATGGACATTTTATCAATGCTGATTCTACCTATTTATGAGCATGATATGTTTTTACATTCGTTTGTGTCTTTTGTAATTTCTTTCCTCAGAGTTTTGTAGTTCTTTTGTACAGAGCTTTCATTTTCTTGGTTAAATATATTCCTAGGTATTTTATTTCCTTTGTAATTATTGTGAATGGTATTGAGTCTTTGATTTGACTCTTGGCTTGACTCTTATTGGTATGTAGAAGTACTACTATTTATGGACATTGATTTTGTATTCTGAAACTTATTGAATTTATTTATCAATACCAGGTGACTCTTGGTGGAATCTTTTGGTTTTTCTAGATAGAAGACTTTATCATCAGCAAAGAGCCATAGTTTGACCTCCTTTTTCCTGATTTGGATACCAGTTATTTCTTTTTCTTGCCTGATAGCTCTGGCTAGGTCTTCTAAAACTATGTTGAATAGAAGTGGTGACAGTGTGCATCATTGTTTTGTTCCAGTTCTTAGGTTAAATAGCTTCAACTTTTCCCCATTCAGTATGATGTTGGCTATGGGTTTATCATATATGGTTTTTATAATTCTGAGAAATATTCCTTCTATGCCTAGTTTGTTGAGAGTTTTTACCACGAAAGGGTGCTGGATTTTGTTGAACGCTTTTTTTGCATCTGTTGAGATGATCATATGATATTTGTTTTTGCTTTTGTTTATGTGGTGAATCACATTTATTGATTTACATATGTT
Organism: Propithecus coquereli; assembly: GCF_000956105.1. Taxonomy (NCBI): domain Eukaryota; kingdom Metazoa; phylum Chordata; class Mammalia; order Primates; family Indriidae; genus Propithecus; species Propithecus coquereli. Next base: position 12,908,800 of record NW_012133858.1, on the reverse strand, counting down.
GAACCATCCTTTTATCCCTGGGAGGTAACCCACTTGGTTGTGGTGGATTTTGTTTGTTTTTTTTTTTTTTTTGATGTACTGTTGGATACGACATAAATCTCTATGCAGATAAAAGAGAACATAGAGGAAATGGACAAGTTTGTGGAAACAGACAACCTCTCAAGACTAAAGCAGAAATAAATAGAACTCCTGAACAGACCAATAACGAATAGTGAGATCGAAACAGTCATTAAAAACCTCTCCCCATCTGCAAGAAAAAGCCCCGGACCAGATAGATTCACAACTGAATTCTATCAGACCTACAAAGAAGACGTGATACCCATAATACGGAAATCGTTCCATAATATTGAGGAGGGAATCATCCCCCTTCCATTCTATGAAGTGAGTACCACCTTGATACCAAAGCCAGGAAAGGACACAACAAAAAAAGAGAACTATGGACCAACATCCCTTATAAATACAGATGCAAAAATCCTTAATAAGCTACATTTAACATTAACAAGTGTCACACCACTTTTTAAACTGTTTGCAACATTTCACACTCACAGTAGTTATGTGTGAGAGTTCAAGTTCCTTCAGTTGTTGAAAAGAC
>NW_012133858.1:12905817-12907300 GCF_000956105.1 Propithecus coquereli | reverse complement strand
AGCTTGTTGAAATTTTAAGTGGAGTTGCATTGTACCTTAATTTTGAGAAAATTGACTTCTTAAAATTATTGTGTCTTGCTATCTATGAAGACAAAATGATTTGCCACTTTGTACTGTCTTCAATTTCTATGAGCGATATTGTGGAGTGTTCAGACTAGAAGTCTTGCATATATTTATTAAATTTATTCCTATGAATTGTCTGTATTTTGATGCCCAATTAAATGGATTTCTAAAATTTTATTTTCTGATTGCTGACAATATATAGAACTACAATTGATTTAAATTTATTATTTATTAGTAGTTGTTTTGTAGATTCTTAGGGTATTTATTTAGGCAGTCATATCATATACAAATACATCTTTGCTTCTTTTTCAATGTGTGTGTACTTTCTTTTTTTCTTATTTCACTATTGAATATTGCATAGTAAAATATTCAGGATAAATTGAGAGAGTTGATATCCTTCCTTTGTTCTCAGTCTCAGGAGAAACTCATGCAATATTTGACCAAGTAAGTATGTTGTTAACTGTGTATTTTCCATAGATGCCTGATATGTTATTGAGGAAGTTTCCTTCCATTCCTGATTTGTTGAGAGTTTGTTTGTATTTTAAATTATGGATTGGTGTTGCATTTTTGTCAAAGGTATTTTTGGTACCTATTGAGATGATGATTATGTTGAATTACATTGACTGATTTTTGAATGCTAAAGTAACTTTGCATTCCTTGAAGCAATTCCACTTGGTATTTACATATCATTCCTTTTATGTATTTCTAGATTTGATTTGGTAACATTTTGTTCAGGATTTTTAGATCTATATTCATGATGATATTGGCCTTCATTGCTATTTTCATATTGTATCTTTTTCTATTATATTCAGCGCTATGCTTAACACATAAAATGAATTGGGTCATGTTCCCTCTCCCTGATTTTTGAGTCTTTCACATTTGAATCTCATGGCAATATGATTTCATTTATCTAACCATTACTTTGTGCCGTTGTAATTATTTTTACTTCTACATACTTGATACACATTATCTTATAATACTTTTCTTTTTTGCTTTAAACGCTAAGTTGTCATTTGGGAAAATAAAGAGAAAAGAAAAAAAGGTGATTTTTGGAAAATATATCTTCATATTTAGATCTTCATTCTTTTTTTTTTAATATGAAATTCCATTTGTCATCATTTCCTTAAGTCTTTTGAAATTCTTCCTGTATTTTTTGTAGTATAGGCTGTGGTTACAAATTTTCTCAGCATTTATTTATCTTAAATATGTTTATGTTATTTTTATTTTGAAACAAACTTTTGTTACATATTGAATACTAATTTGATAGATATTTGCCATTGTTGTTAATCATGTTAAAGTCATAATTTCCTTATTTTGTGGCCAGTAATATTTCTGGATATCATTTATATAGTTGCTCCCTTGTATGACATGTGCGATTTATACATAATATATGAAATTTATATATAGGGAACATATATAT
>NW_012133858.1:12856532-12905482 GCF_000956105.1 Propithecus coquereli | reverse complement strand
TTATATTATATTTCTGGAATATATATGGAATATATATATGGAATATGGAAATAGTTTGCTAATGTTTGCTTAGTCTGGGGACAGATACACACTGGGTGTTCAGTTGGAAAAGGAAAGCTCAACTACGTGGGGTCATTTCCAGATCATCTGTTCCAGCAACGGGATGGGGCTTCTGGTTTCTTTTCTCTACTTTTTCTGTTGAAGGCAGCTTGTTCCTTAAACAATAGGCCATTGCTAAAATGTATGTTTTCATTTTTTAACTGAGGCAGAAATGTGGATATTTTTAAGGGAAACAAAACAGTGACCTCTTGCCATATCTTACGGTATCAGTCACAGTCTACGCAGGAAACAGAAACCATATCTGTTAGTTCCAGAGCCGAGAGAGAGACACACACACAAAGCCTCATGTATAGCAAAATATTGTTTATTTTGAGCACTCGGGTGCAGGCGAAAAAGCATCCATGAGAGAAAAGGGGAGATCCTTGAGTTTTATAGAGGGTTTTTCCGGGGGGAGTAAGTGGGCCAGAACAGCTGCTTGTAATTAATTCTTTTGCAAATAACAAACTCCTGAGGCACCTGTCCCAGTCACATCCATCCTTCTGTTCTGGAGTGGTCCGTATCAGGAGAGCTAGGATGGGATAGCCCTTGTCTCTATCAGGGAGGGAGGGGGAAGGAATGCTGGCTGTAGCTGTCTGTTAGATTTACAAAGTCTAGGGACTCTCCAGACACCTGCGGCTATTGTTTTACAAGCCTAAGTTTTGGATTAACCACATTCTGTCCTACACATCCTTTCGGTTCCCACCTGGAACAATACCTAACACAGTCAAAATGATTTCACTGAAAAATGTCATACAGAAACGATTTACAGAAGTATTGCCTGGTTTAAAAAACTACCAACAATGGGAAGCTATTACCACCATAGCCCTGAAGGGGCACTGGAAAGAAATGGTATTATTGGAGATCCATGAGAGCTGAAGCCATGGAAAAGAGGCCTCTAGATAGGCATTGTAGTCATAAAGGGACACAACTGTGGCCATAATTTTGGTTTAGCATAAGGGAAAGAAGAATACCCTGATATTTTTCTCTTCACTTCTTTTGGTCTTCTGTCAGTGCTTCCTATTGGTCAAACACAACAGGAAGTCAGTCACAGGGCAAGGGGACCGTAAGTGATTCATTCATAGATGTCAGCCTTCCAGGGCACAGCTGGGTACAGAAGTGAAAACAATAGACTCGGACAGAGAAACAAAAAAATACCATTATTATAAATATTCTCTATGACCATGGGACATTTTTCTAAAAAATCACTACATGGCAGGACAATTAAAATCCCCATAGGCTGCGTGTGGTGGCTCACACCTGTAATCCTAGCACTCTTGAAAGCCCAGGCAGTGTGGGGGTGGGGGGCAACACTTGAGGCCAGGAATTCAAGACCAGCTTGAGCAAGAGAGAGACCCAGTTGCTACTACAAATGGAAAAAATTAGCCAGGTGTCCTGGCAGGCGCCTGTAGTCCCAGCTTCTTGGGATGCTGAGGCAGGAGGATCACTTGAGTGCAGGAGTTTCAGGTTGCTGTGAGCTATGATGATGGCACTGCACTCTAGCCAGGCCAGGGGACAGAGCAAGACTCTGTCTCACAAAACAAACAAACAAGCAAACAAACAAACAAAAAACACCTCATCATAAACTTACCTTTCTAATAGTACCTCCTTCTTATTCTCACATTTAACTTAGTGTCCTCTCTGCCTACCAAAGGGGTGGGCAGGCTTTTTCTGTAAAGGGTCTGATAATAAATATTATAGACTTTGAGGCTTAAGAGGCAAGATTGAAAATATTATGTCCCATTTATCTATCCATTTAAAATGAAATCATTTTAACATGTAAAAAATAGCCATTCAAATTCAGCAGGCGGGATTTGGCCTGTGGGCTGTAGTTTGCCAGTCCTCTGGCCTAGACAGTCTTCTGAATTTTTTCTAGTCTAGAGTTGGCTACTTTTCAATATCAGGTTCAACTAAAACCTCCTCTGTGTGGTCTCTCATACCAGGATTTTTACCTGGAAGTGATTGAAAATCGACTTTTACTAACTTTTAAGTAAAACTGAGGACAAGTAGAGAGGATGTCTGAGGTAGATACTGTTAGGTTTGTTCCAGGTGGGAACTGGAAAAGTCTGTATGGGACAGAATGCAGTTAATGGAAAACCAAGGAGGTTTGTCAATCAATAGCCACAGGGGTCTCCCTGGAGGTTGTAAAATCTAACAGACAGCTGCAGAGGCCAGCATTCCTATCCCCCTGATAAGGATAGAACTACTCTCCACCCTTATCTCTACAGAATGAGACTGACCCAGGGGTCCCAGAAATTGGTTGTTTGAAAAAAAACTTTTTATTGCAGCGGCTATTCCAGCCCAGGTACTCACTACACCCTAAGAAACCCTCTATAAAACCCAAGGCTTTCCTCTCCCTCAGTGTGGTTGCTCTTTGGTCTCCACTCATCTGCACCCAGATGCCCAAAATAAACAGCATTTTGCTACACATGAGGCTTCGTGTCTCTCTCTCTCTCTGTCTCTCTCGGCTCTGGACCTAACAGATACCAGAATCCAGGAACTGAAAAAATGCCGGCTGTTCTGGGGATATCCTGGTTTGCTACTGTGGTAACATCAGAACATTCCCTCTTCATCTCCCTTTCTCTCCTCTGCTTCTGTCTTCAGTTTGGCTTCACTGTCTGGTAGTGAGATAGACGTTCCCCACAGGAAATAGGATACTTATCCGTCCCTCTTTGTGTGATAAGCCCCGAAAGTATTTTTGACCTGTCTTAGTCACACACCCACACTTTCATGAACCTGTGTGGGTGGTGGAAGGGAGAAGACTGGTGGTGGTGGTGCTAAGGTCCACCACTGCACAGGTTTAGGAGATGAGCCCATCTCTAAGGAATGGGGGGCAAGGGGCAGTTTCCAAAGGGAGGGAGAATTCTGTTGCCAGGAGATGAAAGAGGAGAAGTTGTCTAATTCAGGGAGATAGAAATGTCACAATTATAGCCATTGCAATGTGTGACATACTATAACAGTGATATGTCTGACACACATCTTTATCACCCCCAGTACCTAACATCACACTTGGTAGACTGCATGCAGTTTTTATGAATCAATGAATCAGTTCCTCCAGCTGGTTGTGAACACTCTCTTCTCTAAATTGGCTCAAAATTTCATCAGCTGCTCTTAATTCTGTGCGTTGTACTGGAGGTTTTTTATGCCCTTATTTTATCGCCTCCGTAATCCTAGGTGCTTTTTAAAGGAGTGTCTGAGACAGAGGCAGGCACTTGTAAACATCCTGTGTAAATTTCAATCCCAGACCCAGAGCACAGATTGCTACACCGCTGACAGGACCGATTATATTTTGGGCGACCCGTGTGGCCTTTTCGTTGAGGCCATTAGGACACAAAGCCTTCACCTAAAGAGGAGATCCTCCCGTGGGAGGGAGGCAGGGCTCAGAGGCGGGGGCACAGCGGGGCCCCAGCCTCAGGCGCGTCACTGAGCACAAAGGAGACACCAGGGAGGCGGCGGCGGGAGCCGATCCTCGCTTGCCAGCCACTCGCAATTGCGGTTACAGACCTGCGGCTCCCCTCCCCCTCCCAGGCCTGCCCGGCAGCCTTTCTGTCTCCTCTCTCCCTCCGTACTGGACGGCTCGGGTCTATTTCCGGGCTCCGGATATTTGGTATCGATGAGGGCTGGGGTCGCGGAGCAGGTGGCTGTGTTCGGGCAGCTGGACGCGTAGCCTGCTGTGCCGGAGTCTGTCTCCCGTCGCCTTTGTCGCCAGCCCTTGCCCGGCCGGCCCACTTCCTCCTCCCGGACCGCGCGCGCTGCCGGCCGGACTTCGCGCCGCGTCGGGCACTGCTGCTGCGCTGTGGGGCCCGCTCGGTGCGGGCGCCGGCCGGGAAGCGGAGGCGAGGGACAGCCAGGACCCCGGCCCAATATGGCTGAAGTCAGTATCGACCAGTCCAAGCTGCCAGGAGTTAAGGAAGGTAGGGGCCGGGGTGTTAGGGCGGGAGGCCCCCTCTTCTCTCCCCAGCCCGGGTTCTCTCGGGGCAGACGCGTCGTCATTTTGGCCCCCGCGGCCCGCGCACGGCACCCGCCTTGTGCTGTCCTGGCCTGGAGGTGGAGGGAATTGAATTTAGGTTTTTCTGTGGGACCTTGGGTAAGTCACTTACGTTCTAAGCCTTTTTTCCTATGTAAGCGTGTAGGGGGAGGATAGCACCACCCCCAGCAAGTAGTTGTACAAATGTTCCCATGAATGGCAAAGCCCTTAGTGAAAGCTGAAAAGCTGGGTAAATGTTGCTTGTTGTTAAAAATCAAGGCTGGCTTGAAGGCTGGGAGGTGGGGAGGGTTTGGCGTTCAGTTCCGTGTGGAGCCTTTGTTTTGAAACATGACTCTTCCCTCCTTCTCTGCCCACTTTGGCCTGCATCTGGCTGGCTGACTTTCCTACCTTCCTCAAGGTTTAAAAGTTTAGTCCTGGCATTGCCCTGCACAGGCCGGTGGGAAGTGGCCACAAGCATTTTCTTTCAAAAAGCAGTGAGCGAAGGGAGCATGGGACTGGTGACCTTGTTTTTTAATGGTGTCCAGGAAAATAGTGATTGATTAGTATTGGCCTGGTGTAGCTAACAGCAGGTGGTAGCCCTTGACATCCCTTCTCTGTTCTTCATCAGCTGCCCTGGGACCTAGCATTTTTTATTGAGGTCTTGGGTGCTGGATCACCTTACCCTTTAATTATTTTTGGCTTTCCTTTGGTCACAGAAATTCCAGAATGCTATTGGAAGCCCAAGTTCCAATGGCTTGCAAAGCCTGCCTTTGTTGTGGATGTCAATTGTTTCAACTGAATACTGTGGCCTGACATGTCTTGGGAAGTGGAATTGAAAATAAGAATTTTTGCTTTCTTGGAACTGCGTGTTTCATTGCCAGCTTAATTTGACTCACATGGTCTGGTGGGTGCTCAGGCCAACCCAGAATTCCCACCCAAATTAGTGACTCCTTGGCTGCTTTCTTTCCCAGGGTTTCAAACACTAAGAGACTAGTGATTTGTTACTGATTTTATGTAGAATTTTTAATGGGGCTACAGTTCAGATGTGAGATAAGATGTGAGAGTCCTAGTCTTAGAGATTGGTTATTTCTTGCTTTTGGATGTGAGGGGGTGTGTGTGTGTGTGTATTTTGAGTGTTTCTCTAGAGAAGAGTGATCCGTGTGTAGTGCTTCCTTGGAGTAGATGATGAATAGAATGAGAATTGGAGTTCAAACAAAACCTGATGTGGAATATTAATCATATAGTGCTGTGATCTTACCCAGTTTCCTATTCATGTGAGTGACCTAGAAAAAACTTAAAACTCTCTTTACTTACGTTTATGTTATCCTTAGTTTTTGATTGTTTTTTAACCAAGGCATGAATGATTTATTCTAATGTATTATTTCTCAAGGAGTACCACAAACACCTTCTGTATAAAAATGTAAGGTTTTTCTATTCCCAAACTCTAGACTTTAATATATTCAAATTGGCTTTCATTTAACATAATATGGTGTTTGGCAATCCGTGTTACATAGTCTGGTAAATTGATAAGGAAATTAGTGTGGCTCTTTCATGTGTCTTCATTAAATTAAAATGAAATATTTATTAAGTTTGAAGGTGTTCAGAAATTGTTGAGAAGATCATTGCCTTTGTAAGCATCTGACCTTTCTGGCTCCTGGTTCCAAGAACATCAAAGGAAATGATATACTAGAAATGTTTTACCACTGCTGGTGAAGTTTTTGATCTGGGAAGTATTCAAGTCTAGTAAAGTATATCTTTCTCTAATATAACTCTTAATTATGGCCCAGTTACTCCCTAGCAGTGTCTTTACTCTAATTAAAGAGACTAAAGCTGGTGCCATGATGGGGTAAAACATACACAAACATTGGGACTGTTGTAACACTGAAACACGACAACTAAATTTGAGAAGATTTAGTAGTAGCAATTTGACACAAGATTTTTGAATCTCATTTAAAAAAAATCTCTATATCTGTCTCTTCCACTTCCCTTTTTAACTTAAACCTTTGGTAGATTTATATATATAATAGTTACAGTTTATTATAAGTTGGTGTCATGGTGTAGATTCCAATAGAGATTGTGAATAATGCAATGAATGTACGCCCCTTTCCACTGCCATTTCTTTAGGAGTGAGGTGGGGCACCCTGTGACCTTTCTTGTGAACATCTCAACAGAGGTCATGGGTAGCAGCTGACATTCTAGTAAGGAGATATTTGAAAATCTTTGTTACGTTAAAATCTAGTGCTTGCTTACTTAGTTTTTAAGGAGGTCAAAGATACTTGTCATTTGGACAGAACTTTTTAAACACACACATACAACTACGGCAGTATTTGTATCTTGGGAAATCTCTCTTAAACCAGGATCAAAGGGAAATGTTTGAGTTCTTATGCAGGTGAAAAGACTTAAGTCACCTAAATGTCAACACACGTCATTTTTTTCTCGTTAAAAGCATATTTGGAACATCTACATTTTGTGATGGACGAATTCTGTTGCCAATATTTAGGAATAATGCTTTATTTTTTACTGAAACTTGAGGTCCTATGCAACAAGATTTGAAATAATTCCTAGCCATTTTTTAAATCACTAGATCTATAACTAAAATGTAACATGCAATTTGGGAATGTTAGGTAAAGGAATAGACATATTCCAAGAATATTCTGAAAGCTTTTTAGTTTAGAGTTCATAGCAGAGCACATATTTTTCTAAAAGTAGTGCTTTTTCTAAGTACTTTTAATCAATTGACAAACAGATTTTTTTTGTCAATTTTAGTCATCTTTACAGAATTTTCTTTCTGAAACAGCAATCAAGACTCCCCATTTTCCTTTTTGCTTTCTCCAGTAAGATTTCCATATCACTACTTAATTTGAATTTCCCACTTATTACTTAATTTTACTATTTCCCCCATTTATACAAGGTTTTACATTATCATAAAGTTTTCCTCTGAGAGCATTAGCATGTTCATCAAAGCCATTCTAGACCTTTTTATCAACTTCTTTGCAATTTTTTAACTGTTAGTTTTTCCCCACTTTTAGCCACTTAGCACATGCATTCTAACTCTCCTGCCTTCTTTCAGTGTTTACCTTATTTTATCTTTCTTACAGCGCTTTCCCAAATCTTGTTTTTTATTTTCTATTCTTACTGTTTTTTATATGGAAAGTTCCACTAGCTCCAAAGTTGGTGAACTCTGTGTGTGTGTGTGTGTGTGTGTGTGTGTGCGCGTGTGTGTGCTTAACATCTGAAATCAGTGTACCTACGAGTGACTTATTTCTTCAAGTATAGGTAGCTAGCTCTTCTGGGAGCACGTCCTTTTTCTTTAATGAAAGATAAAATTTAATACATTTTTTGAAATGTCTATACAAGAAAACATACCTAGAAAGCACTGATTAACTGTACATTCATGACACCCCAATCACATAATGGGGTATATTAAATTAATGGCATAAATCTAGAACTTCAAGGGAAAGATACAAAATTATGTCTGTTACAATCAGTTAACCCAGTAGTCCCAAAGATCTAAAGCTTATCACATGTACAGTAGACATCTAAAGTGATGGCAGTGTCTGTGAGATGTACATAATCTGGCTCCAGGCAAACTTGCTGTCCCTTTTATTCAGAATTCCACAGCAGTTTTTGTTATGGTTGCTTTTTAATGAGATCCTGGCTGGATTTCCTTGAGCTGGGAGGTCTGTGTCTTACCTTGCTTCACCATCCCCATCTGGCTTCAGGTCTTTCATATACTCAGCAAATATTCAGTGAATATTTGAATGTGTGAATAAATGAATGATTGAATGAGTACATTATTAGATGTTCCCTGTTTAGGAATCTTATCCTAGCATAATTATTTTATACTTCTTTTTGTATAAGCTCCTAAGGGCAGAGATAATGCCTTTTAGCCATGTGTGTCACATGTCATTAATGCCAACATGAAATTTACAAAAACTTCTGAATTAAAAAAAAAATTTTTTTGTAAGTATGTCTTATAAGTAGAATTCATTCAACATAGATGTGTGTGTGTGTGTGTGTGTGTGTGTGTATAAAACAAGGTAAAAAGTGGATCATTGCTTTCTCTTTTGGCTTTGGAGGTAATAATTAATAGAATTTTAGTAAAAACATTTTAAAAATGCTATTTTGTAGTTTTGATTTTTATTTGAGAATAGGTTTAATTTTTTTTCTTAAATATAAAGCAGTAAACAATTTGGGAGCTGGAAGGAATCTTTGATATGGACTTAAAATAATAATTATTGATCTACTGTGTGCGATGTATTGTGTGAGGGTAGTTCCACAATAAAAAAATGCCCTGTGGTGCACAATCTTCATTGTGGTGTAGAATACATGAATTTGTTGAAAAGAACCCTCTAAATTCATATGTGCACCCAAAGTGCCTCTTGCATAAGGAAAAAAATCTTTTAGGTTACTGCTATGTGTGTGCATGCAGTACTTTCTTGAATGAATAAATGAATTTTTTTCAAATGAATTATTTGTAAAATAATTTTTTAAACTAACAAGTATTTAAAGGACAACTCCCATGAGGGAAACTATAGAGTTAATTGATATTTTTAAAAGAGATCTCAAAGTAGAAAACATTAAAAAACACTGATCTAGGCCAGCGTCCTCATTTTCCAGCTTAAAATCTGAAGGCCAGGAAAAGGAAGTGAGTTATGCTAAACCGCTGAGGGTATAGCTAGGAACTGGCAAGTTAGGGTCTAGAATTAGAAAAGTTTAGAACTGTGAATATTTACACAGTTTAGTCTTCCCTCCTTCCTCCTTATCTACCTTCTCCCTTCCTTACCCTTCCTTCTCTCCTCTCCCTGTCTTTCTTTTAAATTGTTCTGTAGATATATAACATTCATTCCTGATGTGTTTCATCTAATACTGTCATATGTTTAAAAAAGTATAATGAAAATAATGATTGACAAGACTTTCAGAGATTTTATGAGGTTATTTTAGGGGTAGTGTTTCATATAGATCGTGAATTAACATAGCTTTTATTTTTTTAATTATATTTTTTTGAGCTTTTATTTTTGATTCAGCAAATGAATTATTCAGTAAACTATAGGAACTCACACTTTCCTCAGTGTTTTCTCTATCTGAAAAATCACACAAAAATTCAGGTCTTCTCTGGTATACTCAGCCTGAAAGGGCTAATGTTTAAGGGCTTAAACTCTCTAAAACTGGGGTCCCCAATCCCCAGGGCTGGGGACACTACCAGTCCCTGGCCTGTCAGGAACCTGGCTGCACAACAGGATGTGAATGGCAGGCCAGTGAGTAGAAGCTCCATTTGTATGGACAGCCACTCCCCCATCACTCACATCACTGCCTGAGCTCCCCCTCCTGTCAGATCAGCATTAGCTTCTCACAGGACTGCAATCCCTACTGTAAATTCCGCATGTGAGGGATCTAGGTTGCATGCTCCTTATCAGAATCTAATGCATTGGGGAGCGGCTGCAAATACAGATTATCACTAGAAGAGAGGTTTGACTGCACAATAAATATAATGCGCTTGAATCATCCGAATACCATTGCTTCCCCGCCCCTCCCCCCCATCTGTGGAAAATTTTTCTTCCTTCACTGGTGCCCAAAAGGTTGGGGACCACTGCTCTAAAACTGAACATATTAGGGATGTAAACTCAAAGAAGCCCATAGGCCATGGTCTTTCCTCAGTTCGTGTCAGGGACATAACAGCTATTATTGAGATAAGTGAATTTTGCCTCAGTGACAAAAAGCAACATGATATGCTACCATTCATAAAACAGTTGTAGATCCTACCAAACTTAAGTAAATCCTGCTTGAAATCCCAGTTCTCCAAGTGCAGAAACACATTTAAAAAATGAATCACTCTGATCCATAGAAGAGAAACAAACAAACCTTACAACAGCTATATTTCCAGTTTCAAAGGTAGCCGCTAGTAGTGCCATTGGGTTGATTTTAACTGATGCCCCATTTAAAGGTGTCCTATGCTTCAAAAATGTGAAACTAGGATACCCCAGATCTTAGCTAAGACCTACAAAGGATAATTAGTTTTTATATTCAGAAAGACTTTGGGAATTATTTAGATGTTGGAATCTAGAATGTTCCAGGTGTTCGAATTTAGAAACCAGTGCAAGAGTTCTCAGATATTACTTAATAAAGGACATGATAAAGAAACAGTAATTACTTCCTTTTGTCATCATTTCATTTAAAAAGCACTCACACTCACATACACACATACATTAAGTGTGTATGCATAGGATAGTTGCTAACCATACACTGAAGTAAAAGCAGCAAAGACTTTCTAATAAACCATAGCTAATCTATAGCTAGTCTTGTTTATATATCAGCGTTCTTCCTTTTTTCTTTTTCTTTTTAGTCAAGTTCATTGAGGTATAATTTACATACAGTAAAAATTCATTCTTCTTAGTATATGGTTCTGAGTTTTGAAAAATGTATAGTCTGATAACTACCACTACAATCAAGGTATAAAACAGTTCATAACCCCCAAACTTCTCATCCTCTTTCACTGCCCCCACCAGGCACTGATTTGTTTTCTGCCCCTATAGTTTTGCCTTGTCAAACATGTTATATAAATGGGGTCATATGGTAAGTAGCTATCTGAGTCTGGCTTTTTTCTTGTAGCATAATGTATCTGATATAGTGCATGTATCAGTAATCAGTAATTCCATTCTTTTTATTGCTTAGTAGTATTCTGTTATATGCCTATACCTACACATACTGTTTATGCATTCACTAGTTGAAGAATATTTGAGTTGTTGTCAGTTTTGGTGGTTATAAATAAAGTCACTCTAAACGTTTATATGTGGGCTTTTTTGGTGAACACAAATTTTTGTTTCTCTTGAATGGGATTGATGGGTCATAGGACCAGTTTATGTTAAAATTGCCAAACTGTGTTTCAAAGCGACTGTACCATTTTGCATTCCCACCAGCAATGTGCATGTGCTGCAATTGCTCTGCATCCTTGCTGGGTTTGATATTGTCAGGTCCTTTTTCTTTTTTTTTTAAACAGGTGCGTAATACTATCTCATTGTGGCTTTAATTTGCATTTCCCTGATGACCGATACTGTTGAGTATTTTTCTTGTGCTAATTTGCCTTTCTTATGTTGTTTGTTGAAGCGTCTGTTCTAAACTTTTGTCTAGTTTTTAAAATAATTAGATCATTTTCTTATGAGTTTGGAAAATTCTTGACATATTCTGGATATAAGTCTTATTATATATATAGTTAACAAATGTCAGTGATTTTTAAGCACGAGTTCAATATCAGAATGATGTGGGGATCTTTATTATAAGCACATTCCTAACCTTACTTGATAATTAGCTGAATCTCTTAGAGATGGTTTTAGGAATCTCTAGTTTTTACATACAGACTCTACACTTGGACTTATGCAGCAGACATTTGGAAAATACAGAACGAGAATACTGTGGCCTCCCCAATATAGGGATCCTCCCCTGTTCTAATTTCTTAAGTTTTTCATTTGATAGCTCCTTTATCTGATAATGTTAAAGAATGAGCAACAATTCTACCCAGTAATTGAAATTTGTTACAGGGGCCTGCAAACTGCTGCCACTTGTTTTTGCAACTGAGTTGAGAATGGTTTTTACATTTTTTAATTATTCAACAGAAATAAAAAGAGGAATGTTTTGTGACATGTGAAAATTATATGAAATTCAGGTTTCAGCATTTATAAGTGAAGTTTTATTGGACCATAGCCATGCTCATTCATTTACATGTGGTCTGTGCCTGCTTTCATGTTATATAGGCAGAGACGTGTAGTTGTGGCATAGACTATATGACCAATAAAACTTAAAATTTTTATTATCTGGTACCGTACAGAAAAAAATAATTTCTTTTGAAACCATTTTCAGAGAAACTTTCAAAAAACTTTCTTATTTAAACTTTTTTGATATTTGAGTGATAAGTATGAACACCAGTCATCATAACTTTGTCTTAATAGTACCCTTGGGAACAATTGTCGATTTAATTCTTATGATAGCATATTTAATTATTGTAGTGACTTTTAAAAATATAGACTTTTATCCTTTTTCTTAAGAAGAAAGAATTTACACTCCCTATAAGTTTCTAGGAACTTGAAATCTGTGTAGAAATCTTACGTAAAGTAAGGGTATGCCATATGCCAGCTTTGACTAAAGGTCTGTGGGGCTTTCAGGAGTAAGGTGCATGAGCACCCAGCAGATTCAACTTTTTGCAAAAGTTTGCATATGTTTTTTAGCTTATTACTTATTATCTGTTTTATTCAGATCTTGTTACCGAGTTGACTGAATGAAGTATGGATTTTGTCTTCTTGGAAACTTGTATCAGAGGTACCTTGGCTAATTTACCACCAAACTTTGAGGGCTTGTTTCCAGTCCTGATAAAGCTGTCTGATGACAAATCCCAGAGGAGTCTCCCCTGGACTTTTTTGGCTTTTCCTTTTCTAATGAGTCATAAAGTCCGAGTCACTTCCCATTAAATTTACACTAGGACTTTTAACTATATATATTACAAGTGTGAATGACTTAAAAGAGTATCTTTCCCTCTTCACTACCTCCCCATCAGCAACAAAATTTGTTTTGTTTATTGATTATGAAGGATTATTACAGTCACCAGTTTTTGAGTAGTAGCACCTTCCTACCGAATACTTTAAAATATTAACTTTTTCTTTCATATTATGAAGTTCTGTAAGAAGATGGAAGGTTAGGGTTGACAAATAACTGTGAAAAACTCCTTATTGTCTAGATGGGAATCTTGAAATAGAGAAAGAGAAAAAAAGGGGCTTGATTAAGATACTCGTTATTCCCATCTGCACATCTCTAGTTTATCCTAACATCTATCTGGGCCAGCAGCTATTTTGGAAGGGGCTGTCCTCTCTCAATGTCTGCATTTATTATACAAATCACTTTCTGGCTTTGCCTATAAAAGATTTTCTATTCTGTCATTGATTGCTGGATTCTAACTGGACATGTCTGCTTGTTTTGTTTTCCCAGGCTTCTATGGTCAGACTTCATTATTTCAAATTGTGCTTTAATGTATCCAGAAATCATTTCTTCTTGTCTGTTGTTTTTATGATTTCTCCATTAAAGCTCCATATAGCTGATCTTCGAAAGATCATTTGGCTATATGTCTATGTTAAAGTGACAGACTGGAGGTGGAAAATATTGTTAGGGGGCTACGGATGCCACTTTCCTGTGCTTTTAACCCCTGAATTCCAGGAACTTGGTTTTAATGGCACTCAGATTTCTCAAACTAGGATAACTTTCAAGGCTTAAAGGCAGGGTAGCCAGATAATTTGTAGGCCATACCCGAATAATTTCACCAGAATAGGTATATACTGGTAACTAATGGGGTTATTGCTGAAGTACCATAGGAAGTTGGATATGATGAGTGAGCAAGTGAGGTCCTTGTTACAAAACTCTTTCTGGCTATATAAATGTAAAGTTTTCATTGACTCTTAAAACCTGAAGGTTACCTGTCTCCCATAGATTGTCTTGAGGTTCTTAATTTGTTGTCTATTTTATAATTGATTACTACATGAAACGTGAAATCTGCTCTTTAGAATGTAGTAAAAATCATTCTGGTTTCATTTATTCATATTTGGTAGTAATAAAATAGAGTTTGTCAAAACTCTGTTTTTATTTAGTTAGCTTTCTTTCTAGAGTATAAAATTTAAGTTCAACTAACTTCTTTGTAAAGGGAAGTATTATATTAATACCTTTTTTTAATTTTTTTTATTTCAGGATATTATGGGGGTACAGATGTTTAGGTTACGTATGTTGCCCTTGCTCCCCCTAAGTCCGAATTTTAAGTGCGTCCGTCCCTTGGATGGTGCGCATTGCACTCTTTGTGTATACATATACCCGTCCCCTCCTCCCCCCTCCCTCCTCTCCCCTGCCTGACATCCAATAGATGTTATTCTTATATGTGCACTTATGTGTTGATCAGTTAATACCAATTTGATGGTGAGTACATGTGGTGCTTGTTTTTCCATTCTTGGGATACTTCACTTAGTAGAATGCGTTCCAGTTCTATCCAGGAGAATACAAGAGGTGCTATATCCCCATTGTTTCTTAAAGCTGAATAGTACTCCATGGTATACATATACCACATTTTATTAATCCACTCATGTATTGATGGACACTGAGTTGTTTCCATGTCTTTGCAATTGTGAATTGTGCTACTATAAACATTCGGGTGCAGGTGTCTTTTTTATAGAGTGTCATTTGATCTTTTGGGTAGATGCCCAGTAATGGGATTGCTGGATCAAATGATAATTCTACTTGTATCTCTTTAATATTAATATCTTGAACCTGGATTTGAAAGACCTGTTTTCACATCTCCTCTTTGCCATTTATTAGCTATACGAACTCAGAGAAAATATCTCTTAAGTTCCAATTTCCTTATCTGTTCATTGGACATAGTGTTTACTATGCCTAATACATGGGTTTGTGGGAGATATTAACTGAAGAACTGGGTATGGAAACATTTTGTAAAATGCAGTGGTATACATTCAGTCTCTTGATTCAAGTTGCCCTGTAAATACTCCCACTTACCTCTCTTCCAGATCATGTTCCTTTGAGCCCTAACCCTGACCCTCTGCCTGGAGTTTCCTTGTCCACTATCCACATATAGCCTATTTCTCCCTCCAACCCCTGGCCTAGCTGAAATGCTGATTCTCTGTTAAGTCTACCCTGTTTCTTTCCTGTGTATCTCATCAACTCATTTGGAAGTATTTGCTTCCATAAGCAACATGTCTCATTCTTTGTATTGGGCTGTTAGTTCTTTCAAGATGAGTCCCATAGCTGACTGGTCTTAGTATTTCTTAGAGGTCCTTACACATAGGAGATACTTCAGAAAACTTGTTAGAATATCTTAAAATTTTTGCTCAGTGGGCAGACTAATCATTTGTAAGTGAACTAATGACACTAGAGTCAGAGGTATGATCATTTGCATGAATCACTGGATTAGGAGTAGGGAACTAGGAGCAAGTTATTTTTACTTTTTGTTGTATGAGTTATTCCACTTTTCAAATTCCTATAGGAGGTTGATTGCTGTTGAGATTAGCTCAATGCCTAAACCCACAGTAGTCTCCTTTGGAAGCAATAATCTTACCTGTTTAAGGATTAATTTTAGTGACATAAGACTCTGATAATATGTGTATATTTTTCAGTAAAGTGATGTATCATTTTGTTGCTGTTACTACAGAAGCCACTTAGTTTCATAGATGGTATTGGATTCCATCAGAATTTTTGTGTATACTCTTTTTTTTCTTTAGATTTATTTTTAGATAAAAGGTAGAAGGTTCTTATGCAGTTTTAACTATACAGGTCAAACACAACATGTATTTTCCAAATTCATGACTATAAAGAGAGATAGTTGTGAAGAATCTGAAAGTTTGGAGTTGGAAACTAAAGTAATCAATGTGTAGAGAGTGAAAATTTGTAATGGTGTATGATAAAAAGGGGAGAAAGCATGAGCAAGAGAATCAACTCGAGTTGTTATTTGGGGATGATACGTTTAATTTGTAGTTGTTTTAGAATGATCTCTTCTAGCTTCATATGGTATGTTAGAAGTTAATGCTGCTTTAAAAACATTCAGTCCTACAGAAAACAAATTTATACTTCTAAGGAGTTACATGAAATTGTCTAAATCATCTAAATAAGTTTGACTCTTTAAAAAACAAGTGAGGCAAATGCATCCTTTATAGCAGAAAGGTATTTGCATAGCTTGTCTTCCTTTTCACAGATGCAGGCTGCCCCTGATTTTCTTTCAGTTCCTCTGCAGGGACATTACATGATAACCAAGTATACCGTAGGGTATATGGAAGGCAATTTCAGTAGCAATACATACAGAAATCTAGGGTATTTAGAACACATTCTAGATGAACTGAAAAAATTTGGTGATCTTCAAGAGGCCTTCAGAATATGAAAGATGTTAGCTTTCCCAGGCTGTACTCTGATCATCTGACCTCAGGAAAACCTTTTAGTGAATGACATAGTCCACATTTGTATTCATTGGGCAGTTAGTGACTGATAACCGTGGTCTCATTTTACTCTAATACTGAAGGCTCTGTGAGAACTTCTAGTTGAAACAGGAAAAGCTTACTTTTTTATAAGGCATCAGATTGAACGAAAGGTTATTTTAAGATTTACTAGTAGTTAAAGCATTTATACAGATGGATGAAAGCAGATGTTTGTCAATTTGGATGCTAGAAATAGTGGATTCAATAACAACAGTGAAAAAAGCAATAGTTGGTGCAGGAGAAAGTTATCACAGCAACCATCCTGTATGAATAGGCTTCCTGTTGGCTACAATTATCACATTATTAGATGATATGCTCATATCCAAGAGACAAATGTATATCACTTATACTCAATCAGCTGTATTTCATACAACCTTATATCTAAGTTGAATGAGTTCTTAAAGATAATTTAGACTGTATCCTCAGAGTACTAGCTCTCATTTGGAAAGTGACTTGTAAAAGGTCATTTGGTGAGCTGCTAACAGAGCTAAGACTAAAATTCTGACTGGAATCTGGAATTAAGAACAGGGCTCTTTGTACTTAAATTTGTTTGTACCTTATGTGCTACAATAAAACCCTCATATTTCTATATATTGGGCAAGAAATATCCACATTTCTTATGTTTAAGATGCCAGATGTCATGTGGATTTGGCAGAAAGCTTTTATTAGAGCAACTCAAAGTACAGAAATCAGGAAAAGCCATCTAGTTTTAGCCATGCCCCAAATTTTTAATCTATATGTTAATATGTTTCTTAGATTCAGAATGGCTACATTTGTACTTAATAGTCTACCTTCATACCATTCTCGATGATGACAATTTGATGATTCTTCTATTTCAGTAAACTGTAATTACATAATTTTCACATAAAATTCTACTTTGCTTTCTGATCCTGGACATTGAACTGCAAAAGTGTGGAGTGATAGAGCTTCTTAAGCATTTTAGACATGTGATTTTACATTAATTCGGGCCCACTATGTGTATAGGAAACACATTCTCCCTCTCCCAGCTTTTTAAAATTGGACATCTAAGGGTAGAAAGAGCTATAGAAATTCAGTAAACTGTTGATTATATTATAATTCCTTGCCAGGAAACATGTCTACAGGTTCTGAAGAGCAAGTTGTCATTGCATATTCCAGTATAGATTCTGTACTACGAAAGTAACTAGATCTATGTTGTTAATCAGTGACTTAGTGGGACCTTGTTGAACCCCAAATTTAGGCTCATGTACCCGATGGTACAAAGGGCTGAGAAACTTAAGTATTAGAGTCTAAGGGATTTGATGAGGGAGTCCTAGAGCTGGGATGCTTAGCAATTTTTTTCTTAATTTGGTTGAATGTATTTTGGCATTTTAGGGTACATACTAAGGGTTCAAAATCTTTTCTTTTTAAAGCTTTATATGGGAACTTTACTATTAGTCTAAAATTAGATTTCTAAATGTGACAGAAGCCCGTCATTCCCAGGAGTCCCCACAGTTGCTAGTGGGTGGTAGGAGTTGTCATTTGAGCGATGGCTTCTCTTTTATCCAGGAATAGGTTTTTTTGTCCTTTTGATAATTTATATCCTAGATACTTAATAGTCTCTTTGTAAATCTGAGTCTTTTTCTTGTTTATTTTATAGCCTCTGCCAGGCCAGAAACATTCATGTCTGAATGGTGTTCTCTCTTGGGTTTTACTAGCAATAAGAAAGTTATCTACATATTGTAAAAGGATTTTATTAAATACCTGTTAGTTGGAGGTTTCTCAGATCCCTGGCGAGGATTTTCCCAAATATCGTGGTGGATTTTTTAAACCTTTAGGTAAAATAGTCTAACAAAACTTGTTTGGCGTTACTCTTAGGATTCTGACATTCAAAAGCATGGATGTCTTGGGAGCCTTTATCTAATGGGATGCAAAAAAAAGACATCCTTTAAATCTAAAACCATAAAGCAACATAGGTCTCCTGACAAAGATGGTCAGTAAAGTATATGGATTTGAACTATTGGCTGTATTGCCTGAACAATCTGGTTTATGGCTTGAAGATCCGGAACAAATTGGCATTCCTGTGAGTGAGGCTTGAGCACCAGCAGCAGGTGGGTGTTATAAGGGAGATTGACATGGGTACATTAGGGCTTGCTTTAGGAAAGTCTCTAGCTGGGCTTATATTTTTCTTCTGTGTTTTCTCTTTTACCAGATATTGTCTCAGGTTAGTATCTTGTGTGTTTTTTTTTTTTTTCAAGATGACTTTTTCTAGGTGGGCCATTATGGCCTGACCTGGTTTTCTGCCTGTCCAGATGAGATGCAGTCTCTTACCTTGCTCAGAATTTTTTTTGGTATCTTGCAAGGAGACCCATTGTCTGGCTGCGGCAGCAACATCTGGAAGGTGCTGGCATATTCAAGTGGAATCTTTATTTCTAGATGTCTAGGGGAAAAAACAATTTGAGCCTTTAATCTAGCAAGTACATCTCAATCCAGGAGGGGAACAGGACCTTTAGGCATATATAAAAAATTAAATTTTAGGTTTGTGTTTCCAAGATGACAAACTTTTAGGTTGTAGGCAGGGACAAGTCACAGTTTTTTCTGACTCTCTTGCGACCACAGTAGTCTCCTTTGAATCAGGGGATAAGGAGGTGTTAACTATAGAATATGTGGCTCCCATATCAATAAGAAAGTCAACCAGTTTGTTTTTCACTGTCATTTCTACCTGGGGCTCCTGTGGTAATATGATGACAGATTGCTCTATCTAGGTCTGTTGGATCCCCTGGACTTTTTTATTTTTTATCTGTATTTCCCCCCTCTACTTTTTCTGTCCGGATTGAGGGGGGTCTTACCTTTCTTTGCTGGCTTTGCCAATTTGGGACAATTATTTTTTTAGTGGCCCTCTTTTTTGTAATATGTGCATTGATCTTTTCTTAAAGGAGGGTGCTCTTTTCTTCTGTGATCCTCCCTTTTCTTCCTTCTCATCAGTTTGATGGTCCAGCACTGTCGCCAGCAAGGTTGCCTATTGTTTCATTCTCCTTTGACTTTTTTTTTTTTTTTTTGCGTCTTTTCTGTTGTAAACCTTAAAAGCAAGTTCTACTAAATGTGAGATTGGCAGCCCAAGGGCCCCGTTTTACCTTCTGCAGTTTCCTCCTGATATTTGGGGAATTTTGGCTGATAAAGGTCATATTTACTATTTTCTGATTTTCAGGGGCCTTGGGATTGGCAATGGTGTATTTCTTATACGCCTGATACAACTGTTCTACAACCGGGAGGGGTCCCTGCGGTTATCGCTGAATCTCTTGAACTCTATTGAGGCTTTTTAATTGTGGGACTCTTTTTAATGATCTCTTTAGAATATAATTTTTATAATGCTCAAGCAAGATTATCTTCTATCATTTACATCCCAGTTTGCCTCAACTATAGTGACAATGTCAGATTTAGGGCAGTTATTTCTATCTTCAAGGTTAAGCTGATGGGCTTTTGTCTTTTGTCTTTTTAATAACCGTATGGTGTTCCTTGGCATGAGCAAAAAATATTCATTAATGCTTGAATATTAGCCCGGGTGGGATTATATGTTAAAAAGATGCAGGAAAACAACTTGGCCATGCGTTTAGGGTCATCCCAATAGGAGGAGGAGTTATTTTTTTAATTCAACAAGTCAGTGTGGGAAATGGGGAGTGTATCTGCATCATACTTGCTGGCTGTCCCTTGGCATTTAGCCCTCCGACCAAGAACTGGTCAAATGGAAACGGCCTTGCTTGAGGAGTCCCAGCTCCCTGGACCAAATTGGGTACCCTGTCGAGTATGGGATGGTGAGACCATATCCTGACTTGCCTTTTATTCACTGGTGGGAGAGCTTGGCCCCTTTTTCATGGCTACTCCATATGGTGGTGGGTCTAGGGGGGTCCGCCTGGAGAAGAGGAAGAGGTTCAGGTACCAACTTGGCAGGTGTCAGCTGATGGGGTGATGCTGGTGCTAGTGGAGGTGCCAGATGCATGGTGGGAGGATTTAGAGCACTGATCAAAACCTCATCTTGCTCATCTAATCCCTTAGACTCTGATACTTTTGGTTGGAGTTTTTCAGGCCTTTACACCATCAAGTTGTACCTTCTCTGTGTAGACTCATTCTGATGTAATCACATAAAAGCCTGTACATATGAGATTTTATCTCATTTTCTTTTTCTATTATAAAACAATTTTAATTGTATAATAGTAATATAGTTTAAAGATCAGTGTAGGGGCCATTTTTTTTCCTGAATCTAGGGAATATGCGGTCAGATTGTATTATAAAAAAAAATCATCTTTTTACCTTTTACTGGTGCATCCAACATCCAGGCAGCTAGAGGGACTCCTCATGTGCTCGAATGCCAGTCAGGGCCACCCGACCACATACACAACATCCCTTTATGGTCACCAGAATTGTTGTCAAACCCTAAATTCATGCTTGTGTACCCAATGCACAACTAAAACCAAACACTATGACACTGGTGCTTGGAGATAGAGAAAGGTTTATTTGATTTGGCTGAAGTGAGAAGATGAGAAGACAGGAGAGCGAGATCTCTCGGATCTATCTTAAAGAGATGAAGTTATGTAGCTAGGGAGCAGGGGAGGGGGAGATTTGGGGAACCGAAGGAGGAAGTCTGTGTTGCTTTTAGTCTCACGTAACCAAACTTCTGGGCATCAGCAGCTAGTGAGAGCTTTCTCGGGGGCATCCATTCCTTCTGCAAAACAAACTCATGGATTTTCCTCGTTACCCTAGAGTTGTATTCTCTTGCTTGACAAAGAAACACTACATCAGCAGTTGTTAATTACTGGGAAAACAAGGGATACAATGCAAAAAGTGACTGGTACAAACAAACAAGGGTCTAGTCAAATTGTACATTATTTCAATCATTAAAAAAATGCCTGGGTACTAAAATTTCAAGAGGCCTGGCTAAAACCTGACTAGAAGAAATACTTACTAGAAAATAACTAATTATAAGAATTCGTTAACTTTGATGATGCCAATAATAATAATAATATCTATTTATTGAACCACTTCTTGTTCAGTAGCAGATGCATTCTTTGGCCCTTCACGTACTTTATCTAATTTAGTCCTCATAATATTCCTTATTTTACACATGAGGAACCTGAGGCTCAAAGAGATAAAAATATTTGCCCAAGGTCTTTTAGCCTATAAGTGAGCAATATTTGAATCATGATCTATACTCATATAGTTGTGAATTTGATGTTTCTTTCTGAAATGCTTCTCAAACATTAAGCAGAATCCAAAACATACCCATGTTGCTACTCTGTATACTCTGTTTACTTTTATATTGTGGGAGAAATCTCAGCATCCTCCTTATTGGAATCTATCACTATAATGGGCAGCTTCAATTTTTGCTTCTCTCTTCTCAGAGTACTAGTTGAGCTTCCACCCTTTATTGAGAATAGAGAACCATCAAAAGTTCACATGTAACTTAAGTACCAGTAAGATGAATATAAATTTCTTACTCAAAAAAAAAAAAATTAACCTACTCTGATGAAACTACACAGAGAACAAAAGTGGTTGACAGAATCATTTCTTAGAATCTATGTGCAACTCCCTGTTATCAGTGTGGGAATTTCCTGGGTATACTTTCAAAATACTGGCTAGCTTCTTCCTGTATACTGTGAGATCACTTCTTACTCTGTATAGCCTGTATTTCTAGGGGAAGAAACCTGATTTTAATGTAAGCCTACTTTTATTATAGTTAGGAAGATATGTCTCCTGATCTTCTATGGAGGCATTCCTCTAGATTGTATAACACTGAGTTGATTCTAGGAATGTACCCATGATCTTAAGAATCTTTTAGACAAACACATTTCTAGTCAGTGAACATGACCAGTTACTGAGCATGTGGCAATATGTCACAGTACAATTCCAGAAATCTCAAGATTTACTTATTTGCTTTCTATTCCTACTTTTTTATTTATATAATCGAAGATTACTAGAAATGTGTGTACAGTTTTGACAAATGGTTTCCAGAATGGAATCGTGAGTGTTGCAGTCTGCTTTATGGGAGCAAGATTCTAAGAGAATATTTCACCGTACCTACTTATCCCGTGATCTCTATCTAAAATAAAGTTGTTTGGGGATTTTGAGTACTCTTGATTGTTTGAAATTGAAATGAATTTACTAATCCTAATAGGAAAGAAGAAAGTGCTAGCTAAAGTATATACTTGCAGAAGAGAAGTCCCAAGTGGAAATATCTGACTCAAGGATAAATAGAACTTGCAGTAGCTAGTACTTAAGGAAACTCTCTTGTCATATGAAGCCAATAAACCAAAATGGTTTTTCTTACCCTGGTGTAAACTTGTACTTAAGTTGGGCTGGATGTGATCTTTTGGGTTTTAATGGGTATGACTGGGTTTATCCTGCAGAGGTTTAAGGAGATGGGTGGCTTTTCTTTCTAGGCTAAGGCAAACAGAGAACTGGCTGCCAAACCATTTGAGGGCTTGTGTAAGTGCCAGGAAAAGTGCCATTCAAACAGTGGAACAACAGAAAGTTGGGATTTCTTTGGGGATACGTGGAATCAAAATAAGTAAATTCTTGCTATCTAGATACTCTTTGTGAAAAATTGCTTTGAAAAATATTGTTTGCTACAGCTTCTATAATGGTATTTACCATTTTGAAGACATTTTGTGGCTGTCAGTGGTTTATTTTTTTATAATAATAGGTCTATCTCCATCAGAATAATTTGTGAGTGTGTTTTTTTAAAACAATAAACGTTCCCTGCAGTACTTAAATACAGTTGACTCTTGAACAACATGGATTTGAACTGCGCAAGTCCATTTATACATGGATTTTTTTCAACAAAATGTGGATCAAAAAATACAATATTCGTGAGACGTGAAGCCCATGTATAGGGAGGGCTGACTTTCCATATACTTGGGTTTCACAGGGCCGACTGTGGGACTTAAGTATGTGCTGATTTTGGTATCCGTGAGGTTCTTGGAACTAATCCCCTGCTTATACCCAAGGACGACCGTATTTATGATGCTTGTTATTAATATTTCTCTCATATTTCAGGTGAGCAAACATAAGTGATGTTATTATGTTTAAGACTATTAAGTTAGTGGTAGAGATAGGACTGAAACCAAAGTAAGAGTTCTCTTGGTTACACCATACTGCTTCCTGTGCAATAAGTATTCACTGAGTATCTCATGGAACCAGTGTTCTTTGCAATGTACTGCAGAAAACACTGTATAAGAATTTCGTCTTTTTCTAAGTGTAATTCTGATAATCATCTCTTTATGTTTAATTATAAAATTTTATAAATCCATTTAAAAATAAACTCAACCATTTCAAAACAGAAGTGCTTCCTTTTTACCTATTTTTATGATATTGAATATTTATTTAGTTACTGTGTAAGGTCAAATATTCCTAGATTGTTCTAAAGTTGAGCACCCATGTAAAATGTAATTGTTTTTTAAAAAAGCCATGGGTGACAAATTTAGGAGAATGCTTCTTCAACTGTGATCAGTTTAATTTTCAGGGCCAATTGAAATTCATAAATATATTCAATTGCTAATCAGAATCCAAGGTCCTTCAGTTTTTGATTGGTAAAATATTAGAGATTTGGTGAGTTTATTCAGTAGCAGTTATATTCAAAAATTGAACTCTCTTAACTATGTTGAATACCTGGTTCACTTTCCTTTCCAAGTAGAGATTTGTTCACATTGTCTCTGTGACTACATATACACATGGATTTCTTGATAAATGTAGAGTAACTCTTGACCTTCTCACCCTGATGAGGCTAGCAAAACTACTATCACTTTAGGGCTGAGGAAGAAGCAGCATAGGAGGAATGTCGGTATTCAAGCACTCTGAAGAAGTGCTTGAAGCCAAATCAGTGGGTAACCACTGATTTGACCACTAATATACTCAAGACCCTTGGTTGTCCATAATGACAAATTGAATTATAACTGTTAGTTAAAACATGAATGTGCTCATACATGTGCATACACACACATGCATACAGACACATAGTTAAAATTGTTTTAAATGCTGTGGAGCCTAATTCAGGTTCACCAAGTGGTCCACTTACGTAAATTAGCACTATCTTGTCTGTCACACATTGATTATTATCTAGAGCAGTGCTATCTAATAGAACAACTGTGATGATGGAAATGTTCTATATTCCACATTGTCCAAAATAGTAGCCCCATATGGCTATTTAGCACTGAAAATGTGATTAGTGAAACTGAGGAGAACTGAATTTTTAAAATTTACTTTTAATTTAAATTGAAATAGGTACATGTGACTGGTGACTAGTATATATAGTATGAAAAAAAATTATTCATGACCCTAGAGGATTGAATAATGATGGATCAGTATAACATACAGAATTTGGTCCAGTTTAAGGAAATCTTTTCTAATGTTGGTTTCATTCAACATTAGACCATGTGGAATGCACATCACTTGGCATTTTGAAGAAAACCTTAGCAACCACTGGTAGAAATATAAAGACAGAACTCAGGAATCAATTTGTTGGGGACTCAGACTAAATCTTTTTTTGACTTCAAAGCACCAATCTATAAAGTTGATTCCTACAACCCAAGATGTGTTTCTGGGCATTTTAGAAATTATTTATAGTAACATGAATCAGATAAATCTTATGAAAAGTTTTATTCATACCTGACAGTTCTACCAATATGAGTAAAAATTGCTCTGGTTCCACCCTGCTGCCTTTCTGCCACTCTTTTTCACTGTTCCTCTCACTCCTAATCATTTACCCTGTCAGATGGAAATTTCTGACTCAGCCATTTTTTCTCTTTTCCAATAAGTTACCCAGTTACTCTGTGGTCTCTGATAATGATGTAGATGGTCTGTGATATTAAAGTAGTACTTGTGATTTGAGGACTTACATTATCTCAGCATTTTCAAAAACCACTTTCCTGCAATCTGGTATGTCTGTGGTTAGCTATAACATATCTACTTGCCAAACAAGTGGTTTAGGTTACGGGGTTTTCATTTAACTTTGAATGTGGGAGATTAGGAAAAAACATAATTCAAGAACCTACTTTGATAAATTGTATCAGAGTGAAAATGTTAAGTTGTTTTGCTTTTCAAAATGTTTCTTTTCTGTGCTTAGCCTTGTGTGTTGGTTGAAATTGTGTGTGTGTGTGTGTGTGTGTGTGTGTGTGTGTTGGCACACATGTAAAACTCATGCTTATTACCCTTCTTATAAAACTATTGATGATATTTATTATATAATTTAGTGCTACCTTTTAAGTCCCCACATGATAACTGAATTTACTTTCATATTTGGTACTAATAAAACATTTCTTTGCAGTAAAGAATTGGCATTATTTCTCCTTCCTGATAATGAGAACTGAGAAACTTTTCGTATATCCCACCTTGCATTGGTGCTGAGGAAGATAATAGACAAATTTGGGGCCTTATGTAGACTTTATTTTTGTTAGCATAATTTTTTTCATAAGAAAACAAAACTTTCATTCTGTAAAGTTATAAATTGAATGCATAAAACATTACTACTGCAACTGATTTTTTTCCTAGTAAATATTTGTTGCTTCACTGTTTATATGCTTAAATTAGAATAAAGACATAAATCTCTTTTTATTGTAAAATATTTTGAAAATGATTAAATGTTTATGAGATTTCCCTTCATGGAAGATAAATTGGAAAATATAGAAGTATTTAAAAAGGCAAAACTACATTGTAATCTTACAGTGTATAATGTTAGCATTCTGATGTTGATGCTTTCTAATACTTTCTAAATTTAAGTTGGAAAATCAAGTATTTCAGCTGTAGTCTGAGTATACTTTAGAGAGGCTCCCAAGATCAGCTTTGGGTTCTGCCCATAACATGGACAGTACTTTTTAGGACTTTACCTGTGCGTTAGCCCATATGGTATGCTACAAGATGGTCATCTATAGGGTCTATGAAATAACTGACTTCAGAGTGTCAGTGGTCTACAAAATGCCCACTTGCACTTAGAGATTGTGAATGCCCCCAGGCTGGAACTAGTGGATAACTACTGTAGATTGGCAGGTTTTGTCCCTACTAATGACCATTTTACCTATAGTTACCTGAAAAGGGGCTGTGTTGAAAGGAAATGGGCTTCCTCTGGCTGAAATATTTAAGGAGTCCAGATGATTCTTGGGATAAGATAAGACTGGATTTGACAAATACTAAAACCTTTTGTAATACTCATTGTCTGTAATTTTAAGAAAGTGATAGATCAGCACCATTTTATGAACAGTGACTGAAATTTAGAAATACTTGAGGAAACTTGGGAATCTAATCTATCATCTAGGACTGTTACTGTTCTTGGAGGTATTTCCTTACGATTACAGATTCTTGTTACTCTGACAGTTTGGTGGTGTAACCAAGATGGTGACTTGAGCAGATCAGATATTTGGAAGAACTTTGCAGAGAATCTTGAGTTATACTATTCTGGTGAAAAAAGTTAGCTGTCTATCTTTCTGTAATGTTTATTGCAGGATAATTAACCCTGAAATGTCTTTTATTCTGTTACCAGGATTTCTCAAGATTTTTCTTTTTGCCTTTTTTTTTTGGTTTCTTGATTTATTTGTGACTTATTTTTCTCTATTTATTTATTTATTCACTGATTGATTGATGAGGTCTTGCTTTGTTGCCCAGGTTGGATTGCAGGGGTGCAATTATAGCTTACTTTAGTCTTTTAACTCCTGGGCTCAAGTGATTCTCCCTCCTCAGCCCTCCTGAGTAGCTGGGACTATAGGCACACCCCACCATGCCGGGCTAATTTTTTAATTGTTTTGTAGTGACAGGGTTTCTCCATCCTGCTCAGGCTAGTCTTAAACTCTTGGCTTCAAGCCATCCTCCTGCCTCAGTTTTCCAGAGTGGTGGGATTACAGGTGTGAGCCCGGCCTCCATTTACTTTATACTTAATTTAATAACATTTTCAAATCTTAGGACTGTTTGTCAGCCTGTAACTACAGAGGACTTAGGAGAACATGGGGCAGTTTTCTCAAATCAGTGACTCAGGAGTCTAGTTCCAGATTCTGCAAATTCCTGCCAACATCTCAGTGCACATTGCATTCTTGCTTCAAAGTGCTACATCTACTCTAACCACCCTATTGGGCTATTTAGCTTAACAGGCATATCAATATGTATACACACATTTTTCATGATACTGGACTCTCATCTAGGCAGTGCCACTTATTTAGCTATGTCATTTTAGGCATGTTGTTCCAAATCTCAGAGCCATTATTTCTTTATAAATTGAGTGGTATATTTATTTGCGGGACCAATAATTGACCACCTGCCTGAGTATACCACCTTTATAGATACTCTAGGATTCTATCAGGTAATATACTCTTCCATTATAATATGTCTGAATTTGAGGTGATGGAATTTACTGTCATTTCAAGTAGTATCAATAGACATGTAGCTCCTTAGCTTTGTTTTTGGGATGGAAAGATGCAGTATTTCATAGTACATCAAGTATACTGGTCATCTTTATTCTCAGGAGCCATCCTTTCCACCAATGTTTATTTGAAAATCACTATCTGAGGCACTTGGATAAATGTTGGGGAGAAGCACTGAAAAAAAAGTATTGGTGAGTCTGCTGGGTGTTTGTGAGTGAGTCATTTGCATTGGTTTTGTTTGTATGTCATGTAGGATTGGATTAATAGAGAGGTGACATTTGAATGGGGGTCTTGAAGTTTCATTATGAATATTCTAGACAGTGGAGGGGGTGGATGAGTGCTTCAGGCA
This sequence comes from Propithecus coquereli, assembly GCF_000956105.1. Classification (NCBI taxonomy): domain Eukaryota; kingdom Metazoa; phylum Chordata; class Mammalia; order Primates; family Indriidae; genus Propithecus; species Propithecus coquereli. The sequence continues at coordinate 12,877,711 of NW_012133858.1, read as the reverse complement.
GATAGAACAGAGTCCTACCCCCCACCCCATTCTGTGTAATGGTGACTAAGCTTCCTTCCAATTTGCAGGACTCTCCCATTGTCTGTGTTTTACACCCGTAACAACCAAGCAACTAAAAACAGAAACCAAAACCATAACCGTGAAAGTCCCCAAACAGTTGAAACATTGGTTAATGTTACTTGATTCCTCAATCATTTGTACAAAGTATGGAATGGAAGTCTTTGTCTTACACAAAGGAATTGCAGAAATCTGTGTTCACCTTGTGGACAGTCTAGTAAGGAAGATAATTATACTAAGGATAATGACTACAGGAAGGCGCATGTGACTTAATTATATTATGGATCTTTGCTCAGGAGGGTCATCTATCTCCCAGACAAACGGCATATTAGAAAGAACAGGGGATTTGGAGACTTGATCACAAAAGAAGTCCCGTTATTGATGACTTTGAATAGGAGCAGTGTAAATGAGGATGGTATACCTGTACAGTTTACTTGCTTAGTGTCAGCCAAAATTAGATGCCACACCCCTTCCTCTGTCATATTGTACTTGGATTTTTTTAATTTCAAAGAGATAAAAATTTTAGGACACTAAAAACAGAAGTATCAAAGGTTTCAGTTACCCTTTTTTCCTAGTAAATTAATTGCTCAAACATTACTTAGATATTCTTTCTGTTTTCAACCATCTGCCTGAAAGTGGGGAATAACAGTTATCAGAGTGACCAGTAACTCAAGCTGTTTACTATTTTGGAGCTTATAATTGGGCTGATGGTTGGGAGAGTGTCTGCAGTTTATTGCTGAGCATCTCTAAGAAGCTCCCTATCTGCTCCTTTAGCCACTGATGGTGGTAGGGGTGGGGATTGGTTTAGGTGGTGGGATTGTGGTGGTGATATTCATGTCATCTCGGTCCCTGTGTATATAAATTTTGCTGGGCTGAGAATGTAGAGGATTTGTCATTAGGATAAGATTCATTCATTTTCCCTGAATCCCGTTTCTCTTCTACTCAGGCGATTTTATTAGAACTTTAAATAAAGAGAAGAAACTCTCCTTTAGTATATTAGGGAGACATTTATTTTGTAGAGTGGAATAGGAATTTACATATGTTATTGTTTCTTAGTTCAAATGTCATTAGTTTCTCTTCTACTCAGGCGATTTTATTAGAACTTTAAAGAGAAGAAACTCTCCTTTAGTATATTAGGGAGACATTTATTTTGTAGAGTGGAATAGGAATTTACATATGTTATTGTTTCTTAGTTCAAATGTCATTAATATCTCTTAGACACATTAGTCTAAAATTTATCAATACCCTATGTTCCCAAAGGGAGGGAAACTCATTGATGTTGGAAGGAGAGCCAGAGAGATGGGGCCAGGTGGTTAGGTCCCAAAGGGAAATTTCCCTCAGAATTTCCCACTGGAGTTACTACCTAGGGTTTTTCCTATAGGTCACCTATAAAACACTGTGAGAAAGAAAGGAACTTTTTATTGCTCTTGTTTTATAGGAGTAAATACAGGCTGGCTGTGATTGCTGGAGGTCCATTCTTGGGAGAGAGTGAGGTGAAGTAAATTATGTCCCATCTTTTCTTTTTTGGGACCTGGAACCCACTTTCTGAATACATGTACAACCTTTACCAAAGTTTAATTTCATCCTCAATTTCAAAGAACCTAACACACATTTATGTCATTTTAATTAATTTTTAATAATACCACTCTTTTCTGATATACTGAAACACATACCCATTTCTTCCAGGAGTCTTTCTTTGAGCAGAAAGTTTTGGGGCCAGCAAAGGTGGATATTTGTTGGTTGATTTTGCTCAAGCCACTTAACTTCTCTGAGACTTAATTTCCTCGTAAATGAGGATGTTGGTAAAACCTTTATCTTCACGTGATTAGGAGGAATAAATGTGAAAGTGCATTGTAATTTACAGAATGCTATATAAATATCAGTGTAGTTGCCTGTCATTGCCAAACTTTCTCAGGACAAAATGTGTCTCTGGAATATCTTCTTGTTCACAGAAGGTGTTTTCATGTTTATAGAATAAAGGAAAGCAAGCATGATTCCTGCTCTTAAAGCAATGAATGTTTAGTCCATCTGCTACTCATAGCATTTACATAAAAAGAATAATTCACAAAATTCCATGATTCTATAAAAGGGAACACAGGCATAGTTGAAAGAAATAGTCTCTAGTGAATGTATTATTAATCCAGGCATTTTTGTGTGGGTGGAACTTTGTAAAGATTGAGCCAGGAATTGTACTTCCAGAAAGTTTTGGGGTATAGGTAAAAGAATGATGGAAGAAGAATGAATTTCTCACTTTTTTTTCTAGTTTGTATAAAGCATTGGGAATGTGCACAATATTTGGATAACGTATGGAAGTGACATTTAGCCATTCCTTGAGGCAGAAGGTTCTGGATTTGGTTGGAATGAGGTGATTAGATGTGTACTCATTCTGCATACTTGACTGGAGTGAAAGAAGGAGTTCTTGCTAACAGGAGTACAGTTTAATTCTTGTTCAGAACTTTTAAACTTTTGAGCAGAATTAGTTTAGCAAAATGTCCCCCCACTAAGTTTTTTCTCACCAGTGTTGCCAGTATAAATATAGGTTAAGTTGTTGATTCTTGGCTGAAATTTGAGAATATGTTCATTTAGTGAAAGAATAAACAAAATTCTTGCTGCCATTAGGGATGTTTATGGGGAGAGAGTGTGTGTGGTGGGGTTGGGAGGGGACACTTCTATTTTTCTGTGAAAAAAAGATAAAAGATAAGGGGATCCAAAGACTGTTTCTAATCCCATCACTTCTAAATCTGAATCACCTTCTGAAACAGGTTTCACAGAGAATATTTTGTTTCTGAATGAGAAAGAGAGAAACTTGCTTAAAATGAACTTTGTAAAATAACAATCTTAAATACTGTATTATGCAAAATATTCACAGTCATTTACTTTTTTCCTTTGTGGAAGACTGAGGAGATCTTACTCCGGTACTGTTAATGACTAAGAAAAGAAATTTAAATACTATTTTAGGACTCCAAATATGTTATGATTGGGATGGAATTTTAGGAGACATTCACATCAGTAATAGTTTTCTCTTTTGCTTTAAAATGTTGATTAGTAGAGTATACAAATTTAGTCTGTGTTTTCCTACTGATTCTCAAGGGAAGGGGAGACAAGGGTGTTATCTGTAAAAGGAGAACAAGTAGTTCTGCAAATATGTTTATAGAAAGCCCCCACATGTATTGGTAGGGGAGTGGGCTGTGCCTGGAGCTGTGGGGATAAAGTTGGCAAGCAGACGTACCTGAAAAAAGGTGTGTGAGGAGAAATAATAATGAGAAAACAAGAACAAGAGCAACATGGGCAGCAAATACAAGAAAAGGAAAAGTGTAAGACGTTACATTTGGTTGGCTTGAGGTGGAGTGTGGTGGCAATTACCAGATTTTCTTTCTGTGTGTCATGTATACTGTGTACCAGTAATACCTATGGAATAAAGAACCAATTTCTCAGGAAAGGCCCTGTGCGCCTTCCTATCTCACCTCTTGCTATGATTCCCTTTGGTGCTTCTGTATTTCCAGCACACACAGAACTCCAGGACAGCCTATGCATTTTTGTCATAATTGGTCCCTTTGCCAAGAACCCTTACTACTTATGTCTGTAGGAATTTTAACCTTCCTTTGAGATGTATTTCATATGTTAACTACTTTAAGGTTTCTTGACATACTCAGTTCAGGTCACCTCCACTTCTTACACCTACCCCCAATTCACAACAAGCATCTTACTCTGGGATAGGCATTTTTATGTGCGTGGAAGCTTGTAAAGTTTGAGGAACAGGAATTGTACTTTCAGAAAGTGTTGGTGTGGGTAGAAGAACGATGGAGGAGGAATGACTTTCTCACTTCTTTTGTAGTTTGATTGATATAAAGCATTGAGAATGTGCACATTATTTGGATAATGTATAAAAGTGACATGTAGGTATTCCTTGAAGCAGAAGATTATGAATTTGGTCGGAATGGGGTGATTAGATGTGTACTTATTCTGCATACTTGACTGGAGTAAAAGGAGTTCTTGCTAACAGGAGTACAATTTAATTCTTTTTCAGAACTTTTAAACTTTTGAGCAGAATTAGGTTAGCAAGTCTGCTCAAAAGGATATACAACTCGTCCTGTCACTAGGACTGCTCCAATGTTTATACCTTCAAAGAATTTACTACAAGTCTTTAGTACATTTATCAAATTATGTTATGCCTTATTTACTTTTCTGTCATTTCCACTTCTTTGATGGCTTGGAGATGACTTATTCATCCTGAAATAGAGCTCAACACGTTTATTGAATAAATGAATGTTTATAGGTACATAAAATATGCCATTTGTGTATTTAGGGAGGATCCACAACAAAATGAAAAGCATCCTTCTCTTCAAGGAAATGGATGGGGAGATACATATCTATATCTATCTATCTATCTATCTATCTATCTGTATCTATCTATATTTCTCTCTCTCTCTCTATATATATATATCTGTCAGTCCTCCCCATTTCCGAGACCTGCTTGGCTTAATGTAAACTAATTCACTATATACTTATATGTATATACAGGCATAACTAGTTTAATTGAACTTTGCATTATTGCATTTCACAGATACTATGTTTTTTGACAGATTGAAGGTTTGTGGCAACCTTGCCTCGAGCAAGTCTATTGGCATTGTTTTTTAAAACAGCATAGCATTTGATCACTTCGTGTCTCTGTGTCACACTTTGGTAATTTTCTCAATATTTGAAACTTTTTTCTTGTTATTATATGTCTTTTGGGGATTTGTGATCAGTGATGTTTGATGTTACTATTGTAATTGTTTTGTGATCCCACAAACCGCATCCATATAAGATAGCAGACTTAATCTAATATTTTCTGTTCTGAGTATTCCACTGACCAGCCATTGCCATGTCTCTTTCCTTCTCCTTGGGCCTCCCTATTCCCTGAGACATGACAGTATTGAAATTAGGCCAATAATAACCCTACCATGGCTTCTTTTAAGTGTCCTAGTGAAAGGACGAGTTGTACATCTGTCAGTTTAAATCAAAAACTAGAAATGATTAAGCTTAGTGAGGAAGGCACATCAAAGGTGGAGATAGGCTGAAAGCTAGGCCCTCCCTTGTGTCAAACAGTTAGCCAGATTGTGAATGCAAAGCAAAAGTTCTTGAAGGAAATTAAAAGTGCCACTCCAGTAAACACCCAAATGATAAAAAAGTGAAACAACCTATTGATGATAGGAAGAAAGATTTAGTGGTCTGGATAGAAGATCAAACCAGCCAACAGATTCCCTTAAGCCAAAGCCTAATCCAGACTAACTCATTTCAATTCTTTGAAGGCTGAGAGAGGTGAGGAAGCTGCAGAAGAAAAGTTTAAAGCCACTAGAGATTGGTTCATGAGGTTTGAGCAAAGAAGCCATTTTCATAACATAAAAGTGCAAGATGAAGCAGTAAGTGCTTATATAGAATTATCAGTAACTTGTCCAGAAGATCTAGGTAAGATCATTGATGAAGGTGGCTACACAAAAAAAACGGATTTCTCAATATAGATGAAATAGCCTTCTATTGGAAGATGATGCCATGTAGGACTTCATAGCTAGAGAGAAACAGTGCATGCCTAGCTTCAAAGGACAGGCTGACTGTCTTGTTAAGGGCTAATGTAGCTGGTGACTTTAAGTTGAAGTCAGTGCTCATTTACCATTTTGAAAACCCCAGGATCCTTAAGAATTATGTTCAGGCTACTCTGCATGTGCTCTGTAAATGTAACAACAAAGCTTGGATGATAGCACATCTGTCTTGAGCATGGTTTACGGAATATTTTAAGCTGACTGTTGAGGCCTACTGTTCAGAAAAAAGGATTCCATTCAAAATATTACTGCTCATTGTGTACCACATCACCCTAGAGCTCTGATGGAGATATACAAGAGATTAATGTTGTTTTCATGACTGTTATCACAACATCCATTCTGCAGTCCATGATCAAGCAGTAATTTTGACTTTCAAGTCTTATTATTTAAGAAACACATTTTATAAGGCTATAGCTGCCATAAATAGTGATTTCTATGGGCAATGTAAACTGAAAACGTTCTGGAAAGGAGTCACTCTTCTAGATGCCATTAAGAACATTTGTGATTCATGGGAGGAGGTCAAGATATCATCATGTACAGGAGTTTGGAAGAAGTTGATTCCAACCCTAATGGATGACTCTGAGGTGTTCAAGATGTTAGTGAAGGATGTATCTGCAGATGTGGTGGAAATACCAAAAGAACTAGAATTAAAAGTAAAGCCTAAAGATGCGAATTGCTGCAATGTCATGGTAAAACTTGACCCGATAAGGAATTGCTTCCTATGGATTAGCATAGACAGCAGTTTCTTGAAGTGGAATCTACTCCTGGTGAAGATGCTGTGAACATTGTTGAAATGACAACAAAGGATTTAGATTGTTATATAAACTTAGTTGACAAAGCAGCATCTGGTTTTGAGAGGATTAACTGCAATTTTGAAAGAAGTTCTGCGGACAAAATGCTATCAAACAGCATCACATGCTACAGAGAAATCTTTTGTGAGAGGGAGAGTTGAGTCAGCAAACTTCATTGTTGTCTAGCTTTAAGACATTGCCACCCCAGCCTTCACAGCTTCCACTCTAATCAGTCAGCGGCTGTCAACATCGACGCAAGACCCTCCGCCAGCAAAAAGATTATAACTCCCTAAGGCCCCGATGATTGTTAGAATCTTTTGGCAATAAAGTATTTTTAAATTAAGGTATGTACATTTTTTTTTTTACATTTAGTGCTGTCGCACCCTTAGTAGACTATAGGATAGTGTAAATATAACTTATGTGCACTGGGAAAGCAAAATTCATGTGACTCACTTTATTGCCATGTTTGTTTTATTTTGGTGGTCTGGAACCAAATCTGCAATATTTCTGAAGTTTGCCTGTATTTGGATTAACATATCATGAAATCTCTTTCTTTTGATAGGAATGGGGAGAGGTTTCTAGTTTTTATATAATTTATTTAAATGATTGACAAATTTTATTAGTTTGTTATGCTGTCATAGCACAGCTTAATTTTATGACATTATTTTCCTTTTTCTTTGGAACTCTTACTGTTGTTTGACTTTATTGGCCAGTTTTTCTTTACTTCTTTCTATTAATGAGCATTTCCTTACATCTTACTGTATGCTACATACAGTGCTAATTATGTGGAAGATACAGAGATTATCCCAATAGAGTCTCTGCCCTGAAGAGTTTGCAACTCATTAGAGAAGCTGCTGTGTGCACAAGTTTAAGGGCGAAGCACATTTCTTTCTGCTAATACTCTTCTAAGCAAATCGGCAGAGTTGCATGGTTTTTAGTGTTCGAAAGAGACTTAGACACTATTCCCTAACTTTGGGAACACGTCTGGGCAGAGAGGAGAGGCTGCAGGACTATCGAGGTCTGGGTGGGAACGAAGGAGAATAGTTATGGAATTGACTATGGTGAGGAAATTCACTTTAGTAGCAGGCTAGGAACAATACAAGACATTGATGGGGTTGGCTTATGTGAAGGTGACTAGCCTGAGTTCTGGGTGAATGAAAGTGAACATAGGAGAGAAAAAGTTTGAAAAGTGGGAGGTTGAAAGCTCAGGTTCCAATGTTGTACCGTAAATGTAGGGAAGGGAGGTAAGATGAGTTTATATTGTTTATCCTCAGTATACTATTTATATTGTTTACGTTAAAGTGGTATATGTTAGAGAAGGAGCAAAGTTCCATCCAGGCTCTAAACTTAGCCTGGCGGTAAAATGTTTTCTGTAATTCCCCATCTAGCTACTGATTTACAAAGTTGACTGGATGTGTGACTTTTTTCCAGGTTGCATTAGAATACTGATGCAGGAAATACACAGGCAGATCTTGAAAGGAACTAGAGTAGATTCAGAAGAAATTGTAGATTGGGCAAATAATATTTGATTATAAATGAGATTGTATATTCGGAAGCTCTTAGTAAACTCCAAAGGGCTAATTCAGTGTATTTGGTAGTACCACTCTTTATATGTATGAGTATGTGTACTTCCTGATAGTCACTGAAGATCTTCTAGATCCTCTTCTAGCTCAGGTCCTGCTCATATCTTGTGCCAATTCTGCCTCTGCAGTGAGAAGATTCAAGGTCAAATTGCAATAATTGAATATACTTAAGTCTTGCTGTTTAGATATTATGAAATCATTAGGAGTCATTAAGGTAATCAGTAATTCATAAATTCTTCATGCATGTTATATCAAAACATGTCTTCATGTTTGTGGTTTTAGTAATATATGCTGTTGACAAAATGAAATAAATGAACTTTAAACCAATTTTATATTTAATCATATAACTTAAAATGTAATATTTAAAACATTACGAAAAGCACAGGAAATAGAAAAATCCAGGAATATACCACCCACATTAAATATATGTTAATATTTTGCCTTAATTGTGTCAGTCTTTTCTCTTTTTGTTTTTGAAGCAGTAGCCTAGCATATGTAGCTAAAGCACTCATGCTTTTTTTTTCTCTCTCTAGAGATAACCACTGTTCTGAATTCAGTTTGTGTCAGTGCTAGATATTTTAAAAAATACTTCTGTTACAGGTTTATCTTTCCATAAACAATATATTTTATGTTTTTAATGTTTTGCTGACTAAAAAAAATATAAAATTACTATAGTTCTTCACATGAATTCTCCATGTGGAAAAATCCAGTAATTTTATGATTTTTTATTTTACTAAGCATGACATTAAAAACATATAAAATATATTTTCGACATAACTTTCTGACCTAATAACATAAATTGAAGTGGCTTTTAAACTTTTTCGACTGTAATCTATAGAATGATGTGTATTTTTCATTTTGACCTAGTGCGTATCATTTACATATGAGTATATTTATGTGATATTAAAAACATATAAAATATATTTTCGACATAACTTTCTGACCTAATAACATAAATTGAAGTGGCTTTTAAACTTTTTCGACTGGAATCTATAGAATGATGTGTATTTTTCATTTTGACCTAGTGCGTATCATTTACATATGAGTATATTTATGTGATATGTGTATATATAATACTGAAAATAGTTTCTCCAAACCATAGTCTTCTGTATTCTGTATGATATGTAGTCATCCCTCAATATCCATGGGGGATTGGTTCCAGGACACAACCCCCAACCCCCATGGATACCAAAATCTGTGTATGTTCAAGTCCCTGATACCAAATAGTATAGTATTTGCATCTGAGTTTCCTACCATATACTCTAAATCATGTCTAGATTACTTATAATACTTAATACAATGTAAATGCTATGTGAATAGTTATTATACTGTATTGTTTAGTGAATAATGACAAGAAAAAAGTCTGTGCATGTTTAGTACAGCTTCAGTTTTTTTTGAATATTTTTGATCTGCGTTTGGTTGACTCCATAGATATAGAACCCCTGGATATAAAAGGCCAACTGTACTCTTATTTTTCTAGCCTATTCATTTTTAAAATGTTTGTCTCAGACTTATTAAATTGATTTTTTAACCTAATAATAGATTGCCACCCATAATTTGAAAAACATTAATCTAAGATTAATCTCAAAAATTGATCTAATCATAATTAAGCTAAACTTAATGTTGATTTTAATATATAAACATAAGCTTTTCTAATATAATAAAAATGCTGCAAATAGTAAGGCAATGTGTTAAAATAACATTTTTTACATAAGATTTGATTATATTAATTTTAGCTACTTCATTCTGAATATATGTTTTCTATAAATTAAATCCATTTAAAAATTAGATATTAATTAATTGAAGTGTGTAGAGAGGACGTGTTGATCAGTATAGAATATCTTCTTTCAGTCCATTGTGACTGTGGTTTACTTGGAGGCAAGGAGGGCTGTTATAGTGTCAGGGAAGGAAAGACCCCTTGCTGGCTCAGGCATTGACCTCCACCCCCTAGCTCTGTCACCAGTGAGCTATATATAGCCTTAATAAGTTCTTTTTTCCTTCTGGTCTTCCATTTCCTCACCTATTAAATGAGGGTGTTACCTAGCTCATCTTGAAAGTACTTTCATCCTGTGAAATATAAGATAACTAGGACCTGGGCCTCAAGCTGTTAAGATTTGTTGAGAACATAGCTGATGAAAAAGAACAAGATTTTCTATTGGAAATACTGGTTTTGCAGTTGCATTTGAGAAAGGGTTAAACAGGTCATACTCAGTTCACTGTGGTTTTGGGACAGGAATTATTCATCCATCATAAAATCTTTTCAGAATAATCTTGGCATTCACAAGATCTCCCTACCTTTTTGTTGCCTTATCTCTCAGTGAGGGACAGGACTATGAATGGGTATGTGAATATACGTAAGTGCCAAGAATGGCAAAGCAATGTTCTTCATTTTGTTTCAGTTAAATGTTCTCATAAGCATATCCAAAGCTATAGAAAGAAATCTATACTTTCATAAGCCCCAGGGGACATTTCATGAGTTCCACACATTGCAGTATTCTAAGGCTTTTGAGAATTTTCCTTTTTAATGTAAATTATGTTTGGAATAGAGTGAAAACATGTCACCTAAACTACATGTCCTTATAACAGCACTTTTTATAATGAGTCCTTCATATTTTGTTTGGTTGTATATGTCTTTTAAAAAGCAGCAGTTTACATTGCAGTTTAGGGTAAAGTGGACCTTGGAGACCATCTTTTCCCATTTTGCTTCTAAGAAAACAGGGCAGCAGATGTTCTTGCCTGCATCTCCAGATAGAGGCAAAGTTAAGGGCAGATGCCTGGTTTCCTCCAGGTTTCCCATTTTCTTTAGGTTTGTAGATTATTTGGGACTAGCCCTAGGTTTAGAGAGACCTAGAGACCCACTTCTAACTCATATCCCCTGGCGTAGGCCCATTAAAGAATGTGATTATTCTTAGATAGAGATCCGCTCCCACCTGAGGGACTAGTGAAGGCATGTTTTTCCTTAAGGAAGGCAAGATAGGCATAAATTGCTGGGAGAGAATATTCTCAACCACAGATGGCTGAGGCATAGGTTAGATTTCTTTTAACTCCTTTGAACATGTAAGAACTCAGCTGTCTCTCAACAGCAACATGCAAAGCACTGTTCACTCTTCTGTTATTTCGGAGTACTTTCCCTCCCCTTATAGAGTACATTGGAATTTCTGGACTTCTGGTTTTTGATTTTGTGGTAAATATTTTCACCTTAGTCCAGGGGCCAGATCTAACAATTATTCTGTGATTCTCTGTGCTTGGCACTGAGCAGGCATTTATGTGGATTTTTTGTGAACGAAGACTTCATACTTAACTAGTCACTATTTTATGCATTGCAAGTTATAAAATTGATCATCCTGAAATAGTAGGATTGATTTGTGAAGTAAACAAAATCCTTTTCTTTGTATGTTAAAATACTGCTAATGAATCTTTCTGTCTGCTCTTTCTCCCTTATCCTCTGCAGTATGCCGAGATTTTGCTGTCCTGGAGGACCACACCTTGGCTCACAGCCTGCAGGAACAGGAGAGTGAGTAATGACTCTCATTTGTACTTCTTCAGTTTTGTTTTTTTAGTGGTAGCTTGAGGCTGGTTTCTTAGGGTGAGAAAGGAGAGAACACAGTCACCTGGTTACACTGTCCATTCATCCTGAGGGATTTGTCTAGGCAAATGATGCCTGAGTGAAGAATGAAGTTTTGGATGTTTTGAAGTAAGACAGGCTGCTAGGGATTATAAGACTGCTGGGTATATAGGAGGAAAAGAAGGGCTTGAACTTTTCCCTTGCCTTACTGTTATAGGAGGGAGACAGTGGTTGTAGATGGATCTGGGGCACATGGAAGACTGGCATAGGAATCTATTTCTGCCGCCTAGAATAGGGACCTCAACATCTCCTCCAGGCAACTCTGGTATCTAAATTAGATCACATTTTGTATTTTTCTGAATATTTATGCATTGTACTGATGGAAAATAAATCTAAGCTGTATGTGTTATCTAAAAGTACTTTTTTGTAAGTACATGATTTGTGAATCATTAATTCATATGTCAGTATAAAAATTAAGTTTTGAAAAATACAGTGAATAAATAAAGTAGCAACATATGTGGTATTATAAAGAGCACTGGCCCTGGCTTTAGAGTGTTTGTGTTCAGGTCATGGTGCTGCTACTTTTTTGCCATGTGACCAAAGGCAAATTGCTTAATTTCTTTGGATCTCTTTCTACTTAATGGAAGAATGGGGTAATAATTCCTTTGCTGCCTAATACATAGTGTTGTTGAGAGCATAAAACAAAATGATGGATGTGAAGCTCTTTTTAATGATAAAGCTCTTCTTAATTTTATTATGAAATTTATTACTAACAAGCCACAACACTGGAATTCCTCTCCTCAATTTTTCTGTCCCAGTTGAGCATCATTTGGCGTCAAACGTTCAGCGGAATCGTTTGGTCCAGCATGATCTCCGGGTGGCTAAGCAGCTCCAAGAGGAAGATCTGAAAGCCCAGGCTCAGCTTCAGAAGCGCTACAAAGACCTGTGAGGATTTGGGGAGTTGGGGGCAGTAATGTCAGGACTGGTTTTCTCTGTGGAGCCAGCAACCAGGGCAGGAGGGAAGGAGACTCCTCTTATCCCTCTGATTCCTTTTACTGTTAGATTACAAATCCTACAGTGGCTATCCAGTAGTTTTCTTTGATTTGAAAAATTTTCTTTGTTGTTGGAACACTAGGTTTTGGGACATATGGATTATGGTGTGAACTCCAACACTTTTAGCTATATGGCTTTGAGCCAACTGGTCAGCCTCTCTGATTGTATTTTTCCTTACCCATACATAACATGGGAGAAATAATCTCTGTCCCTTCTGCTTCATAGTTTGTTTGGGGGATCCAGTGAAATAATGGACATCTAAAAACTTTATGAGTTGTATTGGGGTCCTTCATTATTTCCTAGCTGTGTTTGTTGCTCTTTCTTTCCTTGAATCCCTTTTCTATAGACGGCAGAATGTTCTAGAAAGCTCTGAATTGTACACTCCGTTCTCTTCATAATTCAGTGTCTGACAAAAGTTCTCTCTCAATATCCTCCTTTAATAAATAAATGAAAACCATCATTTCTAAGGTTCCTTTCAGCACAATGGCTTTTTGCTCCTTTTCAGTATGTTGAAGCTCCAAGGGTGTGTGTCTTCTTTGAGAGTGGCTCTTAACCTAAATCTCTAATGGTAGACCTAACCATAAGATATTGTGTCCAGGAGGAAGGGGTAAAGGGAGAAATGGAGGGATCCCTTACTTTACTTTAGTATCATGTTTAAATAAAACAGGAAGGCCAGCTATTTTTGCTGCCTTTGAGTAAGAGTTTGTTTTTCTGTTTACTATTAATATTTATAGAGAGGAGAGGACTTTATTCATCATTTCATTAAGCATCCTTATTTTGAAAATAAACACCTTTATTGACTGATGCTAAACCTGGAACATAAAAGTCACTGGAGACCAGAGATATGAGTAAGACATAGCCATTGCCTTTAAGGGTCTCAGGAAAACATCCTGAGCATACTGTGTATCTGGAGATACAAGCATGTGTCCCAGAGAATCAAATTGTAAATTTCATGCCTATGAAGAGAGAAGAGACTGGGAAAAGCTTCACAAGATAGGTGATATGTTTAATACAAAACTTGAAGGTTTATTAGGAATTTGTAGTGACAATGGGGAAAACCATTCTAGTCAGGAGGAGTAGCATGGATGAGGGCATCAGGTGAAAGGACATGCATCCTCATGTTAGCTGCAAGAAGTTCAGTGTTGCTGGAGTGGAGAATGTGAGTAGGAGCATAAGTAGGAGACGAGGCCAGAAAAGTAGTCAAAAGCTGGACCAAAGGCCGGGCGCGGTGGCTCATGCCTGTAATCCTAGCACTCTGGGAGGCCGAAGCGGGTGGATTGTTTGAGCTCAGGAGTTCGAAACCAGCCTGAGCAAGAGCAAGACCCCGTCTCTACTAAAAATAGAAAGAAATTAATCGGACAACTAAAAATATATAGAAAAAATTAGCCGGGCATGGTGGCGCATGCCTGTAGTCCCAGTCACTTGAGAGGCTGAGGCAGTAGGATCTCTTTGAGCCCAGGAAGTTTGAGGTTGCTGTGAGCAAGGCTGACTCCACGGCACTCTAGCCCGGGCAAAAGAGTGAGACTCTGTCTCAAAAAAAAAAAAAAAAAAAAAGCTGGACCAAAAGGGTCAATAAGTTATGTTAAGGAATTTAGGTTTCATAGATTTTATATTATGAGGAATAGAGAACCATTGAAAAAGTTTTAGGTTTTTATTTTGGGACCCACTCTGGGGACTGGGAGGGTAAAGACTTGGAGGGGGCAAGATTGAAGGCAGCTATTGAGCACTGGTCAAATTAAGAGATGATGAGTTTTGAATTGAGAACAGTGGTGATAGAGAGATAGAGAGGAGGGAGATGATGAGGCCAAAAGTTGAAGGTAATAGAGAGATATAAAGAGGAAGAGACAGATTTGAGTTGTTTTGAGGCTTGTTGTCACAGAAATTAAGGTGAGAACTAAAGCTAGAATGTTCTAGAATTCTAAATTAGCACCCTTTACATTATTCACAAATCTCTGTTAGGAAGACCAGTTCAGAGGTTAATATAGAAGTTTTAGATCCTGAATTAGGGTAATAACAGTGTGTGTAATGAGGTTATTTAGAGATTATGAGTACAAACCATTGTAAAATGTAAATCAGGAGTTGGAGAGCGATATTTTATAGGTTCTAAATGAGAAGAACCAAGTATTATTTCTGCCTGGAAATCAAAGATTTTGGAAGTGTTCCTGGCTGAAATAAATAAGTTAGGAAGGAAGCCTTTCAGTTTTTACTCCCCAGCAATCTTGAAAGCTGGACATCCTGGGAAGAATGAAATGCTACGGTGTTTAATGAACTGGAACCTTAATCTGGGTACTGGGGCTGCTGTCCAAAGTCAGGCCTACCAGTCATTTACTACTCCTTTTCTCAGTTTTGCTTTCTCAGGATTCTGTATAATTAGCTGACTGAGCCAGAACTGATCCTTCTTGGAAATACGGTTTGAAATCATTAAACTCAGCTGAAACCTGACTTCTTTATTTTCTGTACCAGGAAATGTGTCTTCTGTGTCATTTGTGACCTTTAACACTTCATTTGGGTTTTCCTTCTCTGCTGTGCTTCTGCTTTCTTCCCATTTATCACCTTGCATGTAGTTAGTAGTCACTTCTGTATACATTTTATGGTAATTTGGGAGATCAAGATAGAGAAGTCCTTGAAAAGGGATTTTTAATTATTGTAAGTGAATAAAAAGAAGGACTATAAATAGAAATTGCTCTGAGTAGATTTTTATTTTAATTTTTTCAGTTTGAATGAATAAGAATCCTAGAATACAAGACTTATAATATGAAGTTATTAAGTCTAAACTTTTTTATAGCTGATAAAATGGCAGGAGAGGGCATGATGAAGTTATCAGTGAGAGAGGCAGGGCCAGAAATCAAGTCTGCAGACTTTTGTCCAGTGATTTTCCTACTGATTCTAAAAAAAGTCTTGCTATTTCTGGCTTGTGCTCTTTGTCTTGTATTCTCTTGTTCTCTTTTTTCCTCGTATGTGGAGAGTGTTAAAACACTGACATTAGCCAGAGAGACTTCTACTGGAGAACCAAAGCTGGGAAATATACACTGATTTTTTTTCCCCCTTTTTAAGTATCATTTTTTAATGTTCCTTGTTGAAACTGAGAAAAAAAATACAGGTAATTAAAACATTTATAAAAATCCTTTTAAACTCTTACCAGCCACCTCCAGGTGACCATAGTATAATTGACATTTTAGTGAGTGCACTCCTAAACTTTTTGTGTGCACTTTGTATTTATTTGGATATTTGTGTACGTTACTCTCACAGTCTATATTGCCTTAGCAGAATCTCGAGAAAACATGTCTTTCTTGTATGGAGCTTTCCACTGTAGTATGTGGAGATCAGATTTTAGTTCTGCCACATATTTTCTTTGTGATCTTGGGGAAATGATTTAACCTCTCTGGCCCTCAGTTTTCTCATCTGTAAAATGTAACAATATCAATCTCTTTGCATCTTTATCTTGAGGATTAAGTGAGGTAAAAATATGAACTTTTCATGGTGAGTATTCAATAAATTATGTTTATTTTTAGGAAAAATGATTCCTTATTTTCTTTATTCATGTTGTTTTCACCTTTGCTTTTCAGTGAACAACAAGACTGTGAAATTGCTCAGGAAATTCAGGAGAAGCTGGCTATTGAGGCAGAGAGACGACGCATTCAGGAGAAGAAGGATGAGGTACAACTTAGTTCATGTCCCTCTACCCCATGGAGAAAGGGATGCTTAGTTCTGGAGGAAATACTTTTTGTATTCATGGAATCAATGAGGGGCTGCTTAATGGGCAGCAGAACTCTCCTTATTTGAGGTACAGTAGTTTCAAGCATTTTCGTCCGTGTTTTTTCCCTCTTGATCGCTTGTATAAGTAGTAAAGTCTTGAGAGACGATAACTGATAATTTGATGCAAGACATGAATTAGTTTTCCTAGAACTGCTGTAACAAATTACCACAAACTTGACTTAACACAACAGTAATTTATTCTTTCATAATTCTGGAGGCTAGAAGTCTAAAATCAAGGTGTTGGCAGGGTCATGGTACCTCTTGGGAAGGATCCTTCCTTGCCTCTTCCTAGCTCCTGGTGACTCCTGGCAGTCTTTGGCATTCCATGGATTGTAGCTGCATGAGTTCAGTCTCTGTCTCCATTGCCACATGACATGGCCTTCTTCCCTGTGTGTATTTTTGTATTCCCTGGTCTTCTTATAAGGACACCAGTCATTGAATTGAGGACCTGCCCTAATTCGGTGGGACCTCAGTTTAACTAATATATCTGAAAGACCTTATTTCCAAATAAGGTCACATTCTGAGATTTGAGTAGAAATGAATTTTTGGGAGGTACTGTGCAGCTCACTACAAGGCGTCAGTCTCTGGCTTGTTATTGCAGTGTTAGAGAGAGTGGACCTTGACTGGAGCCTTAACAGTCCCTGCGAGAGGCCAGGAGTTGGCATTGCTCTCACTCTCTCTTTTTCTTAATGGTTTCCTTTCCTATGGTCTGTTGTGTCAAAAAACTAATCTGTTTGATTCTACATATATTTTTAGACTGTATTGCTTTTAAAGCTGAAAATGACTAACATGAGCAATAGTGTTTGGTTTATGAAAAGACTAGAATTTACAGTTAACTATTATTTCCTTTTATGTTAGATTTTCAGCACTTCTTATAAAATTCATTTCAGTTTGCCTCAATTCTATGTCTGTCTTCTTTCACACCTATTATGCTGTTCTTGGCCACTGACTTGATTTATAAAAGAGAAGAAAATGACTTATCATTTTTAATAGTAGGGTGACCGCATGATTTGTTATGTACCCATTGTTATGTACCCATTTGTTACGTACTTTTGAGAGTTAAAGGGGATGATGTTAATTACATAAACTGGGACCGTACTGGGTAAACTGGCACTTATGATCACCCTATTAAATAAATATGATCACGGACTAGCATACATAATCTGCTACTCTGACTGAGCCACCCTTGTTCCTACAAGACTTCTTGTTCAATGCCAGATGAGTGAGAGACAGCTGGTTTAAGTGTATTTACTTTTGTCTTCGAGAAACAAACCATGATTACGTGATAACC
This sequence comes from Propithecus coquereli, assembly GCF_000956105.1. Lineage (NCBI taxonomy): Eukaryota > Metazoa > Chordata > Mammalia > Primates > Indriidae > Propithecus > Propithecus coquereli. The sequence goes on along the minus strand of NW_012133858.1, from coordinate 12,860,036 downwards.
AGAACTGCAAGTAAGAATTAGGGTTTAGTTTTGACCCTTTCTATTATCAACACAGGAGGCTTTTTCTTACTACATAATATGTTGCCTCTTCTGTAGTAAAGACTTAGCTTTGGGGATGAAACTAGGAACTGAAAGCTTCTATTTTAAAAATAACTGAGTAATGAAGTTGGCCTCGTATAAATGCTGCTGTTATCCTGTTGTCCTTTTTCCCCATTTAAGGAAAAACAGGATAGAAAGAGACACCCAAACACTTTATTTTAGGCATGTAGAATCTAAATAGTAATCACAATAAGTAATCTCATGGTAATACTATATAAAGTAAGCAATGTAGTGATTAATTCCATTTTTCAGGTGTTGAAATTAAACATTAAAGAAGTTAGTGATTGGTCCCAAGTTAAAATAAGCTACTGGAGAAGTGTCTGCACAATTTCTGACTGACTGCTTCTGCCTTATATATATATACTGTGGCACTACATAAAACACGTGGGCTTTGGAATTAGACTGACCTGGGTTTGAATTTTAGCTCTTTAACTTTTCATTGTGTGACTTTCAGCATTTCACTTAATGATGCAGAACCTCAGGTTCCAAAATGGGCAAGTCATCATAGTTGTACATAGCCTGAAGGGCTGTTGTGGGGCTTAAATGAGATCATATATATAAAGCATCTTCTATGTGTTAATAATTGCTCTTTCCTTTTTGCTTTCTTGCCTGGTCTTTTTCCCACAATTCTGCCCCTTTTAAGAACCCTCATTTCTTTCGTAGAGAGATAATGTGCTAGATAAGAAAGGAGAAAATTACCCAAGTTTAAATGTGTTCCAATATGGTGTGATTTGAGAGGTCTTCAAGTGTTTACTTGCCTTTATAGGCCTCCCATGAGCTTGGCCTCCACTACTGTTTGACCTACTGAAATGTTCCTACTTCCCCAATAGAGTGGAAAAGTTAAATAAGAAATCCAGTTGTGGAAGTTTAATGACTAGACTAGCATAGCCTTTGAAAACTTCATTCAGACTTTTTGACTTTTCAACTCATGCTTAAGATGAGAAGATATCGAAGACACTCTTTTATTGTAGAAGAACGTAACTTTCAGCTGACTAGTATGTTGTTAATATTAAGTGAACAAAATGTGCATGAGTAAAGTTTGTCATTGAAGGATGTATGAAAATGCTTGTTTATTTTAGTCCATTGGAAACAGGATGCCTAAAAGACAGAGGAGACTAAGACTGAGACTATAGTGCTAATTCTTCTAACCAGCCTTTGAAAAGCATTGCCTGTTTGTTACTTATAAACTGTTCAAGTTCTTCCCCCCCTCCCCCGCTCCTCTCTGCCTTTCACTTCCCTGTAGAGTCTGCTCAGTTAGTAAGTTCTTATTCAACAGGAGGCTATGGAAAATTCCTCTCTGGATTTTTACCCAGATGTCTTTTAGAGATTTTTGGGGTTAACTTTCTTGGGTTGTTTATAACCCCAAAAAATAACCGATCGTAGAGCCCAAGGCCCCTTTCCTCTTGGGACAAAGGTCTTTTATTCTGAAAAACATTGTGCTTCTGCATGAGAAATAGTGGAATTTTACAACTTTGTGTGGGTGAATTAGCATTTCTAGCTTTGTTATGATATAATTTTATTGTGTTTGTTAACAGAACACAGATGTAAGAAAAGTAGCATTTCCATATAGGGAGACAGATGTGGAAAAGTTAAAAAGAAAGAAAAAGTTTTTTTGTCATCTTATTTACTATCTCTCTCTTTTTTTTATATATTTATTTATTTTTTTTAATTTCAGGATATTATGGGGGTAAAAACATTTTGGATACAAGTAATGACTTTGCCTTGCCCAAGCCGGGGCTAGAGGCGTGCCCTTCCCCCATACAGTGCACACTGCATCCATTAGTTGTGAGTTTACCCTCCCCCACCCCCCACCTGACCAATACCCAATGAATATTACTACCATGTGAACACCTTAGTGTTGATCAGTTAGTACCAATTTGATGGCGAATATATACAGTGCTTTTTTTGCCATTCTTGTGATACCTCGCTTCGAAGGAAGGGCTCAGCACTATCCAGGGTAATATAAGAGGTGCTAGATCACCATCGTTTTTTGTAATTGAGTAGTATTCCATAGTATACCTATACCACGTTTTATTAATCCACTCACGATTGAAGGATACTTGGATTGTTTCCACATCCTTGCGATAGTGAATTGTAAACATTCGAGTGCAGATGTCTTTATTATAGAATGTTTGTTTTTCCTTTGGGTTATTTACCGTCTATCCCACTCTCCTGTCTTTGTTTCTTTTTATTTATTTGTTTTATTAGTATTATTGTTTTTTAGAGATAGGGTCTCACTCTGTTGCCCAGGCTGGAGTGCAATGGCATGATCACAGCTCACCATAACCTCAAACGCCTGGACTTAAGCCATCCTCCTACCTCAGCCTCCCTAGTAGCTAGAACTACAGGCACGTGCCACCACTGCCTGGCTAATTTTTTTTTTTTTTATTTTTTGTAGAGACTGGGTCTCACTATATTGCCAGGCTGGCCTCGAACTCCTGGCCTCAAGAGCTCTTCCTGCCCCAAGTGCTGGGATTACAGGTGTGAGCCACTGTGCCTGGCTCTTTTTATTTTTTAAACTCTTTTACTTAATGTCTTGAATGTAGTAGTTGAATTCTCTCTACACTTCCTATTGAAGGTGCTTGTAGCCTTTAGGTATACTGGACTGTATGAATTTGTGACTAATAACAGTGGGTTCTTAATTCCATTAAAATCTTTCTTTTCAGACACAGAATAAGCATTTGTTAGTGTTATTTAGTAAGAGCCAAGGAGTATGTTTAGGTGATTTAACTTAGTTATTCTTAAATAAAATTCTAAGTTTGTGTGTGTGTGCGACTGTGTATAGATGTGAGTGTGTGTGTGTGTGTGTGTACCGAGGTTTAAATACATGTGAATGTGCAACTATTTTAGGGAAAAACTTTTTTTTTTTCTTAAGTAAACATTAACATGGCCAAACATGTCATGAAAAGTTTGTGGTACTAGTCCAACAATTTGAAGCTATTTATTATATGAACTGTTCAGGGATAAACTTAGTAACCAGTTTACATTAAAAAATAAATCTAGTGTGAACCATGGTATTTATTCATAGCCCCCATAATGTGATTAGAATTTCATATTCTAAAAGAATATTTATATATTCTTTGATAATATTTAGAGACCAACTCAAATAGCCATACATGTTAGCTATTAAAAATTTTCCTCTGTTTAGGCACTTTAAAAATAACGTTTATACGTACATAGGCCAGGCACGGTGGCTCACGCTGGTAATCCTAGCACTCTGGGAGGCTGAGGCAGGAGCATCACTTGAGGCCAGGAGTTCGATACCAGCTTAAGCAAGAATGAGACTCTATCTCTACAAAAAATAGAAAAATTGGCCAGGTATGGTGATGTTCCCCTGTGGTGCCAGCTACTCAGGAGGCTGAGGCAGGAGGATCACTTGAGCCCAGGAGTTCAAGGGTACAATGA
>NW_012133858.1:12834551-12856413 GCF_000956105.1 Propithecus coquereli | reverse complement strand
GGAAGTGGTGAGAGGGAAGCTTCTGGTCGAGAAAATTCTCTCTCTTTTCCTAGTTATGTTGATATTTTACATTCATAGAATTGGTATTATCTTTTTAATATGTTCCTGGTTTTGTAGGATAATCCCTTTGGGATTATACCTGCCTTGAGATCCCTACTGAGTTAGATGTCAGTATAGTAATTGCTAGTTAATGAAGTTTAGAAAGCTAATGGAATGATTTTCTTTTTTTTTTTTTTTCTTTCTGATAGTCTTTTGATAATGACATTTTTAGATCTTCTTTTGGTTGTTTTTATACTCAGGATTTTCTTTTTGAAACCCACTGCCATTGTAGGATAGAAGTGAAAACTTTAAGGGAGAAGTAACCCTGATGTGAATCATACATAGGTTGAGCATCTGTAATCTGAAAATCTGAAATCCAAAATGTTCCAATGAGCATTTTCTTTGAGTATCATGTCAGTGGTACTTCAGAAAGTTTTAGATTTTGGAGCATTTTGAATTTTGGATTTTCAGGTTAGGGATACTTACCCAGTAAACCATAAAAATACCCCACAGAACCCAACACAATGTTTCAATAACTTGTCATCTACTTGGGAAAGATGTGCAGGGCTCTTCTGTGCTTCACCACACCTCATTTATATTAATGCCTCTCTTAGAGCCCTCATCTTTGCATGTCTTACATTATGGTAATCGTTTTGCTTTTAACACTTAGTAGATAAAAACTTTAAGAACACTGACCATATATACAGTTCCCTATTGGTCTGTAGCATGATGTTTGCCCCATTGAAGGGAATCAGTAAATCTATGTTTTCATTAAAATTACTTTCCTTTAGCATTTTAGAGATCCTTAACTGTGCCCTTTCTTACGGTTGTAGTTTCAAATTTTCCAGAGTTGGGTAAGCTTGAATAACAGAAAAGGGAGAGGTGAGATACAGTGGATAAATTCCCATTCCAATAAATGTATTTACTAGAAAGTTTTTTAAGGAACAGTGTTATTTTTACATATTAGCCCAAAGTAAGTCTACCTGATTAGGAAATAATTGAAAATGATTTTGAAGGGGCTTAAGAGTTCTTTTAGATTTGTTTTCCCAAGTTATGTGGAACATAAATTCTATAAGGTTTTTTTTTGTGTGTGTAAACAGAGCCTTCTTTCATAAAGTAAATTTGGAAAATCCTAAGTTAAAAGAGGATAACAGGTTTCTTTTCTTTTATCAAAGTTTTAAAATACACTGATGTATATTTTAAAGAGTTAAATATGGTACATGCCTTCTATTGAATGCCATGTTTTTTGGAGAACCTTTTGGGACCTGTGTTCCCAGGAACAGACCTTGGGAAGTGCTGTTCTAGACTAACCGTTACCAGGATGGAAGCTGAGGACCAAGGAGGTTGTTTTTGTCGAAGGTGACTAAGCTGGTTAGCTATATCCAAGTACTGTGACTAATAATTGCCGTCTTTAGCTTGTTTTAGGGGAAATTACTAATACTTTAGGTTGAAATCATCTAACTCAACTCATTGCACCGTAATGTTAGAAAGCAGCTAGGAGAACTGACTTGTGCTAAACCCTAGCTGTAATACAGACACAGTTTTCCTTGAATGTTTTATCCTTTCCTTCCTCAAGCCTAGCAAACCATTTCTTCTCACTAGAATAGAAGCTCACTCAAAAAAGAGCTGAGAGCTTAGAAGAGCAAAAAGGTCTGGGTGCCCAAGGTATACAACATATTATGATGATGATTATTTTTCTAGTTAATTAAAAGCACTTCCTTTGACTAGCCAATGCCATTATAAAGAAGGGGCATAATTTTTGTTTCTCTCCTGGTTCTTTACATTGGGAGAGTGGCTTATTACTAGGTATTCATTAGGACTAAATTGAATAACAGGAAAGCAATTATAAGTCCTTGGAGTCTAGTTTAATAATTTCTGCCGGCATTTGGGCCTGATAATTTTCCTTTGTATTTTTTCCTCAGTTATAGCAGGGGAAATTTTTGTTTACTGTAAACCAAACCACTTAGGAAAATGTACTGTTGGATGCTTAGTAAACAGAGCAACTCAGGGAAGTGTTTACATTTCTTTCCACTTCTTCAGTAAACAATATAGGAATGTGGAAGATTCTGTAAGAAATAATAGTGTTCGAAGAATCAGCTATCTGTTCCACCCATCTCTCTTCTCAACTAATTAATATATTACTTTGTAAGACATCAAAGGTAATGAAGCTGGCACAGGGACTTGCACCCGGTAAACACTGACCGATTTATTAACATGATGTATTAAGGAGTCAAAGACATTTGACTTTAAGATTAAATCATTCAAACTTTCCATTATACACGTAAAGAATTGAAGCCCCCAAAATTCATATTAGTAGTTACTATTTCTCTCCCAATGTCTCTTTAAAGCATCTCTGGCTTGAACCGGAAAGAAAAAAAGAATCGTCTTAACTTTCAGATGTAGGAGATAGTTTTTCCATCAAAGTCCTAGAAATTCAGAGTTCTATTCATGAAAAGTATACTTGTGTTAAATAGGAGTGTATCACTTACCTCCCTTTCTGAGTTGTAACATTTTGTGAGTGCCCATTCAAGCGTTTGACATTATAGCCTGGGCTTTTACGTAGATTATTTATCTATCTATATCTGTCAATATTTATCTGTATATCGAGGTTAGAAGCAATGTGTTAATGGACATTTTAAGTTTGAATTTAGCATTTATTTAACATAAAGTCAGATTTGTAAAGCTATTTTGAGGAAAAGTAAAAAAACAGCTTGAGGATATGGATAATCATTGCTAATTTACCTAGCCTCAGCATCCAAACTTGTTTGTGCATAGACGTGAAAAACGTTCTGCTTCACTGAGATGATTTTTTTTTTTTTTTTACTATGTCTTGCAGTGTTAGTGTATTCTTCATTTGGATATATCATAAAATTTGAGGAAGAATAGTTCTTGCTTCAAATTCCCATCATTAACATTTAAGTACTTCTTGTTTTTCTTATTATAAACAGAAAGAGGTAATAAGTATCTCAAACTATGTATGATTGTTATTAGCATTTGCACCAGTGAGTATTGTTGCCATATTTGTATGAGCCTTTACAAATCTGATGAGCGCTGTACACTTTTCTCTTTAAAAGTGTACATGAGCACGTACATTTATATGCTATTTCATGAGACTTTCACGGAAATAATCCTCAGATTCAGAACACTGTCACTCTACAGCTCAAAACCATTAGTAACCCTTCATCCCCTACATTATAGACTCCATACTTAAGATTGTCTATAAGATGTGCCTATGATCCAGTCTTAGATTGTTTTTTTAACTTCACCTTTCTCCACAACACCCCACATTTATGTTCTGAATGGACTATTGGCCGTTGCTTAGATTGATGCCCATTAAAATGTTCATAAATTTGCTGATGTTTTCTCTCCCTACTTTGGCTATTGGAATTCAGTTCTTTGTTCAAAGCCTAATGCAATGCAAAGTGTTATACTAAATCTTTCAAGCAAAAATAATACTCTCTCTTTTGTACTCCCATAGACATTTTAACCCTTTTTTTAGGCATTTTTAAATTTAACTTTATTGTCATTATTTGCATGCACTTTTGTTTTCATAAAGGGATTATAATCTTTTGGGGAACAGGGTTGGAATGTTATTCATTACTCCGTCCCTCACGGTGCCTTACACATAGTAACTGCTAAAAATTTGCCTAGAGATGAAACAGGTGGAAGACAGGAGGAAAATTGTTTTCTCTTTTTCAGTTAAGACAGTGATACTCGAATGCAAAGCTAAATCAGAATCACCGAAGCAGTCTTTTTAAAAGTTTTAAAATTAAATGATAAATATAATTTATAAAGTTTTATAGATTACTGCATGCAAACTTAAACATCAGCTTGGAAAAAGGGCCCACAAATATATATTTTAAAAATTCTGATGTATAACCAGCTTTAGGAAGTACTAAGGTTTGAATGTCTTCAGGTTATGTTAAATCTAAATTTCTATTAAAAATCAGCCTAACTCATCTAGATCATATGCCACTCCTTTAGAGCAATCATCTGTGACATTTGGGTGGCATGAAATAAATGCCAGAAAGTCTGGAGAGCCATGGACAGAGCTCATAAAAACATAGCAGTGGAATGTCAAACTCCACTACAAACGTTTGTTCATTTTCTGGTAATATTTTCCATTCCCTCTTGTCTTTGCAGGACATAGCTCGCCTCTTGCAAGAAAAGGAGTTACAGGAAGAGAAAAAGCGAAAGAAACATGTTCTAGAGTTCTCTGGAGCCAATGTTTATGGAGATAATTACTGTTACGAAGATGGAGGTAACAATACCTACATCATGATCTCTTCTACCCTTAGACTCAATAGTAAGATACCCCTTTAATTTTGTTTATAAAGTGACCTGGGAATGTTTCTCTTATCCCTAGGCACTGGGTATGTTTAGATTTGTGTCAGGATTCTATTTGAATTTGATGAATTCATCTGTTCCTTAATTGGATAACCAGAGACATTTTTATGACTGTTAAAATTTGAATATAGTTTTATAAAGATTAGCATGCATTCTTTTGTGCTGTAGTCACTTGGAATGCTTTGTTACGTTCTAAATACATAAAATGGGGTGTGGAAAATGACTGCTGAGGCTCTGGACTTAACCTTTGTCAAGGAAGTCTGGGCAGTGCTGTTTGAAGCAGCAAAGTGGTAGGAATGAAGAAGATACACCATGCGTCGGTTACTGGGTAACAAAGCTTTTTTCTATGCTTTCTTGTCTTTTAGACCTAGGCCGAGGGTTTAGCGTGCTGATGACAAATAATACTAAATTTTAAGATTTACTGTTCATTTTTTGCTTTCGATGCCTTCTTTGCTGTTCGATTACCGTATGGAATAATTTCTGAGGGAGGGAAATCCTTACAGAGTTTCGCTTCCCTAGTGCCTACTTTTGCAGTGTGCCGATGGTGTGGTGGTGGCAGTGTGGTGGTGGTGATTCTTTACCTTAAAAATGTGTTGGGAAATGAGTATTTGCAAATATCATTTATTCATTTTCAAAGATCTGTCAAATACATTTCCGATAGTTTCAAGTGTTGGTATTTATTGACATTCAGCTTGGAAACCATACTTAGGGTAACAAGTGAACACAACCTAAAGGCAATTTCTAGGGAGTAAAAATTTTAAGGGCAGTGATCCTAAAGGACCTTGCAAACCAATTATCAACTGATTTTCCATTATATAGGTAAGTATGTGTTTGTCTTTGATGAATAGAATGAAAGTGCCTATGTAGATGGCGGAATTATCATAGTTTGAATATAATCTTGCCCAGTAACATTTTTTGCTCTACATTCATCATAATCAGTAGTGCTCAGCTCTGTGGCCTATTTAATAAGCAGGTTGATTTTCTGTTTATTGCTTGATACATTCTTATTCCGTATGTAAAATACTCATTTCTTTTTTAGTAGTCATTTTCCTTATACGAGTTGTTCTGATGAAATTTTGTATTGTATCATTTAAAAAGAAAACTTATTGCCATATTTTGCTATACTAGAGACCAGAAGGTAAAGAATTACTCTTCAGCTTCAATTAAAATCTTAGAAATGTGGTCTGGAGTTTTTCCTTTGTTTTTATTTTAAATTCTGCACTAGAGGCATATTCACTATAAAAGTCAATATTTTAGACTTTTAAGTCTATAAAAACATAAGGATGCTAAGTAATTAAGTACACTAAAGTATTAATTTTAGCCTTTCTCTAATAAAGCCTTATACTGACTTAAATTGAGACTGAAACCTGTTTGCTTTGACCAGAGTACTGTCATCCTGATTCGTATCTCTAGAACAGGAGACTATGTTAACAATTAATTCAGTGGTTTTCAGATACACCTAAAACTTAAAAAAAAAAAAAACAAAAAACCTATATTTTAACTACTTTTGTAAATTTGTAGATAGTAGCATATATACTTGTTTTGGGGTAGGGATTGAGGGAATATTGCGGAATAGGAGCGGGTGACCTCCTGAGCATGTTTGTAAATACTGGAATTTCTTTTACGTCAGCTGCGCTGTTGTTAGTAGATTAAATATCGCTGAACATGCAGTCCTCATTTATATGCCTTTGAATTAGACCAGGGTGAGTTCCACAGAAACCACATTACAATTCAGCTTTTATTTACAAAGCAATCTTTATGTTCTTTGCAGTGATCCTTTCCCAACACATCTAGGATATTCTTTAATTATACTTCTGTATGTATAATTTGATTTTTGCTTTACTTAATAATTGCAGTATGTCATTATAGAAATAGTCATCTCTTCTGCTTTTATTTAACTTAAACTTTAATAAATTAATCTTTTAAAATGATCATTTATAGATTTCTTACAAACTTGAAATTATCCAAAACACTTGTCAAATTTATGTCAACTGTTAAATGGTATAAATTATTCACTAGTGAATCCATGTTTTTCTTTCAAAGCCACTTACCTATATTACAGCCATATTAGTGATTAGTCATGGTCTGTGGGGTCATAAGACCATGGTTCAAGTTTTATCCCTTTCTCAGAACAATTATATTTTTAATGAAGTTTTCTATTATAATTACTCTAAATATTTTTTTCATCTGTAAAATAGAGATTATAAAAATAAGTCCTTTACATGGATGTGGAGATCAAATAATACAATTTGGTGAAGGACTTGTAAACTCTATTTTTATACATATATCAATGTTATGTGTGTATAATGTATTTTTGTATATCTAAACAAAAATTATTTTAAAAGAAACATGGAGGCATGCATATAAAATATATATGTATATATGTACGCACACATGTATGTGTGTGTGTGTGTATATGTATATGCTTTGGCAATGAGGGAGTTAATTATATTTGCCAAATAACATGGTCTCAAGAAGCATACACGTCTCAGTTCTCAACTGAAAGGTTTTAAAGGATTCAAACACATTCCCCACCCCTATTTTTTTTTTCTTGCCCAGACTTAAAGCTATCACGGTACATGAGCTAGAGAATAAATATTTTTTGCCAGTCATCCCTGTGAAAATGAAGTAACAACTCTGTAATAATTCCCGCAACACATTTCCCTAAAGTAAAATCAGTTAATTGTTTAGAAGGAATTAAAAACAAAAGCAATCATAGCTTCACAAATCAATGTCAAAAACAAAACCCTTCTTGTTTCTTTTGCGCTTAAAGGCGAGCTTCACTTTTGCAGCTGTCTGTGGGCATATTGTTGTTAACACTGTAAACCATTATTCCCTGGAATGTGGTCATCATTTAACTAGCTAGTCAGTGTTATATTAATTTACGACAGTGGTCAATTAATTCTTTCTTAGTTATCAAGATAGACTTAATAGTTTGGGTAAAAGAGTAGATACTTTTTTTTATAACAGAGAGCAATTGTCCTGTTTCACTTTTGATTTATGTAAATTATAAATTTAATCAGAAATTATGAAGATACATACTTTAAGGACTGTTTAGAAGACAAATTTTAATCTAGATTTATCTTTCAGGCAAATTTCCTTTTCTTGTAGAAAGCTCAAGAGGAAACAAGTTCAAGTTTTTGAGCAGAAGCTTTTGGTATCAATGGTGCCTTCAGCACTTACGTTCTTACTCTATTTGTTTATCACATTAACAATATGAAATGAAACAAATAGTAAAAAAAAGAAAAAGAAAAAAACAAAGAAAACCTACAGTTCTTTATTTCATCTACATCTCATTGAATTATGGTAGTTGTTTCAAATGCAGTTCAGCAAGAAATGTATCTTAGCTATCTTAGCAATTTTCTATGGAATTAGGATTTCTTGTTATTATTTCAAAAGTGTAGTAGCAGTTTTAGAATCTATTAAAATCAATATATTCTTGCAAGGCACATGTTAATTTTCTGCCTTTGTGTTCACAATATGCTTCTACCTAAATGACACCTGACAAAAGCATCCATCTGTGTTCTGTTTTTGAAGTTTGTATTAAACTAGGGGACTTATATATTTAGCATATAACTTTTTATACAAAGAATACAATATCACAAAGTTTCTTGAAATGTATTTAGGAAGTGAATCCTTTTTATCTGCTTCATTAAGGCATCGCTTTTAGATTTTTTTCCTCTGCCAAGGTTTAATTAAGATTGAGAACAGAGTTATGTAAAGATAATAGGGTCATTTACTCAGCTAAAAAATCTTCCTCTACTCCATCCTCTTCCACATTGAACTGTAATATAGAGCTGTTCTATGAAGTGGCCAGGATTTTTTGATTTGGCTCTATAAGGTGGGGGGGATAGAGGAATACAAAAATCTGCAGATCATTTTTCTAAACTAAGCAGAAACTAGGAACATTCTGGTATAGCTTTATTATCATGTCCAATAAGAATATTTGAAAGCTTCTAACTGAAATCACAAAGCTTAATTTTTTTGTTGTTTTACAATATTCTTCAACTCCTACTTTTTAACCTGTACTAGTTTCAAATTGGTTTTATATGTAGAATTTAACATTTAATGGCCGTAATTTTTGTTTGGCAAATATTAAAGTACTCTGCTAACTCTGCCTAATCATGATCAAATTCTTCTTTCAAATTTAAGTCACTTAATTTTAGTTTTTTAGCTTTTTGGCTGTGTACCCAGAATCCTTCATGTATGCATGGATCATTCCAGTAAATGCTCATCCCCTCTTCTCAATCTGTTAAGTTAAAAAGGCAGTTTTCTCCATTTTAAGAGTATGTTAAACTTGGGCCCGGACTCTCCCCTGTGTAATGAGTTCATACTCTCATTAAGTTAACCTGCATTTTTATTTTTCGCATCCTTCCACCTCTCCTCAGACCAGCCAAGGTCAAGGAGGGCTGGGGAATTGGGTTCTGGATTATCAAGGTCTTGTAGACTCCACAGTGATGGAAAGACTGCGAAACAAAGGAAGGAGAAACTGAAACACTCACTGGAGAACTCGGAAGAGCTGGAAGAACAGTGTTCATCAGAGAGACCCCTGTCATCCTGTAGCAGGGGCGAAGTGAGAGGTGATCCCCAACTTAACTGTGAGCAGCATGAAAGGAAACGGTCTGGTCAGGAGAGGCTCCGGAGACCTCCCCTTCCCAAGATCAGTGGTGAGGTGTTCCTGAGCACTGAATGTGATGACTGGGAGGCTAAGAGTAGCCATCGAACTCGGAATTGGGAAAAACGCCCTCGACACCAAGACCGACTTTCTCCCAACTCTTCACAGAAAGCAGGGCTTCACTGCCAGGAAGCTGTATATGGGAGGGACCTTGGGCCAGGTGAGCTCAGAAAAAGGAGACACAGACCCAGGTCTCCTCCCTTCTCAGAGAGTGAAGAGCAGCTTCACCTTCAGAATCCAGGTAATAAAGGACAGTCTCCTTGGAAGTCCTGGTATCATATATAAACATACAAACCAATGTATTATTAATAATGTAATATTTAATAAGTGTCTTAAGCAAACTTTTTTCTCTCCAGTTTGTGCTCATGACTTTGAACTCATTCCCAGAACTAAATAGTATAAAAGGTATGTACTTAATCTCAGGTCTTTAGGAAGAAGAAAAATATTTGTTCCTCACCCCTTCTGTGACAATGCACTGATTCCATGGAAGATTCTTCCAGGCTCAGGTTACATTGGAGGTGCCTATCCCAAATACAGTTCTTCATTTGCTAAGAGCATATGTCAGAGATTCTTATATGAAATCAAAGCTCCTGAATTTCTGGCTTTACATCAGTGAACCCAGAAGATCCTGCCTTAATATTATTTGCCTAACTAAAAGGCCGGTAGAGCTGGAAGTACTAGATTTTCTAGACCTCAATTTTCTCATTTGTAAAATGAGGGGTTGAATAGGCAGTCTTTTAACACAGCATTTTTCAAGTTATTGGCCTTAGTCCATTTTTGTCAGAATCAGCTCTTTCCTAAAAATACAGATTTCTGGGTTTCACATATATTATCATTTATGGAGTAAGGCCTGACAGTTTGGGAATGTTTTAAATAGACCTGGAGGTGATTCTTATGAACTTAAACTTTAAAAATCATTGCCTTAAGTTACTTTTTATGCTTTAGCTTTCTCCAGCTTAACTCTATACTTGGTGTTCTAACTTGCCAATACAGGTAAGTTCTTGGTACCTTATAGGAATGAAGTGACTATTAGAGGTAAGCCTCAAATTTCTAGCATCTCTGAGCTTAACTCTGAAGTCCATCATTGACACAGTAATAGTTCTTTCCATTTTCTGGAATCTGCTGACGTGATGTATTCCATGTGGCTGTTACAGTAGAAGTCATAGCACCACACTATCTGATATTTTAGAATTCATCTTTCAAGTTTCATTTTACTTTTACTGAAGTTTTACAAAGATGGAAGGTTATTGGGGAAGTAGTACCAAGAAGGCATCTTATTTTCTTTTTTATCGTGGCCCAGTCAGACTCTACTTGTAGTTGGAAAACTAGTTTCTAGTTTACAGATTCAGGTTGATTCAGTTGGTTGTTTTTCTATCATGTTATCTCTTATAAAGTGCTTGGTTGTAAAAAAAAAAAAAAAAAAAATTAAAATTCAATTCAGCAAGTCATACTGAGTATCTGCTACAGATATTCTTGCCTTGGACTTTATATTTGGATCTGAGCCTCAGAGGTTAATAGTCAAGCCAAAAAGATGAATATGTATATAATTCCAAATTACATATACTTTGTTAGGGAGACAAGAACAAAATGCTGATAGAGAATAGAGGCGAGAGTGGTATAATCTATCTGAAGTAGGTTTATGAGGAAGTTGTACTATATCTAGGTTTAGAAAGACATCTTGGAGTTCCAAAGGTGTGGGGGAGTATGGGGGAGGAATGATGATTACACTGACCTCTATATTTCTGATTCTGTAAATGTGACATTTTAAATGTGCTCTGAGGGCTAATTAGGCTTTATGGCTTTTAGTTGTGCTCCGGGAAACAGGCTTGGGAAGCATGACACTAAATACTGACTCACAGGCTCCATTACTGGAATTGTGAATGTTTTGTTTTATTTTGCCAGCATGAGGTTTTAAAAAACAGTGTGGCTAGGCAGGTATTAAAATGGCTACAACATGAGCAGCTTTAGTGTCTATCATTTTATATTCAGTTTGCTGTATAAATTTTACCTTTCTTACCTCTCTAGGCATTTGATTTTTCAACCCCCTGGAATAGGTCAGATGATTACATTAGAATATAATTACTAGGTACTAGTATCTATTCTTGCTGTTGTAAAATCACAATTCTTAAAGTTGTTAGCACAGGCCAGAGTTTTATTTAACTTAATAATGAAGAAACTAGCAGGACGACAAAATGATGGTGCTAAGCATTTGCACAACCACATTTATAGAATCAGTTGAAAAAGGAATGCAAAATAAAATTGCTAAATGAAGTACAACATTGGTTAACTTTCTACAGTAACTTCTCTATTGAACTATAAATTTGTAACAGCTTATCATTTTCTGCTCAGGGCCATAAAATACCTGTACTTTTCTACTATGAATTGTTAGTCAAATATACTGTGATATTCCCTAAGTGTCAGGCTAGTTTATTATAGAATACCCCTGTGTGATATAAAAAAATCTACCAGTCTTCATTTACCCTGTTCTAAACTTGGAATAAATTGATCTTGAATACCAGTGCTTTTAATAGTTTTATTCTATCAGAATTTATTTCAGGGGAAAATTTTATTTGTGTTCATTTAGGGAAAGTCTTGTGTTCTCAAACTGTAGGATGATGAACAGAATAAACAAGGAAGAGCTAGATTAAGAAATATATGGAACTGTTGAAAATATGGCTCACCTGATTGTTTCAAAACTAGTTTCCACATTCTGTTTAGGTTATGGGAGACAGGGACAGCTATTTCATTAATCTTTTTCAATTAACTATGTATTTAAAAGTTTTTAAATATCTCCATTCTGTGTAATGACAGCCTTATACTGCATTATCTGTGGTGTCTTCTTATACATACTTACAAAAGCCTGTTACATCCGGTACAGAGAGGACCTACTGCAAGTAGACATCCTGCCAGTCCGGAAATCCAGTATCCCAGGCTGTGGAGATTTTCTTCTTTATAAGACTTGCAAATTCCAATGATACATCAAGGGTTTAAACAAACTGTTTCCCCTTTAAATATTTGGGACTGAGAGAGATAGTACCTCAGATTCTGACTCTTATTAATGAAGTTGTCATTCTCTTTTGATCTGTCAGAGTTTACAATCTTATCACCCTGTCAAACCAATTAAGACTGTTCAGTTGAATATGTCTTTGATAGAATTTAAAACAATGTGTCTTTGATAAAATTTAAAATAAAATAACTTCTCAGTTATTTCTGTGGTATACAGTAGCAGGCATAGTGGGAAAGTTTGGTATCTTGAAATCTGAGCACGTCTCACTCTGTCATTTCACTGGATGGGAGAATCAAAAGAGCTAGGCATGTTCTGTCATCCTCAGCTAGGCTTTGGGCTGCTCATTGAAATGTCATTTTTCTATAGATTAGAATATGGTATAACAGCCTGTCTTATCCACTGACTTTGCTCAGTACTAAGTTCTCTGTCTAATTTAATTTATTTTTCCTGAAATCTGCCTTTCTAGTTATGACCAAGCTAATCGCAACTCAGGGAGGTTGATGTCCTATTTACATACGGTCTACTCTTGGGAGTATGCTGTCCCAAACCACTCAGGAATCCGGATTAAAACCATTCCAGCCCAGCATAAAATATAGCAGCTTTAGAGATGATTTGAAGTGGTCTGTATAATCAGCTTCTGTTAGGCCTAAAGCTAAGAAAGCCAGGTTTACTAGTCTTTATTTGTGGGAAAGACAGATAGGTATGAATCTTTAGCTTTTGAATTTCCCACAAAGATAGGTTGAAAGTTATACAAAGATAGGCTTCATAAGATAATGTAAGTTCTTTGTGTTTGTTCAATATTTAGTTTTCTTTCCAGTTTTTTATTTTTTTTGTTAACAGCAAGTGAAGCAAATGTTGTTAGGCATCGTGATAATTTTGATGTATGTAATACAGTAAACTAGTTGTTCCAGTGGTAATTGTAAGTAAGAATCAACTGGGAAGACTTAAAGACTTACCGAAGGCCAAGCTACTTAGATTAGACTCTCTCAGGTTTGGGGTAAATATCTTTATATTTATTTAAAGCACTCCCAAGTGATTGTTGTATGTAGCCTTGATCTACAGCCACTGGTGTAAAGAGATAGGCAATCAGGAGTATATTTTCTTTCTTCCTTCAATAGTACATTTACTGAAAGTCACTATTTCAGATGGCTAATCTTGTTCACTGCATTTACAATTTTTGTTGATTCTGAATATAATGTGTTAATATTCACACAGTTGAGTCGGAGTATAGAGTCACAATTGACCACCAGTCCCCCATGTTCCTTTCTCCTCAGAAGAATAGAACTCTGAAGTCATCGTGCACTTGATATTTCCCTTATATCTTCCCTGAAGTTTAACAGTGCCATTAAACTGATCAAAGCTATGGGAAAAATCTAAAGCAAGTATGTGTGTTTACCATCAGAACAGAAGCCATGGCTTCCACTTCTTGACTAATGGGTATTATCATATAACTCTGAGGTGATGCTGTTTCTGTTCCCTCTGCAATAATGTATGTCTGCTGAGGTAAATCCAATGAAGCCTGTCATTTCCTCCAGTTTTGACAGCTTAGCCTCTTTTAAATTCTGACTCTGTAACTTGATTTTCTTTAAATTCTTTTTTTTTTTTTCCACTTCCTATTTTGCCAAGGCCTCACTTGCAGTTCCTTATATGATTTTCTGTTGTTGAAACTATGTGAGAGGGGAGTTTTTACCAGGTAGGTTTGAGTGGATAACTTTGTTTAAATGTGTGAATTATCTGCGTTGCCATTTCCATGCCTAGGGCAGAAAATATTTCACATGCACCCCACGCTGAATTCTGGAGTGGAGGCAGCATTGTCTGTGTTAGATACTAAAGAAAAACTTCTTTACCTTTAATTTTTTGACTTTTCAGAGAACATCCTTGGTTGCCTTATTACATTGAGTTTTTTTTTTTTTTTAGGAATGAAGCCAAGAATGGTAAAAGAAACTGTCTCGTCTCCACCACGAGTGACCCACAGGGATCAGGAATGGTATGATGCTGAAATTGCCAGAAAGCTGCAAGAAGAAGAACTTTTGGTAAGCATGTTTTAAGGGAAAAGTTCAGGTGAATCAGGTTTTGTGTGAATTGAATCAATTTTGAGATTGTATAATAGGCATTATAGTCCTCCATCAGTTGAAATACTAATATCATTTTTATGAGTGGAAAAATCAAGACAATGGGAATAGAGTATCTAGTTTTATTTATTAAGTAAGCATTAACAACAGAACTCATATTG
This sequence comes from Propithecus coquereli, assembly GCF_000956105.1. Lineage (NCBI taxonomy): Eukaryota > Metazoa > Chordata > Mammalia > Primates > Indriidae > Propithecus > Propithecus coquereli. The sequence goes on along the minus strand of NW_012133858.1, from coordinate 12,842,112 downwards.
CTTTCTCTCCATGATTAAGTTCTAATAATTCTCTGAGACCCTGTTGTAGAATTTATAAGAAGAGCCCCTGCTCTGGCTGATGAAAGTATACCAACTCATTATTAACTTCAAGAATGTTAATCAAAACTAGTTTTAAATACTGGTTTATTTTCTATAAGATTTTTTAAGTGGACAACGTGGATTCCATTTTTTGTGTGTGTTTTTTTTTGGTTTTTTTGTTTTTGTATTTTTTGTACCACAGGCTACCCAGGTGGACGTGAGAGCAGCTCAGGTAGCCCAGGATGAGGTAAGTTTCATATTAGGTAAAGAGTTCAGCTGATATTCTTTGGAAATATCCCAGTATTTTTCTACCTACAACTCTGCAATTAATGATACTGACTGGATTTTGTTTAGGAAATTGCTCGACTTCTGATGGCTGAAGAAAAGAAGGCTTACAAGAAAGCCAAGGAGAGGGAGAAATCATCTTTGGACAAAAGAAAGCATGATCCCGAATGGAAGGTAAGGTGTGTTTCTTTGTTTTGTTTTGTTTTGTTTTAATTAGAAATAAAAAGGAACTCTGCTTTTAGGGTAAACTCTGCAAACATATTTAGGATATGCAAATTATCCTTATTGCATGTGAATCTGATTTGTAAAAGTTTATCATTAAGGAAAATTACTGAATTCTTAAAAGTAATTGTGTAAAAAGTTACTGTTAAGATTGAAAAACTCATTCTGTTCATTTTAAGACCAACTGAGATGCAAGTGCTTCTGGTCATGAATGATCTTAGTTTTCGTTATCCATTTCTCAGATTGCAGAAGAATGTAGCATTTTCACATGCTTTCAGATTTTCCGGTGACCTTCTCTTCGTCTCTCTACTTTTTCTTTGTGCTTGCATTATTCTTCAGCCCTGTCATGCACCTGTTTCTTTTTCCTTTGACGTAACTTCATCTGTGACAGACTAACAGATATATACTTATCACCAGCAATCATTGCTTATGTCACAGTGCAAGAACTATCTAGTGTGAGCTTGGACTGTTACTTATCTCTCATTAATCAGAAATAGTTGACAAAGTGAGAAGTGACTGCAGTTCATTCTGCTGCAAAGTAATCTGATTAATCTGATTGTTATACGTGGTAGTTGTAAGTTCAGTTCAGTAGAGTTTATTCATTAGTGACTGTGTGCAAGGCATCACCCTGGAGCTACATGGAAAGACAGATCTATTTTTTTCCTGATAAGAGTATATAATGTAGAGAGGAAGACAGCTAACAAATAGAAGGTCAGGCTGGATGGAAGAACACCAGAAGAAGAGGAAGAAAATTCATACAGTACACAGGTTTTTTAGAGAGGGAGTTTGCACTAGGCTTGAAAAGATGCAACCAACCATGTGTATCTGTGATGCACTTGATGTTTAGCACTGTTTTCTCTGGAATAAATTCCTATCGTTATCTTGGTCTCACCTCACAGTCTCAGTAATAGCTGTGAGGAAAAAGATGTAGAAATAATGCCAATAGTATTGCTGTATTTTTTCGTTGTTCAGTTACCCAGGTTTTAGTCTAAAAACAAATAAAAGTATTATTTCCATATTAATTGTGTGTATCTAGCTCCCCCTTTTCCCCTCTTAGTAACTCAAGGTTTTTCCTCACATACTTCATTTTAGTCAAGGATTCCCAAATACTTCTGTTACGTGAATTAAGCCACATATAATTGCCCAGGAGTTACTCATATTCTTAATCAGGAAGGGTAGGTATTTGAAGCATTATAAATCAGGAAAGTCAGAGGGCAGTGGCCACATTTCTAGCAAGTGTCAAGACTTCTGTGATTTCCACATTCTATAACTGGTGCAGGAACAGTTCCTCTCCTGGAAAAGTTGACCTGAACTTGCCTTAGTTTGCTGACTGGAAAATCATTAGCCCCATATCAGGTGTGCAGGAATAAGTTTGCGAGAGCACAAACCTAAATTCCATAGACTCTGGGTGTGTCCACCATTCTTGTCAGTCGCCATGCAGCTGTTAGGGCAATAATCAGTGACTGAGCACACCCATGTGGGAGAGCGTGTTTGTATGTGTTTAGCCTACTGATTTGGCTGCTCTGACAGCCTCCAGCATACCTTTATAGTTATAATTTTTTACCTCTGAATGGCCATATATAAAAATATTTTATGTTGCTCAGTTAAATGTAAGTAACCTGAAATTGCTAAAGGAGAGCTTGGCATGATTTACGTATTTTCTAAACCTAATCTTCCTCTTTGTTTGTTTGATGTTTCTGTATTGTGTGTATTTTTCTTCTTTGCATGTGTGTGTGTGTGTTTTTTTTTTTTCTGTACACAGCCCAAAACACCTAAATCAGCACACTCAAAGTCAAAAGAAAGTGATGAACTTCACCGTTCTAAGAATGACAGGCCAGCACGGTAAGATGACACCTGAAAAGGAGAGTGAGGAAGTTGACTTCGGGGTGAGTAAGGAGATGTCAGTTGCTTAAGAAGAATATTTGTCCTTTGGAGAGGAGATCCAAAAGTCTACAATTGTGAGGTGGTGTCAAGTCTTGTAGGGTTATTTTCAATCTTTATTTCCAGTCTTAAATTAGGTTAAATAAGTTAAATCAGGACATTTTACAAAAACCAGGGTGTATAAGAAGGGATATACGTTTTGTTAGGACCAGTTCTTATCTCTGCATTCATTAAATTTATGCTGTCAGCTAGGAAGGGATGAGATTGACCATTTTCCTAAATAAAATCTCAGGTTTTAAATTTTTACTGGGTTTCATGGTTATACTGGTATATGCGTGACATTTACACGTGCTCAAACTCATTTCTCTCTGAGTCTCAATGTCCTAGGCAAATATGTGAGTCATTGCAGACTATCTAAATGCCACTATGTCAAATAGCTGTGGCTATGGTATATATACTTTCTTACTTCTCTCAAGCAGTTGTGGGTCATAGTTATGGAGCAAGTGCTATCTTTCTAGTTCCAGTTGTTAACGTTCTAGTCTCCAGAGAAGCAACCTCTTTTTTACTTTATTGCTTTTTTTTGCCTTTCAAAAGAAAATATGATTGGAATATGAAGAGAAAACATTAAAAACAAAAGAACAAAAGTAACACTAAATCTAACGTTTTGAAAACTTTGAATTATTAAAACCTGAATTTTGGTCCTGATTATTAATATTTATTAATTTTTAAGTACAAATTTTATTACACTGAAAAATATACACTGTTGTTGTCACTCATTGCCCACATTTAAGCTGCTAGACTTGTTTTCTTCAAGTGAGTATATTTAGTGTCCTTAAAAAATCATCCTCTATTTTTAAACTCATATTCTTTCAGAAGATAAATATTCTTCAGAAAATTATCTCAGGTTTGTATTGCTCTGAGGACAATAGTAGTATAGTTTATCTAATTATATAAAATCTGTTCTTCTTATAGCTTTTGATTAAGCAATGCCAAACATTTTTTAAAGCACATTTTAAAACTGTATAGTTTAGTAAATCCCCAAAGTATCCAAGTAAAATAAAAAGCAGCTAAAGTGTTCTGAGTAAGTAAATATGCCTGGATTATTATTCTTTTTTTAGTCAAATGCATTCAAATCATCTTAAGGGTTATTTTATAATCTTCAAAGTCCTTGGCCTCTTTAGCATACTAATAATTTTGAAAGCCGATATGATAGAACAGTCTAGGATGACTATTTAAAAAGGTTTATTAAAGTTTGAAAACAAGTTTCTGGAATGTAATAGGTACTTCAAAAATATTTGGCATTTTGAAAGAACGAATAATCGAAAGATCATGTTAAAAGCAGCTGTTATAAATTAGTGTAAAGTGACTATGGCCACTAGAGTGGAAATCTTCTTTGACATTAGAAGAGCATTTGCCTTTAAATATTGTTTATAGAAAGATTGTCTTATATGACAAAACAAAAATGAGTAAGAATTTTATGAAACCTGTATTTTCATAGTTAAAAATTAAAGCCTGTATATTTTAGATATATAGATATCTGTATAGCTAATCTCCAAATATATGCTTTCTGGTTTCAGTCTTTGGTTTCCTCCTTCATATTTAATCATGGTGGAAAGGTTTAGCTAGCTATCAGTACAGAGGGTGAGTTTCAAGGATTGAAAAACATGGAGCTTCCTAGGTCAAATATTTATTACTTTAGTGTAATAATAGTAGTGGTAGAGGAGAAACAAATTCTCATGTAGAGCTGATTACATGGTCAAAAATTCAATTTCTTGGTCCATTACAAAATTTTCTGCTATCTAAGGAAATAGAGAGCCAGTTAGCAATCTGAATTAATTCCAACTCTTTATAATTGGAAAAAGTTTCAAACCAAATTCCAAATTGTTTTAACTACAGGAATTTATACTGGTAATACTAGTTCATATTTTACTTGCATTTTTTCCTTAGGAAAAGTTAAAGATTTTATAGATCTCGTTTAGTGCCTAGCACAGTCTTATGAATGTGAAATACTTTTATGTCCACTTACTCACTGATCAAAATGGTTATTTTTTTAAATTTCGGAATAATACAGGGGTACAAATGTTTATCAAATATTTATTGGTACCCTAATAACTGCTTAGAACTAGGGTAAGCAGCAGTCAACAAGAATGATTTTTTTCATGATCTCATGAAGCATATCATTTCAACAAATAATTATCTTATAAATAACTATTATGATTGTGTTAAATGCTATGGTTGAAAAGTATAGAGTGTTATAAGAGCATAACGAGGCTACCTGGTTTGGGTATCTGGGCAGGTTTCCTGAAGAAGTGAATTTTGATGGGAATTCTAAAGGGTATTTGGCTATATCACTAACTTAAAAATATAAATTATTTCATGAGAACGATAGGAAACAGGTAATCCTAATACAACAAAAACTATGAAACAAATTACTGGTTAATAAGATTTTTCTAACTTTGAATATAAATACCCTTAACTTTGAAACAAATGTCTCCAGTGCAACAAAATAATGTGACAGGACTCCCGGTAGCAATAAGCCAAGATTTATTCTCTGTATAACCCCAAAACTGAACAGTACAACACACCGAGAGAACTGAGGGCCTTCTGGATTGATTTCTGATTGTTTATCCCTACATGGAGGTCCGAGAGAATTTTCTGACATCCTGTGTCCTGTTTGTAGCTTTAGCATCCTTTTCCTTGGTGATTAGTTGATGGTGAGGCACTAATTATGAAATGTTTTTATGAGTCCCACTCAGTTTTTGGCTTTCTGGGCTTTAAAAATTCTTTTTTTTTTTTATTTTAGAATATTATAGGAGTACAAATGTTTTGGTTACGTACGTTGCTTTTGTACCTCTTGAGTAAGGTTAATAAAAGAGTAAAGAGTAGACTCTGCCACCCCGGTTACCAACCCTGTTTTCTTGGGCCTAAGTCACTTCTTTACCTGTTTGTTTTATGAAGCTAAATTCCTTAATCCTGGAGTGAGATTGATTTGTCTCAACTCTTCCTAGTAAGTCTTATATTACTTTTTAAAGGTAAATGTTATAAATATCAGTTAATGAAAGAAAAACGCCATTTAATTTCTAATATTTGTAAACAGTTCAAAGAGCAAAACAAGAAAAAAATGCTACATTATTCACTACTCTCAAATCAATTATGTGTATAACAAATGCCTAAAAATGTACATAATAAAACATATTATCATCAAATGGTATTTGAAAGTATAAGATATAGATACATATGAAAGTATACATATGAAAATATAAATACAAATGCGTATATATACACATATATATAGTCTTGCATACGATGCTGTTGCTCCTGATAAAAATACACACCCACACCTGTGGAGCAAAGCATAGTAGAGTGGTTAAGAATACTGGTTTGAAGTCTAAAGTCTAGTTGAATTTGAGGACTGACTCTGCCGCTTAACAGCTACGTGAACTTGAACAGATTACTTACTTCATCTCTAACCTAATCTAACTCTAAAATATGTAAATAATAACTATCTTACAGACTTGTCTTAAAAGTTAATTGGAGATAATCTGTATAGAACTCATAGTGCAGTCTTCAGTCTACAAACAAGTGTCCATCCCATGCCGACCTCTTCCAGATGCTGAATACCCAGGAAGAGACTGACCTGGGTACATAGTGAACAATTTGAAAGCATTTGCCTTTATTTTTATATGACTGAGCCCATTGTACCAAACTGACTGTCACTTTACAAACCTCAGGACACTTATGCCTTCTAGATTTTATATATTAGATATAATTGCATAAAATGTCTTGTAACATGATTATATGTATGATAAATCTTAACCTCATCTGATTCTATGCTTTAATGAAAAATGTGAGTATGCCTTTGGGAAACCAAAAGAAGAATAGGAGATTTTGCTCTTCATCTTCAATGCCAAATGTTTGTAAAATTTTACATTAAGTAATTTAAAATAATAAAAAGTTTGGTAGAAGTTTCCTAATTTTGTTTTTTACGTTTTGTTTTCTTTTACATAAAAAGTAGCGAATGTATTACATAGAAAGTTGCAGATGTATTAAGATCTACTTCGCCACCTAGTGGATGAAGGAACTTTGTTCATGAAATTTTATGTTTATCCTAGCTAGTTTACTCCCTCCTTGCCTGTCTTCCCTTCTCTTCCTTTTTTCCTTAACTTTATTACTTTCTTCTTTTCTATTCTTTCTTTTCTTCCTCTTTGGTAAAACCTACCAAAACAAAGTATATTTCCTATTAATGGCAGCAGTCCTATCTCATTAATTTTTGTTTATCTAGCACAGTGCCTCATACATATCAGTTGTTGAGAAAATATTTTCTTCATTGAATTACATGCATAAAAACGAAGAGTAAGACAAAATAATTTATTCATATAACTGTCTTGGAACTAAAGTGCAAATTCTAAAGCATTTTGCTTTTCATTTCTATAGAAAATGTTTTTACTGTACAATCCAATGAGAAGTGGAATTATAGTAAACAGAATATCTCTTTAAATTCTGGCTTCCTTTTAGGCCACCACCACCCACCACGACAGATGCTGAGGATCTGGATTACACTCATCATACAAACCAGCAGAGTTCCACACGTCATTTCTCAAAATCAGAGTCCTCTCACAAAGGTAAGAAGAGTATGTAAGGTCAAGTGTAGGGCCTTTTTTTATAAGCCTCATGTGTTGGTGAAAAATTCAGATACTATCCTCTGATCACTCAAGTGGGAAAATAAGTTATCTTCCTTTCAGCAGATCCTTATAGTGTTGTTCATTTATTAAAACATAAATAAAAAGATAAAAACCAGAAAACAAAATTTTTTTGTGTATTTGCATTTTCCTCTGGAGAGAGTTTAGAGCTTCCATTCAAGTCTTTACTAAAGGGTGATTTTTGACCTCCGTTTAGATCTATAGGACAGCTTTTTCTATCCTTGCTCTTGCTTCCCATCCACTCATGACTCTATTAATTAGATGTAAAATATCCACACCTCCCACACAAAACTTTTATGCATAAGAAAAATGGAGCAAAGAAAATGAGGAAAGAATATAGATACCTAAATTGTACCAACCTTTAAAATGGAAGAAGTAGTTGGGTGTATTTGCTCTTCCAAGGATATATATTCACTTATGTGCATTTTTATGAA
>NW_012133858.1:12807967-12834356 GCF_000956105.1 Propithecus coquereli | reverse complement strand
TTTTTATTATCCTTTTTCAAATCTAAGGATAGTCTCCCAAAATTTCTTTAAATTACCTTTTCTATTGTCATTAAAAAATACATTGCACAGGTGACACTCTAGACTAATTACATTAGAGTCTGAGTGGGAGTTGTCAGTCATTTGCATTTTTTAAAAAGCTTCTCCCCCTTCTGACATTTATTCAATATTGAGAATAAGGCAAAAGACATTATTTAAAAGATGGGGTGAGTTTATCAAAACAACCCACCCATCGCAGTTTCCATCAGTTAGTGGCATTTTGTCCACCCCACATTTATCTGTAAGTAGCTCATGTTTTTCTTTCATAAATTATACATGCATCACTTTTGAGGGAATGCTTTACTGTCCTTCATATACATTTAATGCATAATGTTAAAATAACACATTGATTCTGTGTATAAATATTTTGCCATCAAGAAAACAAGAACCACTTGAAATGCATAAAAATAAAGATGAATTATTTTGCCTGGGCAGGGATTAAAACTGTCAAGAGTTTCAGAGATGTTTCTTTAATTGTGTTTCCTTTTTTCTTCTTCTCCCCAGGTTTTCATTATAAGCAGTAAAAATCTAGGAATCTGCTTCAAAAATGGACTCACTATAGCAAATATTACTGGATGATACAGAATGCATTCTACACTTATTTTTTCTTCTCATGTTTGCATTCCTGGGATTTATCCTCCAGTGTTTTTTGACCGTGAATATTTTTAATTCATTTCATACGTTTTGGTTATTTTTGATCACTTGGGCAGTGTAAGAAAATGTAGCTTCTGAATATTGGCCATCTCTATGCTGCATATACTTCCTGGGATGTAGTGTCTAAGAGCTCTGTAAAATACCATCTTGTTAGGTATGGAGCATTAGTATCTAGGGACGAGGCTTTATTTAGCAATTTGAATTTTATGGAGATGAATGTTCAAAGTAAAACATAGTGCTCGGATGCAATGAAGAATAAAAGAATATAAGAAATAGCTATTCTAGTACATTAGTGTATGCTATTTTTTGAAGGACAGAGCCTTTGCTTTTCGTACTCTTCAGGAAAAGAAAAGAATTACAACCATTAAATATTAAAAAAAGAAACACTTGGAGCAGTTGAAATACTGCATGGTCTGTAGAGATTCTGTGTATCCTTCTAAGCCCTTCTGCAGAAATTGGCCTAGATATCATTCTGTAACTTACTCTGCTTTTGCCGCCTCAATAAGGCTTTCTGAGGCCCCTGGGTGATGGACCGTTTGTTAGTATTTATTGGCAAAAATGTAATTCTCTGAAATTTTAACTCAGATTTGTGCGAAGTCAACTGAAAATGAAAACTTTGTATCCCTTCTTTTGTTTTACATTTACCTGTAGAGCCAAGGAAAATGGAATTGGAAGATGATTGCATAAGTAATGATGCCATCAGTCTCTCTGGCTGTAGATTGAAGTTTTTCTCTTGCTTAATGTTATAGCAGTGTTTGTCGGCAACTAATATTTTGTTTAACCTGTCAGTAATTAGATTTCAACATGAAGTTGAATCAGGTGGTTCTTTATTCAAGTATTTGGTTTTATATATTTGTTAATGGGGTTAGTATTCCTTCGTACAAGACCTTTAAACTTATCTTCAAGAAATTTAGAGTCTTTGTGTAGCTGCTAACCTCATGGAAATGTTTATTTTTCCATACTTCTTAGTTAACACATGGCAGTCAAGCTATACACACACAGATACACATACACATATGTAATATATCTCTTCAGCTTGACTTGCTATTATTTTTCATTATATAAATCTGAAATTTTTGGCATTTCAATATGGTGTTTGTTTAGGAAAGAATTATACAGGTCACTGGAGAAAAAGTTACTTGTTTTTTTCCCACTGGGAACTGCCTTCTGTTTGCCTTATCTTTCCAGATAGTCTTTAAAGTTGGGCAATATTCAGGAAGCTATTTAGAACAGTTTCTCAGAATGGATTGAATTTCTCATTTTGAGAAAGAGTTTTAATTTCATAAAGTTTTTGTATTGTAGGAAATTGAGTAAGAGTCATCTAAGAATTATGTTTTGGGCAAGTGATAATCTAGAAAGATAATCTCTATCCCTAAGGGATATAGTCATTTTGGAGAAATGGAGGAAAGGAAAAATAACAGGATTTTATGTAACTGTGATGAAATGAATAAAGAAAAATCTTCATTTATATAGGGACAGGGAGACAAAATGGAGGTCCTGGCCTTAAGTCAAATTCCAGATAGTGGTTTCAATATTCAAAGCTTAGGCCTTATTGAATTATAGCAATGCTGTGTTTTTCTTTATCTGCCCTGTGATTTTGCTTCATGTTCTTAAAAGTTTTTTAATGGTAACTTTAAAAAAGAAACACATTGTATTTTTATTTGATAATTAGAAAAATGGGCAACATCATTTGCCATATTTTTATTTTATAAATGTTTATTTTTCTATCTCATACAATGATCAGTTTTACTTTAAAAATTATGCATTTCTTCTGCCTCTCATGTACTTCATCCAATCATATTTATTATTGTAAAATGTTAACTGGAGATACTTCATTCAAAAAAATGTCAAGCCACTTAACATATAACCAGAATGTTAATGTTTCGGCTATGTTAGTCAGTGACCAAAAGTGGTATTTCCCTTGTGTTATCTATTCAATATCTGTATTAAAAATTTGTCACTTTTTTTAGGTTTTTAAAAGATTAGAATTTTAAAATATTGTATCTTTATTTTATTTTTTTGTAAAGCAAACATTTTTTTAAGAGTATCAGAGCAATTATTGCCCTGTGAATAAGGAAATAGAAATCACACTCAACCAGTTAATCCTCTTATTCTTTCTCATTCAAATAGTGTGATAATTATCTTTGAGACTATAGAAGCAACTAACAACTGTATTTTAATGAACTGCCAGACACTCTTCACTGTGTTCTCTGCTCTTTGTCAGTTTTACATTGATTTTGTTTTATTCCTGCTGCTAGAACATGTGCAGTTTAATTTTTAGGCCCACAGCACATTATGCTTTAATGTTTTGATGTAAACTAATACTTCTGGCCTTGGAAAACCTTTCTGTTCCTATAGCTTTGTTCTTTGGAGACCAGACCCCATTAACACCAGTATTGTTGTATAAGCACAATGTATTATGGAGCTTTATTATAAAGGCTTATAAAAGAACAGTGAGATTTTTAGAAAGTGACTTTTCATACTATTGAATTACCATTTCTCAAGTGACTTTACAACAACCAGCAGCATACTAATGAACTGTTAAAAAAAATCCATATGATTTTTGATCATAGAGAAATACCTAAATTAGAAAAGGAAGATAGGGATAGATGCTCTCAGGTGGAAAACCTTTTCAGACTGGCAGTGGCCACATGGATCTAGGTCAACATATTCAAAAATGTGTGACCTTGGTCCTTATTTTTACTGAATTCACTCTAGAAAATCCTGAACCCAGCCCATTTCCCCCTCTTCTTCCCTGCTCTGGCCTGAAGCTGAACTGGATGATGAATAAATTCATTGCTGACTATTGTCCATCTCTTTTCCTCAAAGTCAGAACTTTTAAGTATAAAAAAACCTAGTTTTTAGCTGATAATTAATTTTCTTTAATACTGTCAAATCTTCTCTAAATTTTGTGTTTGTGCCAAATTGGAAATACCTACTATAATATGGTGCATTGACTTTACCACTCAAGTGGTTAACATTTTAAAGCCTTGATTTTAAATGAGTGTTGCCTTTGAAAAAAATCACTTTGAGGAATACCAAGATGGAATCATTATTCAATGATGATTTTCCTGAAAGATGACTGTGAAGATAGGCTGTAAGATCTTCAGCCTAATAAAAGAGTAAGACCCCTGTGTAAACAGCTTTCTGAAGGACTGAGAACAGAATAGAGTTTGCAATCGAAGGCTTTTTCCCTTTTGGGAAGACAGTATTTGTGTAGGGAGCATTAAAATTGAAAGGGAACATTGTTCAGGTAGATTTCACTGTACATAGTGTGCCATATTCTGATGACATAGGAGTTTTAGAAACGATCACAAAAAGTGAAAACCTGTTCAGCAAAAAGAAAAAAAGATTTTTTACAGTACTTTCGCCGTTACTAGTCATAGTCAGAGAAGTGACTATATAAAATGATCCCATTTTCTCCTCATTTCTGGTGGTGCCTGTGAGTCTCAAAGCCATATCTGCTTATCTTACTTAGTAAAAGAATACTCTATTCTTCTTAGCCCATGATAGGCAAGATGGGCAGGTAGAAGCAAAGTGGAGACTGTCCTGTTAATGCTGCATGGGGGACAATGTCATCCAAATCTTGGTGGAAGAATCTCTTTTATCCACGGTAATATGTAAGACTATTAAAGGGAAGAGTCAGAGGCTGTTGTCGCTCCTGGCCTTTAAACAACTATCATTAGAAATGCTGAAATTTTATTCTGGACAAGGGTAAACTGGGAAAATCTCACTACTACTACAGAGTCACCTTTCTGATGAGACCTGCACTTCACACCAGCAGTGTCTGTGAGGAGCAATATTGCCTTAAATTAGCCTGACTCTCACCAAAGTCAGTGCACATTACTTCCTATCTTTGAACCACATTCAACTCTCCACCGAGATACAAAATTCGCAGATGATCCCCAAGCATTCTAGTCATCAGGAGCTTTGGATCTACTCTCCTGCTGAGCTGAGGCTGACCTGTAACATTGATAGGTGTACCATTTTATTTCAAGTTGTCTGTCAACTTCTGAATAAGCAGTGGCATGACCAAAAAGACTGGTAGAAGGAGAGTGAGAACATCCTGGCCATATTCTTCATACAGGTGATCACTTCCTGAATATTTGCGAGTGGCTGCCCTCCTTTTCTGTGATAGCTATGTAGAAGATATTTCCAAAGGTTCTATTGTGCAGTGAAGACATTAATTTCACCAATATTCTTAAGTATTGACATCTTTACCATTAACAAAAAAAGGAGAAAACCAAACAAAATAGAGACATTTACTTGAAATGGGAGATTTGCTAATGTGAAGTGTTTCTATTTTATTACTTTTAAGAAAAAGTTAACCAGGAAAACTTTTGCTATGGTAAGGAAGACATCAGAGTGGTTTTCAAAGATTCTATTTGTTGGCACAAACTTACACAATCATGTTGATTTGTGGAAATAAATGGCCCTAAAACCATTCTCTTTCTCTTATATATGTGTGAACACTGCCTAGTAACATGTTCCTAATAGATTTAATATGCATTTGTATATTCTCAGTAAAATAGAAAATGTTTTTCTCTTTTTTCAGTAATTTTTCATAGTGTAGGGAGCCAACACTGTGCTGGTTTCAACACTTCAGATAAGGGCAGAATTGATTATGTAACTTAGTGTCCCATTATTCATTGCTGAGGTTCATATATAAAGAATAGAATAATTGAAAGACGGGGTTTGAGTGACATTTCCTTCACAGAAAGAGCAATGATTGAGAACAGTGAAGACAGTTGAAAGAATATACTATAACATACACTTAGGACACATTTTTGTTGCACTGATTTTCAGACTATAATTGCTAAAATAGTTTCTAGCTGTTAAATTTGGTGAGAGGGTTTTTGATGTCAGAATTTTTTGTACTTCTGATTGACTTAGCCTGTGAAGTCCCCATAGACTATAACTTCAGCATTTGGTATAAACTGAAAGCCAAATATCCTTTCTCAGAAATAGCTATATTTTTCACCTGCTTCTTATAGGTAACCCAATATTGATTTCATGAACTATTGTAAATAATGAGAAGGGATAGTGGGGAGATAGCATATGAAAATGATGTTCCAAAATGAGAATTCTCTGTAATGAGGTTTCCCCGAGGAAGAATCCATACCAGCACATTGTGTTTTGAAAAGGTGCTGAATTAAAAAGTATAATAGTTTGCCCGTATAAATCAAGTTGCTCAGGAAATTTGAGGTGTTGCTGTCATTTGTCTTATAATTTGGAAAAGTGATCTCCTAGGACAGAGACTACACAGTGCCCAGGCACTTTCAGGTTTTTTGGTAAATGCCCCTTTGACATTTGGAACGTGGATATGTTCATAAAACAAATGAGATATTATCCCAAGTGCTCCTCATTTTATAGCCAAGCCCCAGAGGGAAAGGCAGCTTTGAAATAGTTATTTCATCGAACTGAACAGAACCTTCATGGAATATAGTTGCCTGTATGAGGACAGAAAACAGAGGCCACCTCAAACCACATGCCTATCTAGAGATTAAGTGAAACTGTGAAGGATACTTTGTGGATGCCTTATGGGTCACCGGTAGTGGGTACTGGTGGGTATATATGTACCCATCTGGACTAGGCTGATGGAAACAGTCTTATTTTAGTTCACCTTCATACAGCACAAGTTGTCCCTATTCATGACCTCATTGAGGAAAATGAGAAACATGGTGCTGGTGACTTTCGTATATCTTGGGAGGTTGAGGTGGGCACCATCATTCAGTCACTCTGCAGTACTCAAGCCTCCCCTAAATGCCAATTGTACACCTACATTAATTCATCTATGCAAGCTTGTGTTTTTATGGTTGATTTTTTCTACCTTATGTCACATTTGATTTATTAAATATCAGGTCTAACATTGATATTACGAATAATTTTTAAACCAAAGTATTGTATAAGTCTGTGTGCTTTGTTTTCCTGTATGGTTTGATCAAGGTAAACCCCAGTCTTGTCCTCTCTCTTAATAAAGTCATTCATTTGTTAAGTCAGTGGTCTCCGTCTCATGTTTTCTTTACATTATTCAAGGACTTGGGAAGTTATGGTAATGTTTGCTTTTTTCTTTCTTTCTTTCTTACAAAATAACCCTAATATGTCTGTTTAATAACAGTAAAATTTCTTCTTATTCCAGTTCTATCCATTTTCCGTAAACATGTATAACATGATACTGATGCCTAGTATATTGAAATTCTCAACAAATATTCCCAAGTATGAATCAGAGAAGTAGCTTTGTTTTGTGTGTGGTATATGGTGGCTTGACTGATGTATTTGGGAGAAAAAACAGGTAAGTGGATGTTTACACAATAATCCTAATGATTAGAGACTCCTTGAGTACAACTCAGTTTGTACTATACCTGACACGTTGTAGACACTTAAATGGATCTTGAAAAATTGGATAATACAAGAGCCATGATGTAGAAAATGATTTTGCAGAAATTTAGCAGATAAGATAAAAATAAGATAGTATTTTCAGTGACTACTAAATTGATTTTTAAAGAGGACACCGTTTAGTTTCCCTGGAGGAGATTGTCTAGGCCTCAGTTTCTTCCCTGGCAAATGTAATAGGGAATCTAAATGATATCTGTAGTCACTATAAGATCCTGAGCAGCACCAGTGATGTGCAGGTGATACTGTTTCTTTTAGTTGAGGAAAGTTGGTGTGTTCATTGCAACTTTTGATCTCTAGAAGATTTCTAGGTAAAGTTGTCAGTGAAAAAAAATATAATCTAGAAGCCAGTTAAATTATTTAAGTAATATAGCCCCCTTTAATCTGTGGTAGGAGGTACACAATGTGATAGGGTGCTTTTTATGGAATATGAGTGAGTCTGAGTGTTAGGTTATGTCCATGTGGTATGGAGAAGTAGCACACGAGAAAGCCCCTCCTTAAAACAAAGGCAGTGGGGAGAACATTGTCCACCTCCCACACCATAGAGAGTTGAAAAAAATCTTGAAGAGGCTCAGGACTACAGAAAATCCTAGCGTGTGGTTTCAAGAGAATTCACCCCCATTTCAAGGAGGAAGACGACCACTGTTCACTCCCCTCATTATATCCAGGTATCATGTTTAAATGAACAAATACAAACTAAGGGCTGCAATAAAAAGTACACTAAAGAAATCCACAGGAATAAGA
Source organism: Propithecus coquereli (assembly GCF_000956105.1). Taxonomy (NCBI): domain Eukaryota; kingdom Metazoa; phylum Chordata; class Mammalia; order Primates; family Indriidae; genus Propithecus; species Propithecus coquereli. The sequence goes on along the minus strand of NW_012133858.1, from coordinate 12,826,508 downwards.
CGTGGGTCCTAGTCCAGGTTTTGCTGTGACCTTGCTTCAAGACCTTGGAATTCATTTATGTTCTGTACCTCAGTTCTGTCATCTGTGCAGTAAGCATTTCTTCAAGTTTAACATTCTAGGATTCCTTTTGTCGAGGGCTGCTGGGTTCCTTTAAGATGTTGCCAGGTAGAGAGTAGCCTCATGCACTCCTGGGGGCCTGGAACATCACACAGACTTCCCCAGCCATTCATCTGAAAGGGCTTAGTCCCGATCCTGTGTTCTTGACTGAACTATTCTGCTAATTCTGCCTCCTCATCCAGCAGAATGTCATTAACTTGAATGTGTTTTTCTAACCAAAGTCTTTCTCAATTTTTTATCCCCAAGTTTCACATTTGAGCCCTCTTCATCACATGGTCTTTGGATGTTCTTGTAAACTCTTGTACCTCCCATGAGTATACCTTGCTTTCTGTACTCCCAATACACACCCACTTTTCTTACCAATTCCTGAGCCTAATTATGGAGATTCATTTTGGTCATGTGAATCATGTATGCCTTTAATTATACTTGCCACTCTTAGTTACTTTGTGTGATTACTACCTTGTCTTTGTCCTCACTAGCAGTGCTCTTTGTGTTCAGCTGATCTCACTGAAGCCTTTCCTGCTGACCTGTTAGCCTCATGCCCTCAAATTTCTGGTCCATCCGCAGTGGTGCTCAGACACAGAACTGGGGCTGTCGTGTGTGTGTGTGTCTGCAGGTAAATCTGTCATTACCTTTAAGGGTGTATGTATAAATGATGATGGACTTTTTTGGCTTGGAGAGGACAGTACCAATTGGTGAATATCAATTTTTTTTTGTGTGTGTTCTTTTGGTGTCAAATCTAAGACCTTTTTACCTAGGCCCAGATCCTGAATATTTTCTTCTGTATGTTTTTCTAGAACTTTCAGAGTTTCACATTTAAGTCCTTAATCAGTTTTGATTTAATTTTTGTATAATGCGTAAGGTTCAGGATGAGGTTTATTGCCAGTGTATAAAAATGACTGATTTTTATGTGTTGATCTTGTAACCTGCCACTTTGCTGAATTCACTTATTAACTCCAGTAGCTGTCTTGTGGATTCTTTGGGATTTTCAATGTGTAGGACCATGTTACAGGCCAACAGAGATAGTTTTACTTCTTCCTTTCAAATTGAGAAGCCTCTTATTTGTTTTTTATGTCTACTTGTTCCGTCTGGAACTTCCAGTGCAGTATTTGTATAGCAGCAGTGAAAGTGGGCATCCTTGACTTGTTTCAATCTTAGAAAGAAAGCTTTCACTTTCCCTCCATTGAATATCGTGTTAACTGTGGGTTTTTTAGAAGTGCTTTTTATCATGTCATGGATGTTCCCTTATATTCCTAGATATTTTAATGGTTTCATCATGATTTTTGTTAGGTACTTTTCTGCATTGGTTGAGTTGACCATGCTTTTTCCCTCCCTTTATTCTATTTATGTGGTGTGTTACATTGATTTTCTTAAGCTGAATCACACTTACATTCCTGGGATAACTTCCGCTTGATCATGGTGTTATAATCCTTTTAATATGCTGTTTGCTAGTATTTTGTTGAGTATTTTTACCTCTTGTTCATGTGAGGTATTGGTGTGTAATTTTGTTTTTTGATATCTTTATTTGGCTTTTAGGGTAATTCTTGCTTCATAGAATGAGTTAGGAATGTCTACCTCCTCTTCTATGTTTTAGAAGAGTTTGAGAGGAATTATTGTTAATTCTTTAAATGTTTGATAGAATTCACCAGTGAATCCATCATTCCTGGACTTTTCTTTGTTAGACTGATTTAATCTCTTATTATAGATCTACTGAGACTATATATTTCTTCTTGAGTTGGTTTAGGTAGTTTATGTGTTTCTACGAATTGGTTCCTTTCAGCTAGGTTATCTAATTTATTGGTGTACAATTGTTCATAGTATTCTATAATACTTTTTAATAATTTCTCTTAGGTTGGCAGTAATTTTTCTACTCTTATTTCTGATTTTAGTTATTTGCTGCCTCTCTCTTTTTTGTGAGTCTTAACTAAAGTTTGTCAATTTTATTAATCTTTTCAAAGAACCAACTTTTGGTCTTACTGATTTTTCCCAACTGTTTTTCTATGCCCTATTTCATTGATCTCAACTTTGATATTTATTATTTCCCCCTTTCTGCTACTTTTCAGTTTAGTTTTCTGTTTTCCTCCCAGTTTCTCAAAATGTATAGTTATGTTATTGATTTGACATCTTTGTAATATGGATATGTATTGCTATTAATTCCCCTTTGAGTATTGCCTTTGCTTCATCCCATAAGTTTTGTTATATTTTATTTTGTCATTTTCATTTTTTCCTAAGTATTTTGTAGTCTCCCTTTTGATTTTTTTTGACTTATTGGTTGTCTAGAAATACGTTGCTTAATTTCCATATATTTTTAGTTTTTCTAGTTTCCTTGTATTCTAGCTTCATTAAATTGTAATCAGAGAGGATATTTGTATGATTTTGATCTTATTAAGTTTATTAAGAATTCCTTTGTGGCCCAACATAGTCTATTTTGGACAGTGTTCCATGTGCACTTGAGAAGAATGTGTGTGCTGCTGTTGAATGTAGTGTTCTCTATATTTGTCAGATCTAGTGAGTGTGTAGTGTTATTCAAATCCTCTGTTTCTTTATTGGTCTTCTGTCTAGATGTTTTGCTCATTAATAAAAGTGGGGTATTGAAGCCTCCATTACTCTAGAACTATGTTTTCCTTCAGTTTTGTCAGTGTTTGCTTTTTATATTTTGAGGATCTGTTTGGTGCATATATGTTTATAATTGTTATATTTTCTTGATGAATTGACCTTTTTATCAATATCATGTGTCTGTCTCTTGTAATTGTTTTTGACATAAAGTCTATTTTGTCTGGTATTAGTGTAGCTACCCCAGCTCTTATTTGGTGACCATTTTCAGGGATTATCTTTTCTCTTCCTTTCACTTTAACCTCTTTGTGCCTTTACATCTAAGTTAAGTCTCTTGTAGACAGAAAATAGTTGGATCATACCTCAACATTTATTCTGCCAACCTCTGCCTTTTGATTAGTGACTTTAATCCATTTACATTTAAAATAATTTTTGTTAAATAAGACTTCAGCCAATTTAATTTGTTTTTTGTGTGGTTTATAGCTTTTTCTGTCCCTCATTTCCTCTATTACTGCTTTCTTTTGTATTTAATGATTTTTTTAGTAAATTGTTTTGCTTCTCTTCTCATTTTCTTTTATGTATGTTTTGGATATTTTTTTAATGGCTACCATTGAGATTACATTTATTGTTCCAAATTTATAATAGTCTCTTATGAATTGACATCAACTTCAGTAGCATACAAAAACTTTGTTCTTTTTATGTTGGCCTTATTGCAAACTACATCTTTATACATTTTATGCCCAATAACAGATTTATAATTATTTTATGTATTTGTCTTTTAAATCATGTAGACATAAAAATTAGAGTTGTAAGTCAAGATTGTAACATTGCTGGCTTATATATTTACTCATGTAATTATAATTGCCAGAGCCCTTTAGTTCTTTACATGGCTTTGAGTTACTTCTCCCTTAGCATTCATTTCTGGAGGTGGGAGGGAGGTCTAGTGGGGACAGACTCCCTGAGATTTTTACCTTGGAATGTCTTAATTTCTCCCTCATTTTTATTATGTAGAGAAGTTTTGGTTGATAGTCTTTTTCTTTGAGCCCTTTCATTATGTCATCCCACATCCTGGTTTCCATGGTTTCTGATGGGAAATTGGTGTTAATCTCACTGAAAATCCATTATACATGGTGAGTTACTTCTGTCTTGCTGGCTTCAAGATTTTTTCTTTGGCATTGGTTTTCTCTCCATAGCTTGCTTGCTTAGGCCTGAGGCTGTCTGTTGTGTGTGTCAACTGTAATCTGTTGCCTTAGGTGTCTTTGAGTTTTTCGTTGACCTTGCAGTATTTTCAAGTAATGCCCACTGCTCTTCTGGCCTGAGTGATTTCCAAGTGAGACAAAACAAAGATAAGCGCCTTGCATCATCCTCAGGTAGGCCTCAGTCAGGTTAGAACAGATCTACACAATAATTTGCATGTAAGGTCTGTTTTGCTTCCTCTGGAACCGGGGACCAGAATCCCATCCTGGACATGTGGGCTGCTGCCTTCAAGACTGCTGCTGAGCCAGGGAGGGGATGGAGCAAGGGCAAGTAAAATGCCAGGAAACTTTCCTAACCATTATAAATTAACTTTTCCTTGCTTCAGTGTTCACTAGGTTGCTGTAAGCCTTTGATGGTTTTTCAAAGTTCTAACAATGTTGATTTGAACAGTTTCTGCTTGTTTTTTTGATGTTTCTTTGTGGGAACAGGAGCTTGGGGCTGTCTACTTGTCTCTTTTGCTGATGCCTCTCGGCAATTACTTAAAAAGGAAATTGAGTCATTTTGTAAATTAATGTTAGAAAATCGATCTCAGTATTTTTAATGAAAAAGCTAGGTTGTTAATATACCATGGAGTATTATTTAACTATCCAAGAAATGAAGAAGATCTCAACCATAGAGTGATGTACTTTTAGATTACAAAAGCAAGGTAGAGAAAACATGCAAATTTTCTACCATGTATCTGGAAAAGAGGGTGGGGAGCATGGTGCTATTATGTATGCATGTTTTCTATTATTAAGACAAATAGAATAAAATTTTGAGGTTTGCTATAGAGAGGGAGGAAACGTGTGTGGGTGAGATGTAGAAGCTAGACATAATCTTTATTTTGCAGATTTGATGTTAGAGATAAGTACTTAAATAATTATGAAACAAAATTTTATAAATAAGCAAACTTTAGAAGTTAAAGGAAAATGAAACAAGTGAACTTGACTGCATCCAATTGGTTAACAATCATACACATGGGAACTATTTCAAATGACTTTCTCTCTCTCTCTCTCTCTCTCTCTTCCTCTCTCCCTCTCCCCCCCTTCCCCTTCTCTCTCTCCCTCTCTTTCTCCTTCTCTATCTCCATACACACACACACACACACATTTAAAAAAAATTCAACCATCTTTGTCCGCTGAAAAAGCCTAGAAACAATGGGCACTCAATAGCAATGACCATCCTTCATTCTCAGATTATGGTCTTGAAATAATATTTCCTACCAAAAGAAACCAGACCTTCATAAAGTAATAACTCATTTATGTCTGGGATTCTAATTTATAAGGTAAACCTAAAATACTTATGCGACCAGTTAAGTGTCAAAGAAGCTATCAAAAATTACTAGGGTCATGTCAAACTGTCCCCAACTTGAAGAGGTTTCTACTAGCAAAAGATGGGACAAATTGTCTATCAATAAACATAACTGCAGTGGATAGAAATGCATTAAATGTGTTTAAATCCATAAATTTATAATGATCTTTATTATTTCAAAATAACTCTTAGTGCTCAATTACAGCAGTTGCCACGGACCAACTCATTATTTTGAAAACTGGTAAATGAGGGGAGTAGTTGAGCTGTATCCTGCCTTTTTAAAAATAAAATAAGTAACTTGGGGTAATGAATAGTTGATGAGGGTTAATTTCCCTTGATAGAAGTACTTTTACAGTCAAGTAAAAAATGATAGAACAAGATGATGATTATTTTCATGAACAGTTGAAATAAAAGAAGGAGGAATTAGACATTGTATGCCTCCAAATAGAAGTAACAATACTAGCAAGAAAATGACCAAGTTTCAACATTTATCTACTAACTTAGAAGAAGTACAGGATATTGAGGAACATTTTAAATAACAACATAAGTTTGCAATCTGCAAAACCTAGTCCATGGGAAACTTTATAAAACAAACGACAAAAATTCTTGAAAATGTAAGGAAAATGGGGAGAGGGAGAGACATAAAATATAAGTCATGCTTTAATTGTGAAGAAACTGAAGACCAAATCCCTAGGAAGATTGGGGAAATATGAAGATTTGATTTTGATGATATTAAGGATTTAGTATTAATCTTGTAGGTGCAATAATAATATTGGGGTTAGGTCGTAACATAAGGACAAAAGAATCCTTATAATTCAGAGATACACACTGAAATATTTGAACAGGTATGTCAGTGTGTATGAAGTGAATGAGGTATTTAAAAAAGTGACCATATATTGATCATTAAAGATAGGTAAATCAGGTTTATTGTATTATTCTCTTTTCTGTTGTGATGTTTGAAAATGTCCATAATAAAGTTTTTTTAAATGGCAGGAAAATTTTCAAACAAAAAATCTATGCAGAGTAAAGCAAATATATATATATATATATATATTCTTCAGACAAAAGGAAAATGATCTTGGATGAAAGGTCAGAATTAAAAAGAATAAGTATAAATTAAAAGTATATGTTGGACTGCTGGTGAGACTGCAAACTAGTGCAACCTCTGTGGAAAGCAATATGGAGATACCTTAAAGAGATACAAGTAGAAGCACCATTCGATCCAGCAATCCCATTACTGGGCATCTACCCAAAAGAACAAATGATACTCTATAAGAAAGACACCTGCACCCGAATGTTTATAGCAGCACAATTCACAATTGCAAAGATGTGGAAACAACCCAAGTGTCCATCAATACATGAGTGGATTAATAAAATGTGGTATATGTATACCATGGAGTACTATTCAGCTTTAAGAAACAATGGTGATATAGCACCTCTTGTATACTCCTGGATAGAGTTGGAACGCATTCTACTAAGTGAAGTATCCCAAGAATGGAAAAACAAGCACCACATGTACTCACCATCAAATTGGTATTAACTGATCAGCACATAAATGTACATAGAAGAATAACATCTATTGGATGTCGGGCAGGGGGGAGGGGGGAGGAGGGGACGGGTATTTGCATACACAAAGAGTGCAATGCGCACCATCCAAGAGATGGACACGCTTGAAACTCGGACTTGGAGGGGAGGGGGGAGGCAAGGGCAATATACGTAACCTAAACATCTGTACCCCCATAATATGCTGAAATAAAAAAAGGTATATGTTGGTAAATGTAAGTGAATATTGACTGTTTAAACAATGATATGGGTTTAAAATGTAAACAAATTAAAATACATGAAAATAGTGTATTATTTATGAAAGAGTAAATGGAGTTAAAGTGCTCTAAGCCAGTATTACATAAACGTTTTCATGTATTAATCATCTGGGGATCTTCTTAAGATGTAGATTCTGATCAAAAGGTCCAAGTAAGGATGGGGATTTTTCATTTTTAACAAGCTTCCAGGTGATTTTTATGGTGCTTGTTTAAGAACATGTTTTGGGCAGCAAAGTAAAGTTTCTTCAATATCTTGGAAGAGGTAAAAATATCATTAGACTTTGATATGTCAAGTATGCTTGATGGAATCCTCATAATTACAAAAAGAGTAGTAAAAGAATGTAAAACTACTTGTGAAACAGGTTCACTGTGCACTAGTTACCAACTTGCCTGAGTTTGGTGAGATTGAACACACTCGACAGGTTACATGAAGTGGGTTTATTACCTATGGATAGGTCACAAAGGACAACAGAAGCCAAAAATTCATCACAAGTTAGTCCTCCAAAGCTTAGGAAACCTGTCCCAGGGCAGATGTAGTGTCACCTGTGTGTGCCCCACTTGTGCTGAAGCTGAGCCACCCTGGAAGGCAGCCCTCCCTGGGTTTTATACCCTAGGACATTGTGGTTCACTGGGCTAAAGCATTGAAGGATGTCCTGTTTCTATGGTTAGACTGGAACAGAGCCCAGGCTGTCCTGTCCAGTCCCTCCCTATCTCAAGATTTTGCATTCCCTGCACATTCTACAGTTATTCCTGAGAACCACAAGCAAGAAAAGGGGGAGAACTGTGTGTGTCCGTGGTCATCCAGTGGACCGTCCTGCATTCCCAGGTTAATATGAAGGAAATGGAATAATAAAATATAATCAATCTGAAAGGAATGTAGAAGGTGGACCAAATAGAAAGCCAGTTGTTAGATGGTAGACTCAAACCCAAATATCTCAGTAGTTATATTAAATATTTGTGGGCTAAATGCTCCAATTGGAAGACAAAAAATTGTCAGAGTGATAAAACTCAACTATATGATGCTTTGTAAGAAGTACTTATATGGTACAGAAAGATTCAAAGTAAAGGACAAAAAAAATTCCATGAAAACAAACCAAAATAAAGGGTTGATAAATATCTGAAAAGGCAATCTTTAATAAAACATATTACTAGAGAAAAAGAGGAACATTTTATAAAAGTAAAAACCACTTCACAAGGAAGATTTTGACAAAATAGACAAAGTTTTCTAAGAGTCAAAGCTATCCAGATTAGGCTGTTCAGGAAGTAGCAGGTTGTCCACCATACTCTGCTCCAACCACTCTGAACTTTCTCCAAACACTTTTATAATTCTATGAGTAGATATAAACCAAATCTTTCTAATATGATAATTTTCTCCAAGTAGAGTGGGCTGCACTAGGAGATGGTGGTTGTTCACCAAATACAACCTTAGCTGGGATTACATCTTACCTTTGTTGCCTAGCATAGTACCTGACACATGTAGGAGTTCAATGTAGACGTTTCTGTGTTGAATAAGTCTATGGATAGAAAGGAAAGAGGACTCCTCAAGTCCTCTCCAACTTGGACATTATTGTAATTCCGATTAACTGAGCAGAGTCTTACTCAAGATCTGATGAATAAATTAATGAATAACATGAAGTGTCCAGGGACTAACATAAGGATTGGAGGAGGTCACCTGGAAATTGCTAGTGTTTTAAACCTATCAGTTGTTTATAGATTATGTTTGCAGAAATGAACATTTCATATGAGTGCCAACATCTCAGGTTCAGAGATTTGTGAAAGAATTCTCTTATTTTTCTTTGTAGTTTTATGGGGCTGAGGGTGGGGGCTAGTTGGCAGCCTCGCGAGGGCTGTGTTGCCTCGCGTTTCTTCTACCCTCTCCCCTCACCCCTATCTCTGGGATCACTCATCTTGAATTCCCAGAATCTTTTGCACTCCCCAGTATTCGATAGACTACCTCCAATTTCCATCTGTTATCATCCTGTCACCCTCTAGGCAGCCCTCTTTGAGAAGCTCTTAAACCACACACCTGGCTGTATGTAACCCAGGTGGTCCACATTTAGCCTGAGGGAAGAGGCTTGCTTTACCCTGACCAAGTATGGAAGTGCAGTTGCTCCCCAATCCACAACCTTCTTATTCTGCTTCCACAGGCCAGCCTCTTGGCAAGTTCTCTCACGTGATCCCATTGACGCCCTTAATAGGCTTGAAGTGAGGTACAGGCTCTTCCCATCCTCTCCCCTCCTTGAAGGAGGAAAAGTGGAGAGACTTGATATTTAACACATCAGTGACTCACTCTAAAATTGATCCAAAAAATCAATCAAATCTTTCTTCGATCTTTACTTTCCCAGTGTTTTTGTGCCCTCGATACACACGAGAATTTCAGGAGTCATCTGACCATTATTTAACCACCCACTTTGACATTTATTCATGTTACTATCACTTTAGAATGTAGTATCTAAGGCGTGTTGTAAAGTAGAAACACAATGTAAGACCTATATGTAATTTTCAATTTTCTGGTAACCATATTTACAAAGGTAGAAAATGATGACTTGAAATTAATATTTTATTTAGCCCAATACATCCAAAATATTATCATTTTAATGTCTAATCAATATAAAAATTATTATATATTTTACCTCATTTTCCCCTTTATAACTCTTGAAATAGCTTGTGTATTTATAGGCTTGTCAAGTCCGAGTAGGTACTTTTCAAGTGCTCAGGAGTCACACATGTCTAGTGGCTAACCTGTTGGACAGCTCAGACCTATTATCTATGTAAGCTCAAATGGAAACAGGGAGGGTAATATTTTAACAGGTACAATAATGGAAGCGAAAGCATTTTATACACTTCAAAATCATTGATAAATAGAAAGTGGTGATTTTTAACCTTCACCAGACTGTTTCTTTGCATGTTGTACTCTCATTTGGCCAGCAGAGGGCGCCCGGAGATGGCAAGACAGCATTGACCTTCAAGCCCTCAGAGCCTCGGAGACAATCAATTGGATTGGCTGAATGTAAAAACCAACACAACGGTTCAGTAGGAAAAATCATACTTTTAGAGAAGCGGTACTTTATCCTTAAAAGTAGTAGATGCTAATTATAGAAAATTTGAGAATATCGATAAGTAGAATTTAAATTAATGTACCACGCATTGTTCCACTGAAAAGCAATCTCAAATGCCTTTTACTCTATTCTGTTCCAGGCTCTCTTCTGTGCACTGGATTTAATTTGATGTAAATGTAGTCATATTGAGAGGAATGTGGGGTTCAGGGAGATCTGAGCATATTTAAATCACAGTGGGGATAATCAACTAGAGAGAAAAGAGTTTGAAGAAAATGCAAAGTGTATTGTTGACAGAATAGAATTCCTGATTAAGACAGGAGCCAGGGAAACATAGCCATACACATCACGTATGTATAACATAGACATACAGATGTGTATATAAGGAGTTGGCCTTATATGGGCAAATCTCACGTCACTGTGCTTCACAGACACTGTGTATTTTTTACAAATTTAAAGTTTGTGGCAACCCTGCGTCGAGCAAGTCCATCAGCACCATGTTCCCAACAGCGTGTGCTCACTTCATGGCTCTGTGTCACCTTAGTAGTCTCACAACATTTAAAACTTTTTCTTATTGCTATATCTGTTATGGTGATCTATGATCAGGGAGTTTTGATGTTACTATTGCAATTGTTTGGGGAGCATCAGGAAATGTGCCCATATAAGATTACAAACTTAATAGGTAAATGTGTGTGTTTTGACTGCTCCACTGACCAGCCATTCCCCACTCTTGCTCCCTCTCCTTGGGCCTCCCTCTTCCCTGAGACACAACAATATTGAAATTAGGCCAATAACAAACCTACGATGGCTTCTAAGTGTCCAAATGAAAGAGTCATACGTCTCTCACTTTAAATCAAAAGCTAGAAATGATTGCATTTAATGAGAAAGGCATGTCAAAGGTGGAAATAGGCTGAAAGGTAGGCCTCTTGCACTGAATAGTTAGCCAAGTTATGAAGGCAAAGGAAAGGTCCTTGCAGGAAATTAAAGTGCTACTCCAGTGAACACAGGAATTATAGCAAAGTGAAACAGCCTTAGTGATGATAGGGAGAAAGATTTAGTGGTCTGGATAGAAGATCACACCAGTGAACATGTTCCCTTAAGTGAAAGCCTAATCCAGAGAAAGGCTCAACTGTCTTCAATTCTGTGAAGGCTGAGAGAGGTGAGGAAGCTATAGAAGAAAAGTTTGAAGCTACCAGAGATTGGTTCATGAGGTTTGAGGAAAGAAGCCATTTCCATAACATAAAAGTGCAAGATGAAGCAGCAAGTGCTTATGTAGAAGCATCAGCAAGTTATCCAGAAGATCATCGATAAAGGTGGTTACACTAAACAACAGATTTCTCAGTATAGATGAAATAGCCTTCTATTGGAAGACGATGCCATTTAGGACTTTCATAGCTAGAGAGGAAGAGTCAAGCCTAGCTTCAAAGCTTCAAAGGACAGGCCGACTGTCTTGTTAAGCGCTAATGTAGCTGGTGACTTTAAGTCGAAGTCAGCGTTCATTTACCATTTTGAAAACCCCAGGATCCTTAAGAATTATGTTCAGGCTACTACCTGTGCTCTGTAAATGTAACAACAAACCTTGGATGATAGTAGATCTGTGTAGAGCATGATTTCCTGAATATTTTACACTGACTGTTGAGACCTACTGCTCAGAATAAAAGATCAAAATATTACCACTCGCTGACAATGCACCAAATCACCCCAGAGCTCTGATGGAGACATACAGGAGATTAATGTTGTTTTCAAGTCTGCTGTCACAACATGTATTCTGCAGTCCATGATCAAGCAGTAATTTCAACTTTCAAGTCTTATTATTCAAGAAATACATTTCATAAGGCTATAGTTGCCACAGATGGTGATTCTTTTGGTAGATATGGGCAAAGTATTAATAAATTGAATACCTTCTGGAAGATATTCATTATTCTAGATGCCATCAAGAACATTCACAATTCATGGGAGGAAGTCAAAATATCGATACTTACAGGAGTTTGGAAGAAGTTGGTTCCAACCCTCATGGATGATTTTGAGGAGTTCAAGACTTCAATGGAGGAAGTAACTACAGATGTCGCAGAAATAGCAAGAAAACTAGAATTAGAAATGGAACCTAAAGATGCGGCTGAATTGCTGCAATCTCATGATAAAACTTGACACAATGAGGAGTTGTTTCTTCTGGATGTGCTAAGAAAGTGATTCCTTGGTGAAGATGCTGTTAACACTGTTGAAATGACAATGAAGAATTTAGAATATTATATAAACTTAGTCGATGCAGAAGCAGCAGGGTTTGAGAGGAATAACTCCAATTTCGAAAGAATGTCTGCTGTGGATAAAATGCTATCAAACAGCATCACATGCTACAGAAAAATCTTTTGTAAAAGGAGGAGTCAATGAATGTGGCAGATTTCATTGTTGTCTAATTTTAAGAAATTGTCACAGCCACTCCTCTGATCAGCAGCCACCAACATCAAGGCAAGACCCCTCACCAGAAAAAGATTATGACTTGCTAAAGGCTTAAATGATCATTAGCAGTTTTTAGCAATAAAGTATTTTAATTAAAGTATGTATATTTTCTCTAGACATAATGCTATTGCACACTTAATAGACTACATTATAGTTTAAACTTAACTTTATATGCACTGGGATACCAAAATATTTGTGTGATGGCTCTATTGTGATATTTGCTTTACTGTCGTGGTCTGGAACCGCAACTGCAATATTTTTGAGGTATGCCTGTATGCCATGTTACAGGATAGGTCGTATATAATATGAAGGTAGGAGAAAAGGGAGTGCAGATGCACACGTATTTGGTGGTAGGAAGTGGGTAGAATTTCTATTTTTTTATTTCTTTATTTTTTTTCTTCTGTGTAGAAGGGAATTCCTGTGCTGAGAATGAGGGGGTAAGGTTGGAAGTTTGGGGAATGTGAAATGAGAGGACAAGTTATATTACTCAATAGAAGAGTGGGATTTAGAAGCTTGTGGGGAATGGCGACAGTTTAGAAAAATGGCTGTGGGGAATGATGGAGAGGACCGACCAGGAATTGCTGAGCACTGTAGATCGAGACAGCAGCTGTGATTGGATTCCGTACGTTTATTGCGGCATCAATCTTCACGGCTGCTTGGTTTTCAGCAGCAGCGCATATGTAGAAGCAGAAGATATGAACGGCTGAGAGTGCTCCATTGTGGAAGTTTAGATGAACATGTGCCGTAGGGGGTTGCAGGGCCAGAAAAAGACAAAGAGGTTGAGGTGAAGCACCATGGGACCTTTGGATGAGGGCAAGGGGAAGAAAATAACGTTGTTGGAGAACAGAGAATAGTTCTCCAAGGTATCACAGGAAAATCAGAGTACCAGTGTCATAAAATGAGGGAGTTAGTGCAAAGGATGGAATGTTTTTGTCAGAAAGAGGATATTTTAGATGCAGAATAGGTCTTAAGCCCAAAGAATAAATAATCGAAGTGGAGTGCAAGGAAAGGCAGCAATAGTTGAGGGGACAAGGACGTGTGACCCTAGGTTGCTGAAGGTATCATTGTCACAGGCATGGAGTCCCAGAGCATGAAAGGAGGCATTATTGGGGAAGTTTGTATTAATATCAAAGAAAATGGACCTAAGAAGGGCAACAATTTCATGATGTTGATCTCCAAGTTAGTCCTTGGGTAGTCAGGAATTTGTGTAAATTTCTAGGCATAGGACTTGGCAAGGAAACAGGCTGCCTGGGCAAAATGAGAATACTGTCAAGATAGTAAATTTTAACTGTTTTCAGGCCATGCACCCTGTGGTTTAGAAGTATCAGACAGATTTCAGTTAGAATTATGTCTTTGACATGCTAGCCGTGTGGCTTGGACAAGTTATATATAAACTCTGAATTTTAGTTTCTCTATCTGTAATATAAGAATAATAATATAACCCACTTTAAAATTTTACAGTGTCTTTTTCAAGGAAAATATTCAACAAATGATCACTGCTTAATGACAGGCAAGAAAAAAATGGATATGTTTATTGATAGAAGCCAGAAATTTTCAAACTGGAAGGATGCTCTGAGTTTATCATATACAACAGCCTCGATTGTGGGTAAAGTAAGATGGAGAAGGAAGTCAGGAAATGTTCAAGATATAGGGTAGGATTGTCAGTTTTCTAGCTCCCGGAACCTGCTTTGTCTCTGTTCCACTACATGGCCTAACTCCTTAGTGTGGGCATCCCTCACTGAAAAACCTTTATCCAGCTTGTCTTTGAATACTTTATAGTTTAAGGAACTCACAACTACTCAAGAAAACCACTCTACTTCTGTTTTTTTGTTTTTTTGGTGGGGGGGGAGCATATGTAAAAAGAGTTTTTCCTTTATGCAGCATAAATCTGTTTTTCTTTATTTCCACTCATTTTGACTTTCTTATGCCCTTTGGTAGTTCTGTTTTCTCTCTGGCATGACAGCTCTTTAGACATTTGAAAACAGTGACTGTTTCTCCTGATGTTTCACTTCTCTGAGATAGACATCCCTGGGGTCATCAGTATCCTTAAGGGATGCAGTCCAGGCCCTTTGCACTTCTGATTGCTTCTTCTTGCCTGTTTTAGTTGGTCTCTGTCCCTATGGGAAACTCACCTCCAGGCATGGTCTGAATTCCATAAAACTGAGAAGGGCCATAGCTTCCTAAGTTTGGACACAATTCATGCAGTTATAGCCCACATTGATCTTTTATTAAGCTTTCGGTCTATATTCTCATACATCATTATTACGGACTTCACCAGAAGTACAGGTGAATTTTGCAAGACGGGACAGGGCTTGCTCTTCCAGCTTTCATTTTGTTAGATTTTCTTATTGTCCAAGTTTGATAGACTTTTTGGGATCCTGATTCTGGCAAATTGGATTTATGTGCAGACTTGATGAACACTGATGAACGGTAAGGCTTGGGTGACTCTCAGCTTCTTCATTTAAAACCCTAGAAAATGTACTCTCAATCACAGCCTCCAAACCTTGCCTCTTCCAGGCACAGGAAGAAAGGGGATTACATACACCCTCTGCTAGTGGAGATGAGATAGAGACAGACGGCTTGTACAGACACTGTACATGACGTTGTTCTTATCAGAGACAAAAGTATTGTTCCTTTTTGGGAAGGATTAATTTTAGTTTTCAAAATATGCATTTTATACTACTTTGAATTTAAGTATTCTTTAGTTTGTAAGATACATGTGCCAGTAAATGGGAATTATTTTAAATTTGCTTTCTTGGGAAAATAAAATTTGACAATCTGTTGATCTACCAAATAAAAAAAGCCCCATAAAATCCTCAATTTTTAGATGCCATTGGTTTCTAATTTATTCATGTACATTGCATAAGTTGAGCAAACTACAAATGTTTTACTTCCTCTGAATATTAATTTCCACTTAAGAGATAGTCAGTAAATTAGAAAACGCCATGTGTTAGGACTAGAGAGAGTTACCAAGATAATAGTTGTAACGCTCACAGCAGGTGGGGACTGTTGTACGCTCTCACTTCCTGAGGAAGCTGTTGAGTGGCTTGGTTTCCAACAGGTACATGGTCTTGAGGTTCTAAATCAGATTGTCGAAATATAACTAGCATAGAAACATATTTGTGAAATGGAAATGCACATCAAATAGGAATAGGGTAGTAAGTAGAGCTTCTGTGTAGCCTGCGCACGTCAATTCAACTCTCTGCCTCAGTTTACTTATCTGTTAGGCTCTAGTTAGTGAAGCTCTCTTCCAGCTCTAAAAATCAGATTCTTAGCCACTTTGATGGAATGCAATGGGGGAAAAAAAGGAATAGTAAGTCTGTAAATAAAAAGAAATGAGGGTAGATACTCTCATTCTCTCTCTCTCTCTCTCTCTCCCCCCCGTCTCGTGTGTGTGTGTGTGTGTGTGTGTGTGTGTCTCCCCTAATGGAAATATGAGGTAACTCTAGGGACACACCCTTTGCTAAAGAAGAGAACAAATTATAGGAAAGAGAATAGTTCATAAGAGTCAATAAAACCAACACCGAAATTGGTTGCTTTGTTCATGGCGTTGATTGGGAAATGACCAGCCCACTAATTAGGTAGGGCCATGAGGCATACAGAAAGCCTGTGTTATCTTGGTAAATGCTAGATCTTTCCTCTCTTGCTCTGCCCTCTTCAATTCCGTTTTCATTGACATGTTCAACACTTTTTGATCTGCAGGAATTAAAAGGAAGCTTCTGCTGATGGAAACTGGTCAGTCTTTGAATCTGGCACCAGGACCAGAAGGAGAGCTGCATCTGTCATGGGAGTCTGGGCTGTCAGGAGATGACAGGGGTCTGCCCTTCCACGGGGAGATCGCCTTTGGCAGGAGTAAGCGCTTTCACCCAGAGGTAGCCCAGCTAGTGAGATGAGAGCAGCATGCACTAAGTTAGCAGACTCAAAGGATCAGGCTGGCAAATAGAATCACATCACATCTGCCAGAGAAAGTGATCAAAAGCAGCAGGACTCCGGCAGCTTCCAAGAGGTGACTGCTGGATGTTCAGCTGCTTCAAAACCACAACTGATCCCAAAGATTGTGAGAAAGAGAATGAATGTGCTCAGGATAAAGCTCTGCTGAGTTAAATAATCTCTCTCTCTTTCTCATTCCCTCTCTCTTTTTCTATCTTCTCTTTTCAAAATTCATCTTTTCTAGTTTACTACTTACACAAAATAAATGATATTTTGTGTAAGGTGTTTAATTTTGAATTTTCAGTGTTCCAACTGGACCCCATTTATTTTGGGGGGCACTCTGTCCCTACTAGTCTGAATGCTTCTTCAGACAAGAGACTACACTTGATTTTTCTTTCCCTCCCATCAGTTGAGAGCCAGATGTTGAAATGAAATGAAAACTTCTTCATTTTAAATTCAAATAGACTATATTTTGCTAAAAGCCATGCCTGAAGCAGAAAAGTAGAGTATCCATTTCTATATATGAGAAGGGATATTTTAATCACTTGATCCATGGTTCTTTGGCCACATTCTTTGTTTTCTGTGTCCTTTAGCCTGAGACTTTATAAAAGAAGAAGTCACTTTCTCTTGAAGGTAATTTAGTTTTCCATTTTCTTTATAATCAGATAGTAACTATTTGGGATGCACTTTCAGCAGGAAAACATTCAACATTTTTAAACAAATTCTTTTGTTGCAATTAAACCAACCATAGCATGTTTATTCATTGAGTTTCGAATTTTGCTAAATATTTACTGAAAACATTTATGTCCTAGGAAACCAGTTCACTATTCTATTGCAGATGTACATATTGAGGAAATCGAGGCCCAAAATGATTACAGCATCTGCCCCATGTCACCATAGTGATGAAGGGCTGAGACAGGTGTTGGATTCCTTATCCTTGACTCCCATCCTTGAACTCTTTCTAACCTGTTGTCCCACCTCTCTTTTCAAGTAAAATCTATGATCCGGTGACAATCAATCAACGATTTCTACATTCTTGTTATTTAAAATGTGATCTGGGAACTGGCATCACGGACAACTTCTGGCAGCATGTTAAAAATGCAGAATCTTAGGCCCACTGAAGACCCGCAAAATCAGAATCTGCATTTTAACTTAGTAGCTACACGTGCAGATTGAAGTGTGGTGCACTAAATTCTCAGGTGAGACTTTTAAACTTAATTGATGAATATATTTCATTAGGGTAAGTTTTTTTTTAGGATTTATGGGATTATAAAACAATATATTGTGCATATGTTTTTATTTTAACCCTTAAAACTGTTGTTCATTCTTTTATTTAGCTTATTACATGACAAAAGTTCAGCACCATAGATAAGTAAATAGATGATTACTTGAAATCAAAATGCAAAGCCAAGAATGATCTCTAACATTGTACTGACTATTGGATAAAGGAAGGCGTTTTGGAGCTGACATCCAAGGCCTGTCTTAATTTGGGAATGTGACAGTATAAGAAGATTTTTAGAAGTGAAATAGAAAGATGTTAAACTGGGCTATCCTTTTCCACTGAGAAACAAGCAATCTTAAAACATCTTCTACAAACCATAAACTGAAGGCAGGGAAAATTTCTTGTCCTCTTTCTTATAGTGAATTTTCATGTACCAGTGGTAAGGAAAGACCTGGCATCACAAACTTAAACCGTTTTACTCCTAGTGTGGAACGTAGAGGCAGAGGTTACTTCCGCACACGTGATTTTGATTCATCTTTTGTTTTCCCTCCTCTTCATCCACGTAGTCTGTGCCTCGTCCTCTTGTCTTCCATTATCCCAGATATTTATCAAAGAGTCTTGTTCTTCTAATCATTTTCTGCAATGACACCAGAAATGACTTTTTAAAAAACAAAAACAAAACAAAATCTGAGAATCTTAACCGCTGCTTAAAACTTCCAATGTCTTCTATTCTTACAAGAATAAGTAAGAACCTAACAGAGCTTCTTCTTATTGTCTGCTATGATTTGGCTCTTATCCAATTAACTAAGGCAATGTGCAATCCTTGATTGGGTTCTGGA
>NW_012133858.1:12805907-12806852 GCF_000956105.1 Propithecus coquereli | reverse complement strand
GTTGTTTTGTGTTTTTTTGATAGAGGCCAATCTCACTGGGGTTAGGTGATACCTCATTGTGGTTTTGATTTGCATTTCTCTAATGATTAGAGATAAAATGTTTGCAAACCAGAGATCTGATAAGGGGTTAATATCAAAAATTTATAATGAATTCATATAATTCAGTAGTGGAAAAATAAACATCCCAGTTAAAAAATGAGCAAAAGGACATTTCTCCAAAGAAGACATAAAAATAGCCAACAGACATACATGAAAAGGTGCTCAACATCCTTAATTAGCAGGGCAATGCAAATCAAAACCACTTATGAGATACCACCTCCCAGCTATTAGGATGGTTATTATCAAAAAGTCAAAAGATAACAAATGTTGGCAACAGTGTCGAGAAAAGGAAACTCTTGTAAACTATTGGTAGGAAAGTAAATTGGCACAGTCATTATGGAAAACATTATGGAGGTTTCTAAAGAAATTAAAAATAGAGCTACATATGACACAGGTAACCTAAAGGAATTGAAATCACCTCTTGTAAAGACATCTGCACCTCCACGTTCATTGCAACATTATTCCCAATAGCCAAGATAGGCTAAACAACCTAAGTGTCAGTCAGTGGACAAATAGATAAAGAAACTATAGCACATATATACGATGGAATGTTATTCAGCTCTAACAAAGAATGAGACCGTGCCATTTGCCACAACATGGATAAGCCTGGAGGACATTATGTCAAGTAAAATAAGCCAGACACAGAGAGAAAAATATTGCATGATCTCACTTACATGTGGAATCTTTTTTAAAAAAAGTCAAATACATAGAGATAGAGAACAAAACAGTGGTCACAGGGGAGGGGGGAGACGTAGGTCAGAGGATACAAAATATCAGATATGTAGGATGAACAAATCTAGAGATCTAATATACAACATGAAGACTATAGGCAACGAAATTGTACTG
>NW_012133858.1:12803929-12805135 GCF_000956105.1 Propithecus coquereli | reverse complement strand
GAGATTATAAGTGAAATTTTGTAGAATGGATGTATTATACAGCTGTGAAGTCTGGGCTTTTAGTGTAACCATCACCCAAATAATGTACATTGTAACCAATAGATAATTTTTCATCCCTCCCCATTCTACCTTCCCCTCCTTTTGAGTCTGTGGTTTTTATTATTCTACTCTGTATGACCATGCATACCCATAGTTTAGCTCCTACTTAATTGAGAATGCGTGGTATTTGATTTTCCATTCTTGAGTTACTTTACTTAATATAATGGCCTCCAGTTCCATCCAAGTTGCTGTAAAAGATGTTATTTCATTCTTTTTTTATGGCTGAGTAGTACTCTATTGTGCGTGTGTATGTGTCCTTATTCAGTCATCCATTGATGGTCACTTAGGTTGATTCCATATCTGTGCTATTGTGAATTATGTTGCAATAAACATATGAGTGCAGGTATCTGTTTGATATAATGACTTATGTTCCTTTGGGTAGATACCCAGTAGTGGGAAAATTGGAATGATGGTAGATCTACTTTTAGTTCTTTCAGAAATCCCCATACTGTTTTCTATAGAGATTGTGATAATTTACATTCCCAACAGCAGTGTATAAGTGTTCCCTTTCCACCACATTCCTGCCAACATCTAATGCTTTTTGACTTTTCAATAATGGCCATTCCGACTGGAGTAAGATGGTATCTCACTGTGGTTTTAATTTGCATTTCTCTGATGATGACTGATGTTGAGCAGTGTTTCATATGTTTCTTGGCCATTGGTATATCGCCTTTTGAAAAATGCTTATTCTTGTCTTTTGCCCACTTTTAAATGGAGCTATTTGTTATTTTTCTTGCTGAGTTGTTTAAGGTCCTTATAGATTATGGATACTAGTCCTTTGTTGGATATATTTCTTTAACAAATAATTAATTGCGCAAATAATTGTGTTGTGAGCACACCAGGGCAATCACTGTGCATCAAAATGTGATTTACTAATTAGGAGTTGTCATCTAAAAACAACAAAAAATAGAGACCTGAACAAGGCAAGCTGAACTTTTCCTTAAATTTTACCTTCTGCTTTTCCATCATCAGCCTTAGGAGAAAGACTCTGTACTTTTTGAAAATTAATAATACTTGTTCCCTTATTTTTTTTTATAGTTAAAACCCACTAGTATTGAAGATAAATTGGAAAATAAAGAAAACAGATATTAGGGAAAATACCTTCTA
>NW_012133858.1:12786967-12802519 GCF_000956105.1 Propithecus coquereli | reverse complement strand
TAACTTGATTATTGGCTTTTCCTGTAATTCCAGAGCTGCAGGAATGTAAGAGAATGCTGCCCACTTCAATATGTCTCAAGCTTGAATGGGCAAATAAATCGCCTGAGGGTCTGGTTACAAACATAGGTCTGAGGTGAGGAGCTAGGTTCTGCATTTCTATTAATCTCCCAAGTGGTGCCTATGTCACTGCTCTAGGGATCACATTAAGGCACGAAATCTGGTTCGACTCTCCTATTTCATAGACAGATTACTTAGACTTAGAGATGTGGGGACTCCTAATATATCTACATGTATGGCAGACTCCATGACCAGAGGAGAAACCTCCTCTCACAACACACATGCACGCACACACCCCTGGATACTGGATGAAATGTAAAAGACATCCTACTGAGAGCAAGGCTGAGCTTGAATTAAGGTTAAGAGAAATCTCCGGGAACACTGAAGAGGGAACTGAAAACTAGAGTGTAATTACATGAACTGCCATGGAACATAGTGGGAACTATTAATTTAATTTTCCAAATGAGCTCTAGAAAGGGGAAATGACTTGTTCAAAATCATACATTTGTAATTCCAGTGTGAGCACTTGTACCAGGATCCAATAGAACCTGAGGAAAATTTTGACAAATAACAAGGGAGGGAGTCCTGCCTACCAGAAAGTAAAACTTGCCATAATGTTGCCGTGATGGAAGCAACAGCGACAACAGGGAGGAGGCTGTGCAGATCAGACATGTCAAGCTCGAGAGACCTGTTAAGACCTGCAAGTGAAGATTTGAAGTCGGGAATTAGATACATGACTCCAAAGTTTAGGAAAGGGGTCTCATCTAGGAGTAGGGATTTGGGAACATCAGTGTAGATGTGGCTCTAACGCCACAAAACTGGATACAATAACCAGAGAGTGACTGTCTCTAGAGAAAAAAAAAGGTCTAAGAATTAACCCTGGGGGATCCCAAAGTTAAGAGCTTGGGAATATGAGGAGAAGCCAGAAGACTGAGAATAGTGACCCACTATAAGGAAAGAAAACTAGGAAAAGGCAGTGTCCTGGCAGCCATAGGAAGAGGAGAGAAGGCAGAGAATCTGGACATAGGTGCTGGCAGGAAGGTTGTTGTGGCAGTTCCCTTAGAATTACCTAACTTCTTCACAGAAAGGAAATAAAGTTACTGGTTAGGAGTGATGGAGAAAGAGAAGGTGGGACATATATGTCCAAGAATGATTATTGAAGCATTGATTTTAAAAGAGAGAGCAAAACAAACCTGAAAATACTTGAGAGAGTGTGTGTGTGTGTTGTATGACCTCATTAATGTAAAGAATCCCGCCTAAAATCCTATAAATGAGATATATATACACACAAATATATAGAGAATAGAAAAGAATATAATTAAAACACATATTAGATTTCCCCAGGTAAAATGAAGAAGGGAGAAGCATAGATTTGCTTTATAAACCACTGTATTTTCTTTTGAATTGCTGCTATAGCAAACATGCATTGTTTTTAGTTTTATAAAAAGGTCAGAAAAAATAGTTGGTCTCAGGGACCTTTGTTCAGAAAGTAACAAATCTGACACAAAGGTAATAACCTGTAGACTCCCAGGTCCTTGCAAGATATGTGGGTCTCACCAAAGGAAGGCCCTCTGTACTGTGAAGGAGTTTCTGTGCTGTCTTAGTAAGTGTGGACTGTTACAACAAAGTGTAATAGACTGGGTGGCTTATTTCTCACAGTTCTGGATGCTGGAAGTCCAAAATCAAGGTGCCAGCATGGTGGAGTTCTGGTGACAGCCCTCTTCCCGGTTGCAGACTGTTGACTTCTCATTGTATTCTCACGTGGTGGAGGGGAGGTGAGAGAGCTTTCTAGGGTCCTCTTTGTACGGACATCAGTCCTATTTATGAGGGCTCCACCCTCATGACCTATATTTTCCCAAAGGCCCCTCCTCCTAATATATCACACTGGACTTAGGATTTTAACATATGAATTCGAGGGGGACACAAATATTCAGACCACTGAGTGTGCCTTGCAGAGCAACTTCTTTTAGGGATGTGCCGCTATGAGGAGAATGGAGTTTTCCAGCAACTGTCAGATTTCTTTTTATTTGTTTTTATAGTAAAAGCCTCTAACACCAGGCTTCTAAGGCTGAGATAGATATTCGGTCATATCATGTCTCCTCACAAAAAGTCAACATTCCCCAATAATCTGGTCAAGTTCACCTAGAAGTCTTCTCCATTTCAATAATATTAACTGTCCCAGCCTAGGAGTTGGTATATACAGGACTTTTTTCTCTATCCTAGGGAAGTGCAAGGATAAGTTCCTAGAGGTCTCAGAATTGAGGCCCTCTGGATGTGTCCAGAACACCATCCATAATTGCAAGTTTAAGCCCAGTTCTTGACAGCATCAACCTTACCAGACTTGATCTGTGGATCCTTGTGTCAACTTTGAGATCTTCACAGTTATCTCAAGAGGAATACTAGCTAATGACCACTGGCTTTTACTCTAAACTGAGAGGCTATGGGACAACCCCTATCTACTCTAGAAAAGCAAGAGAAGTCTCTGGGATCTCTATCTTGGATTGCATTGTTCCTGGTAGCATTTAGGGCTATGCTCTCCCTGGGGGGGTTTCCCATGAGAAGATGAGGTAAAAGATTTCTGAGAGTAATCAGGTCACAATTAGTCGGCTTAAGGGGCAGCCTGAACATCTTCACTATGTCTAAACGTAGCTCAGGTGCTAAGACTCTGCCTCCAGAGGTGCACACATCTTTATAGGATAGGGAACGGACTTCGTAGGGTTCCTAACTAACCTGGCCTCCACAGAAGGACCTAAGGTTAATCAGTGGATATTCTCACACCTACCGTAAGCTACAGAAATAATTCTGGGCTCCATCAGAATTCACAAATGACCTGGAATTCCCTAACTTTGGAGACTTTCAGAGATGGCTCGATGGATTGCCAAGTAGATGAACAAGTTCTGGGAACTTTAGGGACACCATGGCTAGATTCTATAGCCCTAAGTTCTCTTGATGCCAGGAATCATCTGGGGGTTTGGAGGCTTCAAATTAAGGGGGGTGTTTACAATTAAAAAACACACTGGAATTTTCTTCAGAGGGGAGGAGGCTTCTACTCTCAGCCACTGGACATCCTGGGAGCCATCAGGCCTGGAGGTCCCATATCTAAGAAGAGTATCTGTGTCCCTTCCTTCCACTGTGGTAGGAAGAAACAGCTAAGCACAACCCTTTGGGGTCAGGAAGACCAGCTGACATTGTGTGCCTGAGGTTCTGGAAAGCTAGATTTCTGAAGCTAGACACTAGCTAGATTAAATCTGTTCTAGAAGCCACTGGGAAGACCTAAGGCAAAGTTCTGAGGCCCTCCAGACTCAGTGGGAAGAGCATGAGAAAATCCCCAGTTTCCAGGAATGGTATTAGTTCTGGCATGACATTGCAATTCCATTGCTGGACCTGGCTCTCATTAAAGAACAGCTTTTGCTTTTGGGCATGGCTGGCTGTCTTTGGCAAATTTTCACAGGTTGTGGCCTATTTAAAAGGACAGCCCTAATACTTCGAAGATCCGTGGGTGTTTAGGTAAATTATTTATGCCCTGAAATCTTGTACGTTTACTCTCCAAAGAGTGATGCAATATGGATGAGGACTGAGTTCTGCCTCAATGCATAAATCATGCTCAGCATTCTTACTTACAGAATGGTCCTCTCTGTGTGGAGTTGTTTGGCAACCTCTGTGATTTTTTTAACTTTCATGTCCCAGGCATTGCTCAAGGTGAAGCAGGTGGCCACTGAATTTTATTTTAGTAGTAACTTACTTTCTTGTGGAATGGTTGTTTGATTCTCTTCTCTCATTAGGGTACATATGGACTGGGTTTTCAGCAAGAAAACACTGGCTATTATAATTATTTTAAATTCTAAAATAATAGAAAGAAGTTTTATTAGTTTCATTTTTCTATAGAGAAGAAATTTTGTCTGTGATAAATTTTTTATCCACCATTACACAGCAGATAGCTGAGTCTGTTTACAAATCCAAATTTGACCTTAATTCTTCCATTAGCTCAGAGTTTCTGAATCTTTAAATTGCATCAGAGTTACCTGGAGGTATTTGTAAAAAATCAGTGGGGTCCAAATATTTGCTTTTTTAACAAGTTTCCAAATGATGCTTTTGCTGTAGACTGAATGTTTGTCTTTTCCCGAAATTCATGTGTTAAGTCTTAATGCCTAATGTGATGGTATTTGGGAGACAATTAGGTCCAGAGTGTGGAGCACTCATGAAAGGGATTAGGGTCCTTATAAAAAAGGTAGGAGAGTGCTCCCTCCCCCTTTCCACCATTTGAGATTCTAGTGAGAAGCAGTTTACGAACCAGGAAGCAGACCCTCACCAGGCACCAAATTTTCTGGCTGCTTGATCTTGGACTTCTCAATCTCCAGAATTCTGTGAAACAAATTTTAGTTGTTTATAAGCTCCTTAGTTTATGACATTTTGTTATAGGAACCTAAAGAAACTAAGGCACTCTGCAGCTGGTCCAGGGATCTTATTTTGAAAATCACTGGCCTAGAGTATGCTGAGATCTTGGAAATGGACATCTACGATCATTATGCTTTAGAAATTTATACTGCTTTTAGTTTGTAGAGTGTCATCAACATCTTTTATATTATTATACACATATGAGTAATCCAATGATAGTTCTAGGTCACATTAGATCACAATTTTCATTCTTTGGAATTTCTACTTTGAAAGACTTTAGCTCCAAAGGGATGTATGTAACATGATAATTTGGTATTAGTTTCCTGTGAATATAGGACAGAATATTGCTTGTGTCTGGCTGAAATTATTTATCTTTACACATCTCTGAAACAGGCTTGGAGTAAAACTTAACATTTTTTTTCCTTTGGAAAATTGGAATTTAACCCCCAAGTATACACTTTTTGGTCTGGAATATTCATGAGCACATTTCCCAGCTTTCTGAAGACTCTGATGGCTTGGCCTTGACTCCTTGTTGACTATCTGTGTGATCATGCTCCACCTCCATGAGCACTTTTTTCACTTGTCAAGTCAGAGCTGTGCTTCTGTGTGGATCAGATCAGAGATGTGAAAAAGATTTGCACATTCCTTTAAAAATATGAAATAGCATTATTGTATTTTAAAAAGACTAAAATGAGCAGAGACCAAACTTTTGCTGGGAGTATCTGTCTCTAGGTATATCAATATAATGAGCTAATTGATCTGTCTGAACACTTACAGGTGGGTAGGGGAGCTCAGCTTGTTCTCAACACCTGTGCATTATACATGTACTCCTATTTCAGAGATCCTGTTGGTCCTTGGTTACTTTTAATAGGTTATATGTTACTTGTGCTGGCAGCACTCAGTAAAGTTTCAATATGACTGTGCTTATTGAAATCCTTAGGACAATTCTGTTTTAATTCACTTGTCAATGACTTATGTTGAGTGTAGCCATAAATGTATGTCTGAAGTATACCTTAACAGATGGCCTATTAGTGCTATTTATTTTCTTTATTCTAAAAGAAATTTAAGGGCCATGATGTTTTCTGGAACTAAAATATTTAACATCTAAAATAACGTCTTTATCCCCAAGGATACATTAAAATGGTGGTGTTCAGTTTTCATTTGATTCTTCGCTGACTGAGAATGTGAGCAGCTGAATGGGACTTAAATATCTTAGGTGTCTTTATGAGAGGAATCAGAAATTGGTTGCTAGTGATGAAAACCTCCAAACTCAGAAACTCATTAGATATTCTGTATTGTTTGCAGAAAATACCTAAATTACCCCAAAATCTTTTATAAACTTAGCATTTTTTGAAGCTGAAAAGCATGAAATAATGTTGAAGCCCTCAAAGTGAAAAAGACAAAATTGTTGTTCACCTCCTTGTCCCACCCCATCCTTTTTGGCCTAGGCCTAGGTTTTAGTGGAAAGCTCTCTTATACAATTGTTCTCTTTTCATTTCCTCTATTCTGAGTGATTGATGTTTAGAGAATTTTGTTTTGCCTTGGGTAACTTCAGAGAATACATCTTTTGCTCACTGAATTCAGCACATATTTGTGTTGTACTGTTTTCTGGCTCCAAAGGGCGGGACACTGTCATGGGCTTTTTCTGAATGTTCTCATCATACCCTTTCTATGGTCATTATAGGAGATGCCAAAGCATATATTATACAAATTGGAATTCATTTGGAAATCTTTTATACCATCAGTCAGAGTCCTGATGTGAAAATAGAAACCACATTAGTTATTTAAAATAGAGCAGATTTGCTTTGGGATGTCATTACACAGATGTTGATGAGCTGAAAGAGTACAAAGGGAACACTGGTGACCTAGAACAATAGCCACAGGAAGAGCCTGGGATAAAGAGGAAACAGTGAACATAGGGACCTATGTGGCTGGTTTAGTGAACGCAGGAAGAAGCTGCAGGCTTGACCAGATGTCCCTGCCAGCACAGGTAAAGGGGAAATGGGTGACGCCTTTCCCCTCTCCTGCCACCTTCCAGTATTACCTCATAATGCTGCCGACTGGCAGAATTTCTGTTAGTCATCTGGCATGAGAGTCTAGGAAACACAGTTTGCCATGTTTTGAGCTCCAGCATCACAGAGTAGAGTACAGAATCAATTTGGAGGGTAGAGAAAATGGAAAATTAATTAGAAAAATCGCAATAATTTTTAATGCAAAGAGAATAATTTCTTTCTATGTATATACCGCTATAAGTGCAGGATCCTGTAATTAAATATAAAGTTTCATCAAATGGCATTTTAACTTACTAATTTTCAACTCCATATGTTTTCATTCTGTAATTCGTGAGTTTCTGTCTGTCTCTCTGTATCTTGGGTAGAGAATATTTTAAACTAGCATTTGGTGATTTGGAATATGGGATTTTCACCTTCTGTGCTAATTTTAGAACTTAATTATCTCTATATAAGGTACAATTGCACACTAATAATATAGGAAACAATTTTAATCACATAAATCAATTTAAAAAGAACCAAAATATAATATATAAAAATTATTTTCCTCTAAAGAAAATAGAATTTGAGAATATGTAATAATACAATTTTAGAAGACTTCAGAGCTTATCTAATCAATGAATCTTAAGTATCTAAAGTTATTTCCACTTAATAGTAAATTTTTTTTATAATTCTGCAATTGTATTTCATCTTTCACAGTTTTACGTTAACTTGAAAATATATACAATATTTTATATATTTGGAGAGGAACAAATATTTTATTTTTTGAATTTCAAAATATTACGGAAGTACAAATGTTTTTCTTACATGGATACCTTTTATAATGCTTAAGTTGGGGCTTGTAGTGTGCCTGTCACCTGAATAGTGTTCATTGTAGCTGATAGGTAGGTTTTTACCCTTCTCCTCCTCCCCACCTTCTTGATTTCCAATGACCTTTACATCTCTTTGTGCCCATGTGTGCCCATCAATTAGCTCCTAATCATTAGAGAGTACATGTAGTGTTTGTTTTTCCATTCCTGAGATCCTTCACTTAGGGTAATGGTCTCCAGTTCTATCCTAGTTGCCACAAAAGACTTTGTTTCATTCCTTTTTATGGCTGAATAGTACTCCACGGTGTGTGTGTGTGTGTGTGTGTGTGTGTGTGTGTGTGTGTATACACACACATACCACATTTTCTTCATTCACTCATGAATTGATGGGGACGTAGGTTGATTTCACATCTTTGAGATTGTGAATTTTTGTGCAATAAACATTCGAGTGCAGGTATCTTTTTGATAAAATGACATCTTTTCCTTTGGGCAGATACCCAGTAGTGGGATTGCGAGGTCAAATGGCAAGTTTACATTTATTTCTTTAAGGAATCAACATACAGTTTTCCAGATAGATTGTACTAATTTATAGTTCCACCAACAGTGTAAAATCATTCCTTTCTGCATCTATGTGAGCATCTATTGTTTTTCAACTTTTTAATAATGGCCATTCTAACAGGGATAAGGTGATACCTCATTGTGGTTTAAATTAAAACGATATCAACAGATTAGCATTTTCACGATGATTAGGGATGTTGAGCACTTCTTCATATGTTAGCTGGCCATTTGTCTACGTTCTTTTGAAACACTTCCGTTCATGTCTTTTGCCCACTTTTTAATGGAGTTTTGTTTTTTTTTTCCTCCTGATTTGTTTGAGTTCTTTGTAGATTCTGGATATTAGCCCTTTGTTGGATGAACAGTTTGCAAATATTTTCTCCCAATCTGTAGGTTGTCTATTTAGTCTGTTGAATATTTCCTTTGCTATGCAGAAGTTTCTTAATTTAATCAAGTCCCATTTATTTATTTTTGTTGTTGCTGTATTTCCCTTTGGGGTTTTAGTCATAAATTATTTTCCTAGGCCAATGTCTACAAGAGTTTTTCCTACATTTTCCTCTAGAATTTTTATAGTTTTGTAAGTCTTTTATCCATCTTGAATTAATTTTTGTGAGTGGTGAGAGAGAGGGGCCCTGTTTCATTCTTCTGCGTGTGGCTATCCATTTTCCCAGCACCACTTATTGAATAGGGCTTCCTTTCCTCAGTGTATGTTGTTGTCTGCTTTGTGGAAGATCAGTTGGTTGTTAGGTATATGGTTTTATTTCTGGGTGTTCTATTTTGTTCCATTGGTCTGTGTGTCTACTTTTATACCAGTACCATACTGTTTTGGTTATGATAGCTTTATAGTATAATTTGAAGTCTAGTAATGTGCTATCTACAGATTTGTTCTTTTTGCTTTAGATTACTTGGGCTATTTGAGCTCTTTTTTGGTTCCAAATAAAGACTGTAATTATTTAGTCCAGATCTGTGAAATATGACATTACTATTTTGATGAGGATTGCATTAAATATATAAATCACTTGGGGAAGTATGGACATTTTAACAATGTTGATTCTTCCAATCCATGAGCATGAGATGTTATTCTATTTGTTTATGCCATCTGCAATTTCTTTCATCAGAGTTTTGTAGTTCTCTGTGTAGAGATCTTTCACCTCCTTGGTTAAGTAAATTTACTCTTGATACACATGACTTCATAATTCAGTTTTCTTAAATTATATGAATTGGAAATGTTTCAGGTAGATGAATAAGTAAAAGGCACATGAAGAGAAATGAGAATGGACCAGATTGGGATGTTAACTCATCTTGTTAAAAAAACTTATAATTAGAATCTATACTAACCAAAAGGCAAACATTAATGTTTTTTCTGTATAATATTCTTGAACTATGCTCTGACTATATACTTAAATGAAATTAGTTGATTTCTTCAGTGGAAGAAATTATCAAATAGTTAGACAGTGAGACAGGAAGTGCATTTAGATTAGTTTAACAAGGAGTTATTAAGGGCCTTATATAATGGAATATAATTTTGCCTATCCTTTATATATAAGAATTAAGAGACTAAGAGAAACCAAACCACAGTGTAGGATACCAGAATTAGGGCTCAAGTTTTCCCTCCATAAAAAAAGGGGGAACCCCATAATCTTTTGTAGCTCAGAGACTAATGTTACTATTCTTACTGAAGCTAATAAAAACTGCTCCCAAAATGAGAAATTGATTTGCTTTCTGATCAGTGCTCCCTCGCTAAGCATTCCTACTTATCTGTACCCTTCAACAGGTGTTAAAAATCTACTTTTCCAAAACAAATATTTTTCTTCTGTGTCTTTGTTCCTGCTTTTCTCTTGGCATGAGATGCCCTCTCTTCCTTTCCCCTTCCAGTTGAAATTCAACCAATTTTTCAAGACCCAGTTCAAATTCCATGAGTCATAAACCCTTTCCAGATTCTGTTTGCTTTAATCAGTTGCTTCTTTACTTCTAGAACAATTTGCTCTATTAGTTTCTACACAAATAATTCCTTATTTTAGGCAGTGTACTCCTTCAATGATACTACAATGGACTACAGTAGATGAAAGCCTTACGTTCTTTGCCCCAGAAAACTGTACATGTTTATATACAAAGAGTTTTACATAGGGTTTGCTAAAAGGTGGACTGTTTCAGATATCTAATGCACCATTTTTTCTTGACAATTATAAATACATGATGTTTTCTTTCCCTTCTCTTCTCTTCCTTTCCTTTCCTCCCACCATCCCCTTACTTCCTCCTCTCTCTCCTCCTCCCTCCACCCTCTCTTCTGTTTCTTCTTTCTCTTCTTTTCTTTGTTTCTTCCTTTCTTTCTTTTTCTATCCTTTCACCTCATTTATCCTTTATTTAATGGTAGTTTCTACTTTTTGTTTTACAGAATTGAAATTTAGATACTTTTTTCTTGGAATGGAAGAATATCTTGATAAAACAAATGTAACTGAAAACCTAAATTGATATATGTACTCTGAATAACTTTGTTGAAAACAAACTGCATTAATCTCTTTCT
Organism: Propithecus coquereli; assembly: GCF_000956105.1. Lineage (NCBI taxonomy): Eukaryota > Metazoa > Chordata > Mammalia > Primates > Indriidae > Propithecus > Propithecus coquereli. The sequence continues at coordinate 12,792,170 of NW_012133858.1, read as the reverse complement.
AATATTACATCCTCAGCAACATCACAGAATAAATAAGTGGAAAGAACACTGGACTTGGGGTCCAAAGCCATGGTATCAGTTTCAGCTAATAGTTATATGAATTTCCAAATTAATGTAATATCACTTAGCCTACTAAAATATGTAAAATAGAAAAGTAAAAATACTTATATGATTGTGGAGATCATGTGAAATCTATATGAAAACATCCTGTGATATTTAACTAAGGAGGTGAAAGACCTCTACAGGGAGAATTATGAAACACTGAGGAAAGAAATAGTGGAGGATGTAAACAGGTGGAAAACCAAGCATGCTCACGGGTTGGCAGAATCAACATTGTTAAAATGTCTATGCTCCCCAAAGTGATATACAGATTCAATGCAATCCCTGTTAAAATACCAACATCATTTTTCATACATCTAGAAAAAATAATTCTATGCTTTGTATGGTACCGGAGAAGACCTCATATAGCAAAAAGAACAAATTGGGAGGCATCAATTTATCAGACTTCAAGCTATAGTACAAGGCTATAGTAGCTAAAACAGCATGGTGCTGGAGTAAGAACAGAGACATAGACCAATGGAACAGAACTGAGAGCCCAGATATAAAACCATCCTCATATATCCATCTAATCTTTGACAAAGCAGACAAAAACATACACTGGGGAAAGGAATCTTTATTCAATAAATGGTGCTGGGAAAATTTGATAGCCACATGTAGAAGACTGAAACAGGATCTACACCTCTCACCTCTCACACATTTCAACTCACTGTGGATAACAGACTTAAACATAAGTTATAAAACTATAAGAATTCTAAAAGAAAATGTTGGAAAAACTCTTATAGACATTGGCCTAGGGAAAGAATTTGTGAAGACCCCAAAAGCAATCACAGCAACAACAAAAATAAATAAATGGGACCTGATCTAATTATAAAGCTTCTGCACAGCCAAGGAAACTATCATGAGAGCAAACAGACCACCTACAGAATGGGAGAAAATATTCGCATGCTACACATCTGATAAAGGTCTGATAACTAGAATCTATATAGAACTCAGGAATATCAGCAAGAAAAAATCAAACAACCCCATTAAAAAGTGGTCAAAGGACATGAACAGAAATTTTTCAAAAGAAGAAAGACTAATGGCCAACAAATATGAAAAAATGCTCAACATCTCTAATCATCAGGGAAATGCAAATCAAAACCACAATGAGATATCACTTTTAACTCCAGTGAGAATGGCCTTTATCAAAAAGTCCCAAAACAATAAATATTGGCATGGATGCAGAGAGATAAGAACACTCATACACTGCTGGTGGGACTGCAAACTAGTACAACCTCTGTGGAAAGTAATATGGAGGTACCTCAAAGAGATTCAAGTAGAACTACCATTTGATTAAGCAATCCCATTACTGGGAATCTACCCAAAGGAAAAAAGACATTCTATAAAAAGGACATCTACACTAGAATGTTTATAGCAGCACAATTCACAATTGCAGAGATGTGGAAACAACCCAAGTGCCCATCAATACATGAGTGGATTAATAAAATGTGGTATACGTATACCATAGAATACTACTCAACTACAAAAACACTGGTGAACTAGCACCTCTTATATTATCCTAGATAGAGCTGGAACCCATTCTACTAAGTGAAGTATCACAAGAATGGAAAAACAAACAGCACATGTACTCACCATCAAATTGGTATTAACTGATCAACACTTAAGTGGACTTATAGTAATAACATTAATCGGATGTGGGGCAAATGGGAGGGGGGAGGATGGAATGGGTATATACACACCTAATGGGTGCAGTGTACACTGCCTGGGGGATGGACATGCTTGAAGCTCTGACTCTGGTGGGGCAAAGGCAATATATGTAACCTAAACATGTGTACCCCTATAAAATGCCGAAATAAGAAAAAATAAAAACAAAGTAAAACATTTTTAATTTTAAATTGGACCACATGCATGCTTCTAACTACAGAGAAGTATTAGTAAGTAGGGCTTGAATTCATTCATTCAACATTGATGGAGTTCATAGCATGTGCCAGCCATTGCAGAAGATGGAGGGCAGGGTATGAGGAAGAAGACATACTGCATGCTCTCAAGGAACTGAACCTACCTGCCTAGAGAACACACAAGTAAATAAATTGACTATAATAAAATAAGAAAGTAATCTTGTAGTTGAGACTATTTCAATGAAAGTGTATGAGCATACACAACAGGCGAATTTTTCCAGTCCTTTTAGGAGAAAATGGGCAAAGCTTCCTGGATGATACTTGAGTCAATGAGGAGGATTTGCAGAAGTGCAGATGTTTGAAAGAGCATGCTTTTTTCAGAAACTTATTCAAAGCATTTATTTCAATATGACTGAAATGTCAGTATTCGATTTCAGTATGACTAAAATGTAGGCTGCAAGGCAAGTGTGGTAAGAGATGAGGCTGCAGAGATAGGCAGTGCCAGACTGTGGAGGGCCGAGCTCAGGAGTTGCTATTTTATTTTGAAAACTGTAGGAATCCCATGGGCTGTTTTAAGAATGGGAGGAAATGAGAAATAGCTTAATTGGCTCTGCATTTTAGAAAGATCATCCTGGTAATATTGTGGTGAAGAAACTGGGGGCAGAGCTAATACGTTAATGTAAATGGCAAGGTTAGGAAGTATTCGAAATTGTGCAGGTGAAGAGCACCGGACAGAACTGAGATACCTTTGGTGGTTAGCTGCACCAGGACTTGGTGGCTTGTGAAAAGTAGGGGAGAGGGAAGAATCAAGCATAATTTCTGTGTTCTGGGTTAGGCAAGGTGTTGGTTCCGCTGATTGAAAAGGGAGGAGGTTCAATGGTGATTTCATTGATTGAAAAGTATTGAGTGACCCTGTGGAGCCTAATATGGCCCTGGAATTAGTAGATAGAGAAATACAAAAAGTATTTGTTGGAGCAGGTGCTTCCAGAGCTATTGAGGTTAGAACAATAGATCTGTGCTTTATCGACATAGCTTTAATTGCAATTGTATGAGTGGATGGTGCCACCTGGGGAGACAAAATACAATGAGAGAAAAAGAAGAACAAAGGTGGAACTCTGAGAAACAGTGTCAATTAAGGGATAGTTGAAAGAAATTAAGTCTGTGAAGGAGATTGAGAAGTGGCCTAATGTATGGATGAAATAATTAGCAAGAATTGCATTGTGGATGTTTTATAGGAGACCGTTTCAAGGAAAGTTTGGTCCAGATTCCTACACATTTCAGAGAAATAAACCAAGATCAAACCCAACGTGTTCATTTCATTAGAAACAATGGAGTAACTGCTCAGCCTTATGAGAAAAATTTCCCTTGAGAGATAGGGATAGAAATAATACAGGAGTGGGGTGAGAGTAGAATGGGAAAGAGAAAGTGTGGGCCCTATAAAGAAGTTAGTTACAGAGGAAATCAGTGAGATTAGACGATATCTAGAAGACTCTGAAATTAGAACACTTCTTAAAATAATGGGAGGGATATTTGTGTTTCTTTATATATGAAGGGAAACAAAGCAGTAGAGGAAGCAGTTGAAGGTACCAAAAGAAAGAAGATGTTGTGAGGTCTCTAAGGAAGGAGGGAATAAGATTTAGGGCACAGTTTGAAAGATTATATTTAGACTTGATATAAGATAAACTTTCTTGTGAGACTAGAGAGAGATGATAAGAACAAGTGGAGATACAGCTATATTTATTGAGGGACAGGGATGGGGTAAAATCAGGGAATTGAGTGATGACCTAGCCCTGCGAAATAAGAGAAATTTCCTTTATGAATTAAAAAAATGATGAAATGTCAATATTTCTGTGGATTTTTAAACTGTAGTTTATTTGCACATGATTTCAGCTGGTATCCATGAAATTGAAATGGTATACTTAAAATATAAAATTATTTGTACTTGCAAAAGTTGTGTGGCATGAGATTCTGACACACTTTTCAATCATTTTTTATTGCCGTGGATGTCAACGTTTGGTAATTTACCATGGCACATGCTTGCATATTATACAAACATGACAAGAGAGCCGGAATAAGTAGTTTATAGGAGGTGAAGATTATAGAGGTATCAAAAGTCTATTTATTTAATGAAGTGAATGTTTGATTAGCAAAACTTAGACTAGAAGTTGAAGAGTAACTAGAAAGTCTAAGATCTCTCATAATGTTAGCCTCAAAAACATATTTTTGATATTGTCTCCAGAATAGGTCACATATGCAGTGAATGAATTTTCTAGAGTATAAGAATAATTAATTTGTTAAATGGAAATCTTTAACATGTATCAGTCTTGTAGCTGTATTTTGACATATTTTTTATTCTGCAGATGGGAGCCTCAAAAAACAGAGATGGTCTTGACCTGGATTGTTCACTGAAATGCCCCATGCTTAGGCAATGAAATTGACTCTTGGAAGCATAATCTGGAAAGCTTCTATTCCAGAATCACGTTTGGATTTTTTTTTTTTTTTTTTTCCGTTTTAGGAGTATAGTAGAACCAGAAGAAAAGAGAATGTTTGTTAGTAGAGTTTGCTCATTTACTTAATAACGTGCCAGTTGAGTAGAAGTTAAGACTAATCCATTGTGAAACTAGTTAACATAAGTAAATCTACATAATAGATCTATGATGCTGAACCAATGATTAGACAAACCCTGTATTGCATATTTCTGGGTTTGCTTATTGTTTATATCAGCTGGATAGGAATAATTATTTTTCTTTTTGAAATTTTATTTTTAATTGACAAATAATAATTGTATATATTATGGGATTCAGTATGGTGTTTTGATATATGTTTACAATGTAGAATTATTAAATCAGACTAATTAACATATCTATCACCTCAGATACTTATCATTTTTTGTAAAAAAATGATTTTATAACCAGTAAAATTTTATTCATATGTAACTCTACTTTCCAGATGTCTTACTTATAGAAAGCCCTACTGCGAACTAGAAACAAAAAAAATATTCGTTCTGAACAACTTAAAATAGAAATATACAACTCCATTTTAGCTACTGTCACCAGACAATTTCAATTAAATATTCTGGGACACTTGATTATTAAATGAAAAATAAATAATGTAAGTTTGACAGTCTATTGTACTTTACATTGGGTATAAGGTTCTGTGGTTTTTAATGGAAAATTTTTTTCAAAAAATCTCTCACTTTTTGCTCAATGATAAATGAAAAGCATAATAAGAATATACAGGCCGGG
>NW_012133858.1:12758881-12786802 GCF_000956105.1 Propithecus coquereli | reverse complement strand
TGCCTGTAGTCCCAGCTACTCAGGAGGCTGAGGCAGTAGGATTGCTTGAGCCCAGGAGTCTGAGGTTGCTGTGAGCTAGGCTGACGCCATGGCACTCACTCTAGTCTGGGCAACAAAGCGAGACTGTGTCTCAAAAAAAAAAAAAGAATATACAGTGTTCACTTTCCACTAGCTGGAGACTTAATTTGTTTTCCTTTTTAGTCCATACAGTACCCACAAGTCTATACATTTTTTTCACACCAGCACTGAACCATTCTATATAATAATGGAACATCAAGTTCTTTTTTTAGGAGGAATATTTTTATTCATCAAGCGATGCTATTCTTTCCAGAGATATGAACATTGTGTTCAAAGCAACAACTTGAAAGGAAATTTGTAGGGAGCTATTTTCAAAGTGGCAAACAGGAAGATTTGCATATTTCATCAAAATAAGGAGGTTACTCAAAATTAGCTAAACTCAAAACATTCAGATAAGACTATACTGAACTTTCAAAAGACTCAACTTCTCCGGATACCTGGGGAAGTATTGCTAGTGTACTTAAGTATTGCTCCAGGGACCAATTTATTTAGTGAATTAAGAGCAACATAGTCCTGTTGCAACCAAGGATTGTTTGAAAATGACCTTTTATTTATTTTTACCTCTGAAAGATTGAAAAACTCAATGAAAGAAAATAATGTATATTCCAGATGATCAGAATTTTTGATAAGGTTGTTAAGTATTCCTTACTGTAAATTAGTTTCAAAAGACAAAAACAGAATGAAACAAAATGAACACCAATGCCTTAGATGGCAGATTTAAAGTAAATTTGTCCCTACTGAGTAGTTAATACACAATACTAATAATAAGAACAATTTGCAATTGTCAAATGCAATCCATCAAACTTGATTAGATGTTGATTAAAAAATATAAAAGACATTTTTTGACATTTGGAGAAATTTGAATATGGGCTGGATTTTGGATGACATTATGTAGAAGTATTGTTCATTTTTTTGAGATGTGATAATGGTAAAACAATTTTACAACAAAATGTCTTTATTTCTAAGGGAATATGTTGAAGTATTCAGGGTAACAAGATAAAAAACAACAGCAAAATGCAAAAAACAAACAAAAAAACCCGACAAAACAACTGAATATTTGCCTATTTCATTGTATACAACTAAGAAAGAAAAATGCTGTCAATAAAAATGATACATGCTTTCGTATCAATTTGCGTTTTATTTTATATTTATTAGCAGAGATTTTAAAGTTATTTTTGACACTTTATAAGATTATATACCTCTTTTATGCATACCTAAATAATGAACACAAAATAAATGGTTGAATTTTTTGGAAGCTCCTCCCATTCAGAATCTGACTCTTCTGGATCATGTTTGGACTCACAGCTACCCATGTTTATGCTGTTTCTCACAATACCATCCTCTGAACCTTTAGGAGAATTGATGTTGCAGCATTTTTTAAAAGAGGGCTCACGCTTTACTGTGGGACTTTCTTTCAAGCTGCGGATACCCAATTTGCAAGTTTTGAGGATGATGCTTTTGCTATTTGCACTTGGGCAGAACATGACATTACCACTGCCGCCAGGCCACAGCAATTATAAGACACCATCAGTTTAAGATACATCCCAATTAAATTTAATTTTTGGTATTTTTCATTGACATATCATAGTTCTTTTGCAGGGTACATGTGATATTTTTGATATATATATACAGTGTGTAATGATCAAATCAGGGTAATTCAGATAGTTATCACCTCAAGTGTTTATCTTTTCTCTGTGCTAGGAACATTACAATTCTTCTCTTCTAGCTATTTTGAAATATGCAGCAAATTATTTTTAACTGTAATTTCCCTATTGTACTACCAAATACTAGAACTTATTTATTCTATAATAACTAAATTTTTATACCCATTAACCAACTTCTCTTCATCCATACCTTCCTTTCCAGCCTCTGGTAACCACCATCTACTCTCTACCTCCATGAAATTCACTTTTATATCTCCCACATATGAGTGAGAACATAAGACAATATTTGTCTTTCTGTGCCTGACTTATTTCACTTAACATAATTATCTCTAGTTCCATCCATGTTGTTGCAAATGACAGGATTTCATTCTTTTTATGGCTGAATAATATTCCGTTATGTATATATACATCACATTTTCTTTAACTATTCACCTGGTGATGGATACTTAGGTTGAATAGTGCTGCAATAAACATGAGGATATAGATACCTCTTCAATGCACCATTCCTTTATTTTGGATATATTCCCAGCAGTGGGATTGCTGGATCATATGGTAGTTTTGGTTTTTTGAGGAAACTTCCTGTTATTGTCCATAATGGCTGTAATACTTTACATTCCTACCAACAGTGTATGAGCATTCACCTTTTTCTACATCCTTGTCAGCTTTTGTTATTTTCTGTCTCTTTGATAATAGCCATTTTAACTGGGATGAGATGACATCTTATTGTGGTTTCTGATTTACAGTTCCCTGATGATTAGTGATCTTTATTATTTTTTCACATACTTGTTGGCCATTTGTATGTTTTCTTTAAGAAATGTCTATTCAGGTCTTTCACCCATTTTTTTTTTTTTTTTGAGACAGAGTCTCACTCTGTTGCCTGGGCTAGAGTGCTGTGGCTTCAGCCTAGCTCACAGCAACCTCAAATTCCTGGGCTCAAGCGGTCCTCCTGCCTCAGCCTCCCGAGTAGTTGGAACTACAGGCATGTGCCACCATGCCCGACTAATTTTTTCTATATACATTTTTTTAGTTGTCCAGATAATTTCTTTCTATTTTTAGTAGAGACAGGGTCTCGCTCTTGCTCAGGCTGGTCTCGAACTCCTGACCTTGAGCGATCCACCTGCCTCGGCCTCCCAGAGTGCTAGGATTACAGGCGTGAGCCGCCACGCCCGGCCTACCCATTTTTAAATAAGATTGTTTTTTGTTATTGAGTCATTTGAGTTACTTATGTATTTTTTTATTAATCCCTTCTCGGAGAATGGTTTGCAAAAATTTTCTCCTGTTCTATAGGTTGTCTCTTTTCCTTGTTCATTGTTTCCTTTGCTGTGCAGAAGCTTTTTAGCTTGAAGTGATTCCATTTTCCTATTTTTGCTTTTTTTGCCTGTGCTTTTGAGGTCTTACCCCCAAAAAATCTTTGCCCAGACCAGTGTCCTGTAGTGTTTCTCCAGTATTTTCTTCTAGTTGTTTCGTAGGCTCAGTTCTTAAAGTTTTTAATGCATTTTTAATTTATTTTTGTATATGGTGAAAGATGGGTATCTAGTTTCATTCTTTTGTATATGGATATCTAGTTTTCACAGCACCATTTACTAAATGTCTTTCCCCCAATGTATGTTCTGGGCACCTTTGTCAAATTTGAGTTAGCTGTAAGTGCATGGATTTATTTCTGGGTTCTCTATGCTGTTCCGTTGGTCTATGCGTCTGTTTTTATGCTAGTACCATGCTGTTTTGGCTGGCATGCCTGTCATATTGTCTGTCTTTCAGCATGTTTCTGTACAGATGTGATATGAATAAGTCCTCAACTGCAGCAAGAGATGCTGGCTCCTTGGGAATCTAATGCAGAATAGAGGCCGGAGAGCTACGTCTCAGCTCATAGGTCTTTGCATCACCCAGCAACTTCCTGCACAGATAGGATAGTTCCTTAACTACAACAAAAGGAGTTGGAGCTAAGACTGGGCCCCCTATAGATTCTCTTGTGGAATGGAGGCTGTCATGCCTGTCACATTGGCTCAGACAGGTACACATTTCTCAACACGTTTCAGCTCAAACAAGAGAGTTCTTTGATTGCAGCAGAAGGGGCTAGAGCTGAGACTGGGCCCCTCAGGATCTGCTGTGGGATGAAAGCTGGAGGGCCTGACTGAAAGGCTTAGACTCCTGGGATTGGACATACGGGCAAGTCTCACTCTGAGTCTTTGTGAAAGCAGCTCTGAGCTGAGAGCTCAGCTAAGGAAGGCTGGAGTAGTGCCACAGGGCAACTTTCAGGTTCACTGCCAAGACCAACATCAGCAGGCAGATGAACATTTTTGCCAAGACACTAGTGTGTGATATTCCTTCCGGACCTCTTAGAAGATGGTTTTGGTTGCAGGTAAGAAGCCAAAAAGGGCCATACCCAAGCCCCTTGTGGGATTGGACTGTGAACTCGGAAACAAGCTCAGCGAAGTGGATCGGCCACCTGGGTGTCAGTCTTCACACTCAAAGTGATCCTCCTAGGTCTTGGGCTCAATCCTTCTGCCTCAGCCTCCTGAGTAGCTGGGAGTACAGACTCATGCCATAATGCCTGGCTAATTTTTTCTATTTTTAGTAGAGATGGGGTCTCTCTTTTGTTCAGGCTGATCTTGAACTCCTGACTTCAAGAGATCTTTCTGCCTTGGCCTCCCAGAGTGCTAGGATTACAGGTGTGAGCCACCACACCTGGCCCTGATGCCCTTTTTAATGGAATGAATTTCATAAAATAATACAATTATAATGTAAATTGTGTATGTTTGACATCCTGAAGACAGGAGTAAGAATTATCTTCCTATTATCCCTTTTGAACCCAAATAGAAAATGTTTAATGTGCACTTGGAGCTGGCTGGGTGAACAGCATACCTGGAATTTTGTCATTTCTTTGTGCAGGTACAGTGTGGAATATGTGAGTGCCATCCAAGGATTGTGTTCTTTGACATGGAGTTATATACCTCCCTGGAGGACATTCTAATCATGAAACCTGGCTCTCCTTTGGCGGAAGCTGGCCCATTTCTCGAATGCTGTTCTTGTCACACATTTAAAGCAGGAATGACAGACTTTTTTAGAACCAGCTTTATGCCAGCTCTGGGTTATAATAATTCAGCACTTTAGGCAATCCCTTCAAAAAGTTGAATGTGAACTGGCTTTACTTGCCTTATGTGTAGACTTTTAGATGTTACTCTCAAATTATTTTGGTATAATAGAATTCAGTTGAGGGATTGATGTTTGAGGCCATGGTGGGACAATTTAACAGTTAGTGTTATTGTATCTAAAAACTACCTTGAAAGCTTCTAAAATCATAGGTAATGCACAATCAGTTTATTTGAGCTTCCCAAAGAGTAGAGAGCTAAGGGAAGGGTAAGCCTTTTATAAAGGAATTAGAATAATGGGAAGCTTGAAGTATGCCTTTTCTGCCCGATGTCTGCTTAACGTAGTCTTCCTCAAAAGCCGTTACCTCCAAGTCCCTCTGCTGCTTCTTCCATCAATAGAATCTTTCCTGTTAAAAAAAAAGGTAATGTTCCTAATAAAAACCTTCATACCTCTTTGTAGTTCCTCTAATGTATCTTGCAGACATGTGTAGGCTTAGAAAATGCCAGGAGCTTTTCAACATCTTTCTTATATTTGAAAAAGTTCCCTCAGTTTTATTGTATGTCTCTAATTTTCAGTGTAGAATCCAGAAATTTGTCCCTCAGCCTTCCTTGAAGCAAGGATAGAGGCATATGACTTAGATATTCTCAATCAGAAACATCCTTATAAAACTGTGATTCACAAGAGAGCAATGTGAGGAAGGAACCATCTTGTTGGAAGCTATTTTCAGGCAAGCCTGAAAGTGTCTGGCTTTGGGAATAGCAATGTCAGGCATCCAGCAACCAACACAGCTACAGTGAGTGTCCGCATGGGCACAAACAGTGTGGTGTCCAGGAGTAGTCCCTGGACCTCGTTTTTGGTTGCACATCTTCTAACCCTGACTCTATGTCCACCTCTGATATATTTTGAGCAAAGCAGATTCTTTTGTTCACTAAAATAAAAGGAATTTTGTGGTTTGCAGCTCTAAACCCTGAGAAATACACCATATCCCCCTACCTACTATGCTATCCTTTTTTTTCCTCCATTATAGGGCTGTGCCTTATTCTTCTTTATCACTTTCCTTGTCTTTATCCACCATAGTATCTTCCACCATTTCACAGGGCTTACAAATGCATCAACTCTGTAAATATTTTTTCAGTTAAATTAAATCATCTTAAAGCAGCCCCAAGCAGCACTGAAAGAATTATTTACTTTCCTCTTATGAACAAAAAAAGGTTTTCCCTTACACTCTTCATAAATAATACTTTTTGAAAATTATGTCTTTTAAATTGGTGAGAAAAATCAATACCTCTGTATAATATGCACACAGATTTTCTGGACAGGACTTGGTAAAGGAAAAGTAGAACAGAGAGATTTATTGTTTTGCAAATGTAAAAGAAGAAATTCGTATGATTTCTGAAACCCAAGTGAAAATGAAAAGTTGCAATGTAGTTTAAATGCTTTATTTTAACAGTCATATTTTGTTTGTCCTTATCTAAGTCAATGTGGCATAATGGAAACACAAAGAACAAACTGAGATGCTTTTGTACAGTTTCTGTTTCATTCCTTAGCTCTATGATTTTGGGTAAATTACGGCTTTTGAAACTTTGTTCATTTTCACAATGAGATTATAACACACTGTTCACCTTAAAAGCTTGTTATGAGGGCCAGAGAGTGAAGGTAGCATTGTGGTGGTGCTTTACAACTTGTAAGAAGGATTATAAAGATTGTTTTTTCAAGTGTTCATTTTTTTCTTTCTAGAACACTAGCCTTCTATTGAAGTGCTCCAGAAAATTTTACATATCAAATTGAATATCTACTGCCTTACTATAAACTTTCCATTTCACGGAAATTATTTTGGATAGAATAAATAATATACTGTATACTTGGTAAAGCATAATAGCTAAGAAAATGTATCAGCATCTCATAATCAATAATAAAATTTGTTTGTTAGAATCCTTTGAAATGCAAGAGATAGATACTCAAAAGCAGCCTATGCAACCACCAAAAGGAGAACATTATTATTTTTTCATAGAACTGGGATTTGACAAATGAAATTAAAGACATAGTTGGATTTAGGTGCTTCGGGTCTTTGGGAGTCTCTTGGACTGATTTCTCTATGTTGATTTTCATTTGGACTCTTTTGGTGTGGGGAAAAAATTGATTACTGGAAGACCTAGACTTATTATATTCATTCAGTTCAGTAAACCCAACAGAAAGCTGAGGCTTTTTTTGATAGCACCAGCAAAGTTCCACATGTTCTCTTTGGCCCATCCTGAATTATGTGCCTGTCCTTGGTCCAATCACTATAGTTCAGTGAATGAAATATTCTATTTGGCCACATCTGGATCACATGTCCATTACCGTAACTGGGAGAGTCAGCAAGCAATCTTTGAAACTCAAGGACTGAGAATGGGGTGGGGAGATTCACAAGGAGAGACTAGACAGGGAGAAATGATGCCCACTTTGTACATTTTGAGAAGTAGCTAGAATAAATGTATTAAGGAATATCTGTAGAAAGTGCTTAAACTTGCCTGAATGAAGACTTGTTCTCTATAGCTTTTATCTCTGATTTAGTAATTAATAACATAGACACCATCTCCATTATCTCCAGAGCAATAGGCTATTTTGCAGAGTTGCTAAGGACATAAATGAGGTTATGGTACTCATGCTATCATCAGGGTAGGTAGATGCACGGAGAGTATTTGTCTTAGAAGAAGTACTCTTAGAAAAAAGGAAAACGTATACACAAGGAGTGCAATGCGCACTACCCGAAAGATGGACATATTTGAAACACGGACTTGGGGGGGGGATCCAAGGGCGACACACGTAACCTAAACATCTGTACCCCCATAATATGCTGAAATAAAAAAAAAAGAAAAAAGGAAAACGTTACATGATTGCAAGAAGAAAATGTTATAAAATATGAACATTTGTGGCCTACTTTTGTGAATTTTTTATGAAGAGCTCCTGGTACATAGAGCTGTTGTGCTTTCATTAGGGGTGATGTGGAGGCTACTTCCAAGAAGGTCACACATTCCAGGTGACCCAAAGGCACCACAGGGAAGAAAGTCTCAAAGAATATTAGTTTTAGGCAGGATGCTTCCTATCCATAATACCTAGTAAAAGTCAAGTGCAGGATTTTCTTTTTTTTTCATTTATTCAGGATATTATGGAGGTACAAACATTTTGGTTACAAATGCAGGATTTTCTAATGTGAAAAGCAGGCATACAGAAGTAGGCAGAGACCTGATTTTCAATTGAAACATGTGGGTCCTTATCCCAGTTCTACAAAGAACCTGCCATGTATCCTAGGGCAAATCCTTTTTTTTTTAGTGTAAAATAATCCTTTTTTTCTTCATCTAAATTCAAGGATTTGAACATGATAATACCAAAAGCCACTTCTGGCCCAATAACTTTATACTATTAATATTAGAAATCCTGTTTTGATTCTTTTTGAAATATGAACTGTTTAATACAGGTAATATATTTACATGGCTCAAAATATATCACTGTCAAAGAAGCATTGTGAAATTCTCCCTTCCATCCCTGCCTACATCTATCATGCTTTGTACTGATTTCCACTTACATTGATTTCTTTCATATCTTTTCAGAATTTTATTATGAAAATTGAAGCAAATACAATTTATATTTTTCCTATTCCCCCTATTTCTCTCACAGAAGTTAGCATGTGCCTTTTTTCCCCACTGTAAATATCCTGGAGTTTTTTCATATCACTATCTAAAGCATTCTCTTTCTTTTTTTTTTTTTTTTTTTTTTTGAAACAGAGTCTTGCTCTGTCACCAGGGCTGGAATACAGTGATGTCATCAGAGCTCATAGCAACCTCAAACTCCTGGGCTCAAGGATCCTTCCGCCTCAGCCTCCCATGTAGCTGGGACTACAGGCATGCACCGCCACGCACAGCAAAGTTTTTCTATTTTTAGTAGAGACAGGGTCTTGCTTATGCTTAGGCTAGTTTCAAACTCCTGACCTCAAGCAGTCCCCCTACCGTGGCCTCCCAGCGTGCTAGGATACAGGTGTGAGTCACCACACCCAGAACCTTCATTGTCTATTTAGCCTCTTCTATTTCATTATTTCCAATATAGCAGATCCTTGAATAACATTTCAATGTCATTTCATTATAACTTGATGAGGAAAAAAACAAAGATTCCTAGCAGGGACCACTATCTGTATGGAGTTTGCATGGTCTCCCCATGTCTGCATGGGTTTTCTCTGGGTACTCAGGTTTCCTCCCACATCTCGTTGATGTGCATGTTAGGTTAATTGGCGTGTCTGAATTGTCACAGTCTGAGCGAGTGTGGGTGTGTGTGAGTGTGCCCTGTGAAGGGATGCTGTCTTGCCAGTGGTTGGTTTCCATCTTGCACCCTGACCTTCCAGGATAGACTCAGGACACTCACAACTCTGAAATGGAGTAAGTGGGTAAATAATCATTTGACTTGTCTTTAGTAATCTCTCTTAAGGGTATGTATAGCTCACATTTATTTTAATGTTTAATATTAGAGGTATTTTGGTTTTTATTTAGAAATTTGGTGAATTTTTTTGACCATAAATATGCTATAGAAACTTAATTCTTGTTTATATCAATTCACCTATGTTAAAATTGGTTTTGTTATATGTTATTTTGTTTAAAGTCACAGTTTCCAAGAACCTATTGAGGACATTAAGTGAGGACTGACTATATTTTGCTTTAGAAATAATGCTATGCATGCAGATATACTTGTAGGACAAATACCAGTGGTGGAAAAGCCAGGTTAAAGAGTAAATGCTTATGTAATTTATATTTTTAAGGACTGCCTTCTCTAGGAATCATACAAATGTATACTCCACTTGAAACATGTACTCTAAAAAATACAAGCAAACTGAATACTGTAACACAAAAAGAATTATACACCATGACCAAGTCGGATTTATTTTAGGATTGCAAGATTGGTCTAACATCTGAAAATAGGTTAACATAATTCATCACATCAATAGACTAAAAACAAAAATTACATGATTATCTCAATAAACACAGAAAAAGCATCTGACAAAAACAAACATCCTTTCATGATAAAAACATTTAACAAACTAGGAATACAAGGAAACTTCCTCAATCTGACAAAAGTCATCTATGAAAACTCACAGCTAATATCATATTTAATGGCAAAAGATTGGATACTTTTCCCCTGAAATCAGGACAACTACAAGTCTGTCTGCTCTTAACACTTCCATACAACATTGTATTGGAGGTTTTAGCCATGGAAATTAGACAAGAAAAAAAAAAAGAAGGGCAATCAGATTGGAATGGAAGTGAAACTATCTATATTAGCACACGACATAGTCTTGCATATGCAAAATCCTGGGGAGGGAGCCAAGGTAGTGGACTAGAAGCAGCCTGTGCATACCACTCTCAAGAAGAGGATTGAAAATTGCAAGTAGATGCTCACCTATGGATGGGCCTTCTTGGAGAGAGCATTGTAAATAATCAGAGAAGTAACAGGAGACACTCAGAGTTCAGGAGAAGGTGACAGCATGATCCACTCGGCAAGATTGAAAGGTACCTGCTAGAGGCATCCGCATGTGGAGAAGGAATGAAAGAGAGAGCCCTTGGATTCCATGCGCCCCCCGCAGACACTGAAACCAGAGCTGTAAGGGGGCCCCTCAACCACCACAGACCTCCATATTTATCAGGGAGCTGCTTGGAGAATGTGCAGTGACATTGGACTAGAGAGAGCACAATAGGGACCCGGTAGCTTCCATTCCTAGGGTGGCATCCCAGGATGCCATTCTGAGCTCTTGGGTCCAGAGCGCCTGGTCTACATAGGGCTTGACTTTGCTGCAACCACCTCCGTGTCACCCCTGCTGGGACAGGGAGAGAGCAGGGAGAGCAGATGCTCTTGCACACCCTGTGACCGGGAGCTCAGTTTCCCTCCCACCTACAGGGGATTCAAACAGAGCAGATGCTGCTGATGCTACCTGAGAAGTTCTGCAGCAACTACCTCAGTGGGTCCTGGGCAGAGAGAGAGCCTCAGCCACCTGGCAGCCTGGCCCCATGGTCCCACTACAGATGCTCCCATGCTGCCACCTGGCCTTGTGGCTCTCACCCACCACCTGGCAGGATCCACCCCCATGGTCCAACACCCTGTCACAGACCTGCTAGCCATGAGCAGTCATTGCACCTGGCCCCAGCTGGAGCAAACACTTGTAGTCCTGGTACCCATGACCTCTGCCTACATAGCTTCACCCAGCTGCCATTGTCGCCACTGTGGAGAGACAAAGACAGAGCAGTCTCCCACAATGCCAGCCTCTATGGAGAGAGGCTCTCCCAGCCCTCTGCCTGAGCTTCCAATACTGGGCTAGGTAATAGCCCATCACTGCACAGGAAGGTCCTTCAACACTGACTTGGACTGTGAAGCAATCCCAGGGGAATCGGTTAACACAGAATAGCTGTGTTACAGGCCCTTGGTTCATCCACGCCTGCCCTGCCGGTCAATTTTATGGAGTAGCACTCAAAAGTGCCATCCAGGGACCTCTCCTTCTTCTCATTAGGTAAGAGAGTTCCCAGAAAAGGAGAAAAGGTGCACTACAAACTTATCTGCCCTGAGCTGAGAGAAGAGGTTTTAGATGAGAAAAAACAAACAAATAAAAAGCAGCAAAAGAACTCTGACAACATAAAAGCACAAGCTAGTCTGACACCTCCAAAGGATCACAATGGATCTACAATAATGGACCCCAACCAAAAGAGAATCGTTGAAATGTCAGAAATGGAATTATAGAAGGCAAATATGATGAATCAGATTAAAAAGATTGAAAACCAACACATAAGACAAAAACATTTCAGAACATGAATAAAAACTAAAAAATGTGCTACAGAGATGAACAACATAAGAAACAATACAATGTAATAGAACTTAAAGAAATGAAAGAGTCATTTAGGGAATTTCAAAATATAGCACAAAGCTTCAACAACAGGCTAGACAAGTAGAAGAGAGAATCTCAGAGCTTGAAGACAAGGCTTTCAAACTAACCCAGTGAGTCAAAGATGCAGAAAAAGAATAAAGAATAATAAACAATTACTCAGAGAAATATGAGACAGTATAAAGTGAGCCAATATATAAATTAGAGGGAGAGGATTAAAAAGCAAAAACCAACAAACAAACAAACAAAAAAAAAAACATGGAATATTCGAGGGTGTTATTGAGGAAATTTTCCCTGGTATTGCCAGAGATTCAGATAGCCCTCAAATGCCAGGAAGATTCATAGGAAATAGAACATCTCCAACACATAGTCATCAACTGGCCAAAGTCAAAATGAAGGAGAAATTCTGCAAGGTGTAAGACAAAAGCAACAACTAACTACAAAGGAAAACCATCAGACTAATAGCAGACTTCTCATTGGAGACCTTATAAGCCAGAAGTGATTGGGGCCCTTTTTTAGTCTTCTTAAACAGAACAACTGCCAGTCAAGAATTTTTTATCTTGCAAAACTAAGTTTCATAAATTATGGAGAAATAAATACTTTTCCAGACAAGCAAACACTAAGGGAATTTGTCACTACTACACCTATCCTACAGGAAATGTTCAAAAGTTCTGTTCCACTCTAAATGGAACAGAACAATAGATACCCACCAGTATAAAAACATCTGAAAGTTAAAGCTCACAGTTCTTATAAAAAAATAGCACAAGAGGGAGACCAAAGCAACAAAGTATTTTCCAACATGATGAACAGAACAGTATCCTACTATCAATACTAACACTGAACATGAATAGTTTTAATGCCCCACTTAAAAGACAGACTTGCTGAATGGATGAAAATATACAACCCAAATATATACTGTCTCCAAGAAATCCATCTAACATGCAAGGACAAACATAGACTCAAGGTAGAGGGATGGAAAAAATATGCCATGCAAATGGAAACCAAAAGCCGGCAGGTATAACTATTCTCATATCAGATAAACTAGACTTTAAATCAGCAATGGTAAAGAAAAATATAAAGATGATCATTATATAATGGTAAACAGAACAATTCAACAAGAAGACATAACAATCCTAAATATATGTGCATCTAATACAGGAGCTCCCAGTTTCATAAAACAAATTCAAATAGATCTAAACAAAGAAACAAGCAGTAGCATCATAATTTTTAGATACTTCAACACCCCACTGACACAACTGGACAGATCATCAAAGCAGAAAATCAATAAAGAAACACTGGACTTAACTAGGACCTTAGAACAAATGGACCTACCAGACGTTTACAGAACATTCTACCCCAAAACTACTAAATACACATTCTTCTTATCAACACACAGAACATTTTCCAATATTGATCATAGCTTAGGCCACAAAATAAGTCTCAGCAAATGAAAAAAAAAGTGACATTATACCATGTATCTTCCCAGAACACAGTGGAATAAAACTACGAATCAATTCCAAGAGAAACTCAAATCTACATAAAATTGTGGAAATTAAACAACGTGCTGCTGAACAATCCTTGGGTCACTGATGAAATCAGGATGCAAATCAAAAAATTCCTTGAAATGAA
This sequence comes from Propithecus coquereli, assembly GCF_000956105.1. NCBI lineage: Eukaryota > Metazoa > Chordata > Mammalia > Primates > Indriidae > Propithecus > Propithecus coquereli. The sequence continues at coordinate 12,773,446 of NW_012133858.1, read as the reverse complement.
TGACCAAAGGGACAAAAGCTTTCAAAATCTTGGCATATGACAAAAGCAGTGCTAAGGGGAAAATTCATATCCTTAAATGCCTATGCCAAAAAACTAGAAAGATCACAAACTATCACCCTAATGTCACATCTCAAGAAACTAGAAAAAGAAAACCAAACCAAACCCAAAGCTAGCAGAACAAAAGATATAACAAAGCTCAGAGCAGAACCAAACAAAATGGAAACAAACAAACAAGAAAACCAAAACACAAAATACAAAGGGATCAATGACATAAAAAGTTTGTTCTTTGAAAAGATCAACAAAATCAATAGAACACTAGCCAGATTAACCAGGAATAGAAGAGAAAGGATTCAAATAAGCTCAATCAGAAATGAAAAAGGAAATATTATAACTAACACTGTAGAAATACAAAATATTATCTGTGAATACTATGAAAACCTTTACGAACACAGACTAGAAAACCTAGGGGAAATGGATAAATTCCTGGAAATACACAATCTCCTAAGACTCAGTCAGGAAGAAATGGAAATCCTGAACAGACCAATATCAAGCAGTGAGATTGAAGCGTTAATAAAAAGTCTTCCAATGATTAAAAAGCCCCAGACCAGATAGATTCACAAATTCTACTATATCAACAAAGAACCAGTACCTATCCTACAGAAATTATTCCATGACATCAAGAAGAAGAGAATACTCCTGAATTCATTCTACAAAGCTAGTATCACCTTGATACCAAAGCCAGGTAAGGATATACTCAAAAAAAAAAAATCAACAACAACAACAAACACTACAGACCAATATCTCTGTTGAACATAGACGTAAAAATTCTCAACAAAATACTAACAAACTGAATTCATCAGCGCATCAAAAAGATACATTCACCACAATCAAGTGGGTTTCATCCTAGGGATGGAAGGATGGTTCAACATATGCAAATCAGTAAATGTGATTCATCACATAAAAACAAGCTAAAACAAAGACCATATGATCATCTCAATAGATGCAGAAAAACATTCCATGAAATCCAGCCCCTTTCATGATAAAAACCTTCAACAAACTAGGCATAGAAGGAACATACCTCAAAATTATGTGGTAGCCATCTATGACAAACCCACAGCTGACATTATACTGAATGGGGAAAAGTTGAAAGCATTCCCCCTAAGAACTGGAAAAAGACAAGGGGGCTCACTGTCACCACTTCTATTCAACATAGTACTGGAAGTCCAAGCCAGAGCACTCAGACTCCTAGAATTGATAAATAAATTCAGCAAACTCTCAGATTATAACAACAATGTACACAAATCAGTAGCATTTCTATATACTAATAACAATCAAGCTGAGTGTCAAATCAAAGACTCAATACCATTCACAATAACTACAAAGAAAATAAAAGACCTAGGAATATACTTAACTACGGAGGTGAAAGATCTCTACAAGGAGAACTCCAAAACACTTATGAAAGAAATCATAGATGACTTAAACAAATGGAAAAACACCCTTGCTCATGGATTGGTAGAATCAACATCATTAAAATATCTGTACTTCCCAAAATGATTTACAGATTCAACACACTCCTCATCAAAATACCAATGTCATATTTCACAGATCTAGGAAAACTAATCCTAAGCTTTATTTGGAACCAAAAAAGAACCTGAGTGGCCAGAGCAATCTTAAGCAAAAATAACAAATCCGGAGACATCACATTATCTGACTTCAAATCATAGCACAAGGCTATACTAACCAAAACAGCATGGTACTGGTTTAAAAGTAGAGACATAGACCAATGGAACAGAATAGAGAACACCAAAATAAAACCATATAGCTATGACCAATTGATCATTGCAGACAACAATGTACACAGGGGAAAGGAAGCCATATTCAATAAATGGTGCTAGGAAAATTGGATAGCCACATGCAAAAGAATGAAATAGGACCCACATCTCTTGCCATGTATAAAAATTAATTAAAGATGGATTAAAGACTTAAATGTTAGGCATGAAACTATAAAAATTTTAGAAAATACTGTAGGAAAAACTCTTCTATATATTGGCCTAGCCAAAGAATTTGTGACTAAGACCCCAAATGCAAATACATCAACAATAAAAATAAATACATGGGGCTTAATTAAACTAAAAAGTTTCTGCATAGCAAAGAAAATAATCAACAGAGTAAATAGACAACCTACAGAATGGGAGAAAATATTCCCATACTGTACATTGACAAATGTCTAATATCCAGAGTCTACGATAAGCTCAAACATGTAAATAAGAGAAAAAAAAAAACAACCCCATCAAAAAGTAGGTGAAAGACATGAACAGAAGTTTTTCAAAATAAGCTAGACAAATGGCCAAAAAACATGAAAATGCTCAACATCACTAATCATCAGGAAAATGCAAATTAAAACCATAATGAGATACCACCTTACTTCTGTTTGAATGGCCATGATTAAAAAGTCAGAAAACAATAGATGTTGGTGTGGATATGGCGAGAAAGGAATGCTTATACATTCTTGGTGGGGCTACAATTTAGAACAAGCTCTATGGACAACAGTATGGAGATTCCTCAAAGAAATAAATGTTGATTTATCATTCAATTCAGCAATCCCACTACTGAGTATCTATACAAAGGAAAAGACTCAAATGTTTATTGTGGCATTGTTCACAATTGCAAATACATGGAATCAACCTAAGTGCCCATCAATTCGTGTATGGATAAAGAAAATGTGGCATACATATATCATGGAGTGGTACCCAGCCACAAAAAGGAATGAAATAATCTCTTTTGCACCAACTTGGGTGGAACTTGGGACCATTATCCTAGGTGAAATATGTCAGGAATGGAAAAACAAACACCACATGTTCTCACTAATATGTGGGAAATAAATGATGAGTACACATGTGCATAGATGAATATAAAGGACATTGGAAATCAGAAAAGAGGGAGGGTTGGAAGGGAGTGACAGATGATAACTTACCTGTCAAGCACAATGAACACTATTTTGGTGATGGGCACACTAAAAGCCCTAACTTAAGCATTGTATAATGTATCCATCTAACAGAAACATTTGCACCCCCTTAATACTTTGAAATTGAAAACAAATTCCAGTAAATTCACTAAAAAACTATTAGAACTAATAAGTGAGTTCAGCAAGGCTTCAGGGTACAATATTAATAACCAATTTTATTTCTACACACTTGCAATGGGCAATCCAAAAATGAAATTAAGGAGACAATTCTGTTCATAATGGTGTTAAAAAGAATATAACACTTAAGAATAAATTTAGCAAAAATTTGCAAAACTTATACTCTGAAAGTTATAAAACACTAGAGATAAATTGAAGATGGAAATAAGTGGAAAGCATTTTATGTCCATGGATTGGAAGACTGAAATTGTTAAGATGCCACTATTCCCTAAACTGATCTACAGATTCAACACAATCTCTATTAGAATCCCAACTTACTTTTTTTTAGATATTGATAAAATAATTCTAAAATTCAGTTAGAATTGCAAAGGACCCAGAAAGCCAATACAATCTTGAAAAATAAGAGCAAACTAGGAGAACTCACCTTTCCTGATTTCAAGTCTTAATAAAAGTAATGGTAAACAAGACAGTATGGTACTGGCACAAGGATAGACATATAGATCAATAAAATAGTATTGAGAATCAAAAAGTAAACCCATACATATATGGTAAACTTGGTGCCAACATCATGAAATAGGGAAAGAATAGTCTTTTCAACAAGCGGTACTGAGACAAGTCGATTTTTACATGCCAAAGAATGAAGTTGGACCTCTACTTTACATAATACACAAAAATTAACTTAAAATAGATCAAAGACCCAAATGTAAGAGTTACAACTATTAAACTCTTAAAAGAAGTGATATGAGTAAATCTTTATGACCTTCAGCTTGGCAAAATTTTCTTATCTATGATATCAAAAGCACAATAAACAAGAAAAAATATTAATAGATAAATTGAACTTATTCAAATTTAAAACCTTTTATGCTTCATAGGACATCACAATAAAATACGATAACCCACAAAATAGGAGCAAATATTTGCAAATAATATATCTAATAAAGGAGTTGTATCTAGACAATAGAGAACTCTTACAACTAAACAATAAAGAGATAACATGCCAATTAAAAAAATGAGCAAAGAATATGATGAATAGATATTTCTCCAAGGAAGATTACAAATATATACTTATTAGCACATGAAAAGATGCTCCATAGTCTTAGTCAAGGGAAAGGTAAATCAAAATCACAATGAGATACCACTTCACACCCATGAGACTGGTTAGAATCAAACATGAATGCACATGGTTATAGCCCTATTGTTTATAATAGCCAAAAGGTGTAGACAACCCAGTGTCTATCAATAGACAAATAGATAAACAAATTTTGATATAGTCATGTAATGGAATATTACTTGGACATAAAAATGTGTTCATATGTGTTGGCACCCAAAAGTCTAACTAGAATCAAACTTACGAATACAAATGTTTATAGCACCACTGTTTATAATAACCAAAAGGTGTAAACACCCCAATGTCCCTCAGTGGAAAATAAATAAACAAATTGTGATATATCCATATAATGGAATATTACTTGGACATAAAAATGAATTATTGATAATGTGTTTCAACATGGATAAACCTTGAAAATTTTATGCTGAATGAAATAAGCCAGTAACAAAAGACCAAACATTATATGATTTCATCACATATTATATGATTCCATTCATATGAAAATCCAGAATGGCTAAATTTATAGTCAGAAAGTAGATCAGTGGTTGCTTAGTGCAGGGCAGTAGAGCAGTGGATAAGGGAATAGGAAGTAACAGCTAAAGCATACAAGTTTGCTTTTTGAGGTGATGAAATCAACCATGGTGATGGTTGTACATATCTGTCGATATGCTGAAAACCAATGAATTGTATTCGTTAAGTGGTTGACTTATGTGATATAGATTGTATCTAAATAAATCTGTTAAAAATGCAAAGAAAGATAGCATCTTTTCTTATGTTTAAAGATCATTAATATTTCCATTCAATGAACCATTTATTCATATTCATGACAATGTTTCTTTTTTATTGCACTTTTGTTTTGCTTTGTTTTGGTCTTTTCTCATTAATTCTAGGAGCTGCTTTTATACCTAGGAGATTAGACCTATTTGGATACAAGTTGCAAAATATTTTTCTTGAGTTTTTTTTTTTTTTTGCCTTTTGACTTTGCTTATGATTTTTCTCCCAGGTGAAAGTCTATAATTTTATGTAGATGTATTAATCTATCATCATTTTAATGGCTTTTGAATTAGAGTCATAGAAAGGTCTTTCTTACTCTAAGAAAATAATTCTCCTCTGTTTACCCCTGATTCATTTATAGTTGCATTTTAATGTTTGCCTTTAAATCTTTAATCTATTTAGAGTTTTCCCTAACAAAAGTATGAAGAACGTATCCAGCATTCTGTTTTTTAGGTAGCCAGCCAATGGTACCAGAATCCTTCATTACAATTTCATCTTTTCTCCACATATTTGAAACGTTCTTACTATCAGATAATAAACTTCCTAATATATTTGGCTTTATTTCTTGACTTTTTATCCTGTACCATTGGTCTGTCCATCTCTTCATGCACAAATATCAAGCCATTTTAAATACAGAAGATATAGACAGATGGTCCCCGACTTACTATAGTTCAACTTTTAATTTTTTGACTTTATGATGACTTTACCGGGAGTACAAAAAGACATTTTATACTTAAAGATATTTTCAAATTATGATGGATTTATTGTGACACAGCCACATTGTAAGTTGAGGAACATCTGTGTTTTAATATCTATCAGCAGAGACAACCTTTATTGCTTTTCTTTTTAAGAGCTTTTTCTGGCTATTCGTGCTTATTTAGCTTTATTTATGCACTTTAAAATTAGCTTTCTGGTTCCGACACACAAATAAAAGCACACAAACAACAAAAATAAGATACTATCATCACAAAAAAGCAAATGACAAAGATCTGTTGGCTATTTTTTTAATAATATCATGTTACATTATAAATCAACTTAGTGGGAATTGACATCCTGATGTTGATTTCTATTCAAGAAGAAGGAATGTCTTTTAATTGTTCAGTTCTTCTGTTGAGACCTTCAGTAGTGTTCTAAAGTTTTCTTTGAATAAGACATAAAACTTTCTTGTTTTTCCAGAAAAAAATTATCTTTTTATTTGCTGCTACGATAAATGTGTTTTTCCTCTATTTTATCCTCTAGCTTATTTTCTGTATATATGGATTCTTTTCATTCCTGATTTATAATTTGATACCCTGCTATATTACTGAATTCTCTGACCATACTAGGTTTTTAGTTAGTTGCTTAGGTTTTCAAGGGATGTGATTATACCATTTGCAAATATCATCTATGTCTTCATTTCCAATTTTTAGATTTATAATTTCTTTTTCTTCTTGGTGTTGGTTAGTATAATATTAAGTAAAAATGGCTCTAGTGTTTGCTTTTCCCTAAATTTGGTGCAAATTACTGCAGTGTGTCACTTTAAGACATTATACTTTTGTGCTAAAATATATATCCCTTATGATTATGGTTATACATATATTTATATTAGTATGCATTGGTTTATCTTTTATTTCATGTTTTTTATGAACAGATTTTTAATTTGTTCAAATGTTTAACTGGATGTCATCAAATAATATTTCTCCTTGTATCTATTAACATGATATTATAACTTTACAGTTAAGAATCCTTGCATTTTTGGAATAAACCCTAGTTGATACCAGTGTGCCATATCTTTAATACACTGGTGATTTAAAGAAGAACTATTTAGTTTTTTCTTATTGTCCAGAATTATTCCATTGAAATTAGAAAATATTGTCTGTGTTGTTTTCACTTTGGAAAATTCATTGAGATTTTCTCTTTGTCTCATCAGTTTTCGGGAATATAACTTGAAAAATTAAGGGCAAAAATTATTTTCAAGGCACAGAATTTAAGATATATCAATAAGATGCCTTTTTGATTGTGTTGTTTAGATTTTCAATATTGATCTCTCTTGGATTGAAAGAAATAATCAAAATCTACTTTTAGTGAGTTTTGATCCAATTCTTGGTAGTTCTGACTTCTTAATCGTTCCCTATGACTTATACTTTCTCCATTCACCCATTTTTAGTCAATATTATTAACTTTCTTAATATTTACCTTAGCATTGTAAAAGATGCCTATTCGTCTATTGCTTTACATTAGATGTCGTCTCTGGAGTCCCATTTACTACTGGCAAGAGCATCTTCTAGCTTTATTTTAATTTTTATCTTCTTTCCCACCTTCCTTCTCTCATTTATATTAATTGCATTTTCTCTAGATCATCAGCTGTTATATATATATTCTATCCTGCCAGCTACTCGTAGCATTTTACAAATTATTTCTGCGTCGTTTCACCACTTTTAAGTAACTGTAGCACTTTAGACCATCATTTTTACGTGATTTGTTTCCTCAACTCTGAGCCCTAGAGGGTTTTGGCAGGCAAATCTGTGCTGAGGCCCTGCTCACTGGATATTTCAGCATCGTTGGAAGAATTGTCTGTTGGATCCAGTTATCGTTAGATGCTGAGACGACAGGTCCTTTGTCAGTCTTTTGTTTGAGTTGATGACCCTGAGAGATGAGAGGTGCGCATTTTCATGAGAGGTGAAAAGTGCAGATCCTGTTTCAGTCTTTAGACCCAAACGGGATCCGCACTCTTCACCTCTCACGGAAATGCGCACCTCTCATCTCTGGGGATCCTGAACTCAAACAAAACGCTGAACAGGACCTGCACTCTCCGCCTCTAACGAAGGCCGGACCAAAAACGATTGTTCCAATAACACTGAAATATCCAGTTAGCAGGGCCTCAGCAAACATTTGCCTGCCAAAAAAGTTTGGGGCTCAGAGTCGATGAAACAAATCACGTTAAAATTACGGCGAAAAGTGCTATAGTGCCTTCAGGGGGTGGAATACTGGAGAAATAATTCTTAAAATCATGCTGATTTCAAAAGTTCTCCTACCTACTCCTTGGAAATATCCCGTTTCCTGGGCCGAAACACAGACTTGCCTGCCAGAAGCACTGTCCCTTCCAAACTGATGAATCAAGTGATCGTGAGGAGGGAGGTGAAAAGTGCGGATCCTGTTTCAGTAGACTGAAACAGGATCCGCACTTTTCACCACTCACGAAAATGCGCACCTCTCAACTCTAAGGGTCATCAACTATAACAAAAGACTAACAAACGACCTGCAGTCTCAGCAGGTAGCGAAAACTGGATCCAACAAACGATTCTTACAAGGATGCTGAAATATCCTGTGAGCAGGTCCTCACCAGGGATTTCCCTGCCAAAACCCTCTAGGGCTCAGATTTGAGGAAACAAATCACATTAAAATGATGGTGAAAAGTGCCACAGTTACTTAAAAGTGGTGAAATGAGGCAGAAATAATTCGTAAAATCAAGCTTACTTCAAAAGTTCAGCTACCTACCCCTTAAGTATCCAGTCTCCTGGGTCGAAACATAGACTTGTCTGCAACAACCATTCTCCGTTCCGAGCTGATCAATCAGGTGACGGTGAAGAGATCGGTGAAAAGTGCAGCTCTAGCCCCTCCTGCTGCAATCAAAGAACTCTCTTGTTTGAGCTGAAACGTTCTGAGAAATGTGTAGATACCCATTTTTAAAAATGTCTTTGTTCTGTGATCAGATATCTTCCACTATTGCTGCCAGTCTTTTCTCGTTGCCCTAGTCATCTCTTGCTTGAGTAAAGTTTGTCTTCCCATTGCTTTTCTTTTGGTTTCCCTCACAAAGGCCCTTTGGATCAACTATTACTCTGTCTCCTTTATACTTCGAACTCAGCTTGGCTTGATGGAAATTCCTTAGGTCACATTTTATTTTCTTAAATAAGAGGTATTTTTTTTTTCATCATCTTCTGCCTTTGAATGTTGCTATGTAGTAATGAGGTCAACATGTCTTTTTCACATTATTAGATTTGAACTTTTCCCTGACTGCCCAAATAATTTTTTGTTTAAGTCAAATAACTTAATAAGAAATAGCTCAGTGTTGACTGGTCTAAGTCACTTTTCCCTGGTACATGATTTTCTCTTTCAAAATGCATATTTAAGCCTTTTTAGGCCAGAAAAATTTCTTTCAGTTATATTTCTAAATGTTAGCTCTGTCATTGTATTTGTTTTTCCTCAGAGATTACATTATGTTTATATTTCATCTGCTTTGCCAATCTTCTTTATTTAATTTGCTTATTTATATCACCAATTTTTCTTACACAATGTCCATTCTCCTTTGTGCTTCTTCCAACTTGTCACCTTACATTTTGCTTCCTTCGTTTATCTCAACTCTTTTCCTGAATTCCTGTATTTCAATTTTGTGATCTTCTTTTATAGCCATGATTGCTTTATTAAACTTTTAAATAAAATGGTAAATTTTTTGGTTATAATATAATATAATATTCATATTTACATGACAACATTCTTTCTGCTGTGTCTCCTTTTTCTGAAAGTTTTAATTCTCTCTTTTCACCTTCCTTTCTTATAGTTTCTTTTTTTCTCCTTAAATTCCTTTTACCATCTTATAGTTTCTTTAATAAAGATGGGGATATTATTCTGGATTATCCAGATTGGATTGGGCCCGAATCTAATCACATGAGACCTTAATATCAGAGCGCCTTTCCCAGTTGAGTCAGAATGAGAAGATGTGTTTATAGAAGCAAGTCATAGGCAAGTAAGTGAAACTTCTCCTAGAGCCTCCAGAAAGAAACACAACCATGCTGACACTGTGAGGTTACCCAGTGAGACCTGGGTTAGTCTTCTAGTCTATAGACCTGTAAGGTAATATATCTATTAATATGCTGTTTTAAGCCACAAATTTTGTGGTAATTTGATATGGCAGCTATAGAAAATGAATACAGCATTCATATCACTTATTCTATTAACATTTATTCATCGCCAGTATGGACTAGTTGTTATAGAGAACACAAAGAAGAATCAAATTATTGGGGAATTTCTCCCCAATAATCATGTAGTTAAGCAGAAGAGATGAATCTTATGCACAACTGATTCAAGGGGGAAATCTAAGAATGAAAAGACAGTAAATGAAAGCTCATTGAAAATTTAGAGAAAGGGAAAGTGATCCCTGTCTGAGAGAAGACAGAGAAACAGGCCATCAGGAAAATGTTCACTGAAGTCTTACTCATGGAACTGAAACCTTAAAAATGTGTAGATTTTAAACATGCAGAGATGGGCCTACATTCTAAGCCACAGGAACCACACATGCAAAGGTTCGGAGGCAAAAATTATGGCCTGTTTTCAAGAAATGGTGAATAAGCACCATTTGGCTTGAGTTTGAGCATGAGAAATTGAATGTTAAACAGCCATTTCACATTATAATGACTATGAGGCAGAATGAGAAATATTTCCTAGTATGCAATGTAAGAAAGCCAAATATAAAATTATGTCTGTACTGTAACTTCAACTTTTTAAATTATGTCTGCACATGAGCTAAAGCTGAAAAGAAATACTAACCACAACAAAATGATATTAGGGTAGAAAATTTCCAGTTAACTTTTTTCTTTTTTGATTATTATTACATGTTCAATAGCAGGAAATGCATGAAAGTAGTTTATGGATGGTTATATTTTGCAATTATGAGGATTTACGTTATTTATACATAGCTTAAAAATACAAATAACTTGCCCATTAAACTCAGTGGCCATTGTTCACACTCTTTAATTTCTAGGAACCCAGCAAAATGAAGATACCGTCATAAATTGATTTTTCCTTTCCCATAATTTTAGCATTTGAAAGGAAGCATAAATATGTGTGCAAAGTATCCTCATTTACAGTAAAAGACACATCTAATAGGTAACCATCTGATAGGAAGGACTGATTTTTCAGCAGGGCATTATGATGACAAAGCTTTGCTATCTGTAGAAAAAGTAAAATATACAGTATTATTTAAATTAAAGTGATGAAATGCAAAGATTAAGTAACATTTCACAGAAGCAAACTTGTGCTCAAGGGACTCACTTATTAGACAGTCTTTTGAAAGAAGGTAAAATATATCCATGTATCCAAAAAGCAATTTATTGTCCACCTCACTGTCTTGCTAACCTCAGCATTCTCTCAAGGTAGCTGGAAGCAAAATTAGTTGCCATAGTATTCATAGGTCTCTCCACTTCTATCTTATTGCCAAGATGAACTAGATTTGTTTGCAGCAAAAAAGGGAGATGTCACTAGACATGACTTATTATAAAGTGTGTACACATTTGGTGCTTTTACTAAATCAACTTTTTCTAATTATCAAAATACATATGTAGATATTGTTATCCTCTGCAATGCATTTGACTTCTCAGAGGCTGCAGTCAGATGTTAAGTGGAATGACTTACTTGATTAAATCACTAAATTCTGTGTTTTGGGGATGGGAAGGAATCATTTGTCAAAAAACTTCGTTTTATAGAGTGGGAAACTCAGGACCAGAAAAAGCAATACTTTAATGAGATTTCACAGTAAAAGTCAGTGGTAATGTAAGACTAGAAAAATGTCTCCCTCTTCCCCCTTTAGTATTCTTTCTAAGGAACATACCACATTTTTGCTGGAAACACAAAGTGGGTTAAAGGAAAACAATTAAAAGCATGTTGCATGACTTAGAACATTTAAGTGGGAAATTCAATTCTGAGGAGAAAAGAAGTCAGATTTACCTCCCTTTTAGATGGGCAGTAAATAGTATGTTGCTCAATGGTGGAAACAGGAGCACCATAAGAGAGTGATTTGGGGCTGATACTGGTCTGACCACATGTGGCATCTTTATCTTTCTACATAGACAATAACCAAGCAAGGCACAGGGCAGTTACTCACTAAGACAGCTGAACTGATCCTCTTCTAAAATGGCAACAGAAGGAACTAATCAATAGTTAATATTAAAATATCTATTCACTTTCTAATTACATTGAGCCCAGTAAAAGGTTCTGGAAGGCTACAATAGCATGACCTTATCCTCCAGGAAATTGAAATCTAGTTGGAAAAAGGAAAAATAAAATTTACAAAACAGCAACAAATAATATTGCAAAGCATACACTTAATTGCAAGTTTATTTGTTATCTCTAAGAAAAGAGATTAGAGAGAGGAATGCTAGTAATGACTGAAGAGTTAGCAATGATTTAAAAGAAAAGAGAATTGAACTGGGCCTTAAAAGACTAGGAGGCTCAGAGTAAGAGATGGGTAGAGCAGATAATGAATCTTTTGTCTTTTGTTGTATCCTTTTTTTTTCTGGGCTTCTTTCTACATCTGTTGCCTGTTCTTTCATCTCCTTCATGGGCTCGGAAATTTTTTTGGCTCCTTAAATGGTGTTACTCAGGATTTCTTTTCTAGAAGTCCAATAAATTCTCTTATTTCTTTAGTTTGAGTTGGGTAACTGTTATTTATAACCGAAAGAGTTCTACTGTATCCATTGACTTTGGCTCTTTACTTTTTTCTACTTTAAATGTTTTCTGGAAGATGTCCACCATTAGTTAGGCATCATTATTCAGGCTTTAACAATTACCTAAAACATGATTCCTAAATGTATTTCTTCAGTTCCTACTTTCTTCCTACACTATAGACTGGGTCATTCTTGGAGCAATTTTCCTCCAGGGGATATTTGACAATATTGAGAAACATTTTCAATGGGGGTGCTATTGGCATCAAGTGGGTAGAGACCAGGAATGGGCTAAGCGTCCTTTAAGGCATATGAACTCTCAAGCCCCTATTCACAGACACAGACACACATACCAAAGAATGATCCCATCCCAATTGTCAAAAGTACTAAGATTAGAAACCCTACTATGAACCTATACATCAAGCTGCTAATTAGTCTTCATTTGAATGTATCATGCATGTCTTAAATTATACTTAATCAAATGGGATACATCATGTTTTTCATCACCTAAACCTTTAAAAAGAATGCTCTGATGGAGCTCAGTATGGTTTAGCCTTGATAATACTTATTCAACTATCAACAGTTTCTATAATGAAGCTAGGGCACACAAGTAAGAACTGAGTCAACATTTTTCACAAAGCCACAACATCAACTTGATGAGGAAGGACTTAAAAGAAGCTGGCCTGTGAACCTTTCACTCCTGTAAGCAGGTGAATGCTTCCTTGGGAATCTGTTCCCTTTGTTTTACTTCTACCTTGGCTTCTCACCACCTCCGGTCCTATTCATGCTCTTCTCCAGGTTATGCCCATTGCATTTTTGGCTCAGTTAACTAATCACTGTATTCTTATAAGACTACCGTAAAAATAACCCTGCATTTCTAAGTGACTATGCCTATTTCTAATTTGGTAAGGACATGAATACAAGAGAAGCACAACTAAATTAAAACACTCAATTACTTTTACTTTGGATTGACATTCTCTATAAGACATGGTTACACCAATTTCACATATGTTTAAGTCTTTAAAATATAGAATACTATTTCTAAGCTTTTCCCAAATGAGTAGAATACACCATTTTCCAGAAATACTATAAACTAAAAATATCAACATTTCTGATCTTTAGTATAAAACTTATTTTCACATGAAGTCACCAAATACTGTATATAATTGTAACTTGAGGGTGAGGACCACAGGTGTGCTGGTAAACCAACTTCTTGAAAAAGAGAGAGAGAGAGAGAGAGAGAGAGAGAGAGAGAGAAAAGAAGGAAGGAAAGAAAGAAAGGAAGGAAGGAAGAAAGGAAGGAAGGAGGGAGGGAGAGAGGAGAGAAGGAAGGAAGGAAAGAATGAAAAGCCATAAGTGTAGTGTTTGCTAATTTCCATGGGATAAATACTCCCACCATTGCCAATTTCAACTTGCCAATGGTTTATTTAATACCTGGCTCACAAAATTCCTGAATATTTAAAAATTGGCTCTCACAAGCTAGTATGAGCCACTGACTACTACTATATCTTTTTCTGTGGGTAAAACTGCACTGAAGTGTGAATCTCATGGCACTGGATTTTGTCCTGGCCTTTGCATACCTTTACCGTGTGACTTTGGGTTAGCTATTTCATGTCTCTTAGATTTAGGCCTCTCAATTCCAAAATATGATGATTGAATTGATGCTATAGTTGTAGCAGTCAAGGTGCCAAGTGTTCCTCTCATCAATCACAATGACTCTTACTGTACAAGCCTCAAATGTCAGTACTATCAGGAATGCATAGCAAAAATGTGAGATTAAATAGCTACGAATGAGCTTCTTTTTAAAATTTTTTTACTGGTTTTGCCTATTATATATTAAATTCTGAATAAACATCTTATTTCTCTAAAATAACTATATATTGAGTTGAAACAATTCTTTATTCTTATTATTGAAATATTTTGTTAGTTTGTGTATTCCCTCAATTATGTTTTCTGTACTAAATAAAACATCCCTGTACCATTAACTTTTTTTTTTATTTCAGCATATTATGGGGGTACAGATGTTTAGGTTACGTATGTTGCCCTTGCCCACCCCCTCCCCCCAAGTCCAAGTTTCAAATATGTCCATCCTTCGGGTGGTGCGCATTGCACTCTTTGTGTATGCA
>NW_012133858.1:12735627-12757745 GCF_000956105.1 Propithecus coquereli | reverse complement strand
AGCACCATTTATTGAATAAGGATTCTTTTCCCCAGTGTATGTTTTTGTCTGCTTTGTCAAAGATTAGGTGGCTACATGAGGATGGTTTTATATCTGGGTTCTCAGTTCTGTTCCACTGGTCAATGGCTCTATTTGTATGCCAGTACCAAGTTGTTTTGATTACTACAGCCTTATAATAATGTTTGAAGTCTGGAATGTTTTTCTAAAAATAGCCAATTTTTAAAATTTGGTATCTCTTTATGGAATTTTGGCAATGTAACATGAGTTTGATGATGTCACCTCTGAGAGATTTCTTGAAGAGGCAATGTGTATAGGAAGTAGAGACTGTACTTTTTATGCTACTTTATCTAAACAGACATATGTTTCTATTCTTTTATGCCATAAATAATTTGCTGGCATCTGGGACATATAGATATTATTACGCTAAGAGTCTGTTTCTGTGAAGTGTAACCAAGCCAAAAAAATAAGCCAAGTTTGTATTCTCTCTTTCTGGTCAAATGCAAATTTTCTATTTAAAAGGCAAATTTTTCATTACCAAAAGATGAATGAGATGGCACTGAATTTCATTTGATTCCTTTATTTTTTAAATAGATAATGTGTCAGACAAGAATATGCAATAGGCTATTTTCCTTAATTATGAATTTGACACTTACAAAAGTGAAAATGAATTAATTTAACTAAAATTTTTTGCTGCTTCTTAATTTGCCATTTAGCCCATGATAGAACCATAATCATGACATCATAGAAGGCCGGAACTGAAGGACCCTATAGGAGTAATAATTCAATTTCTTTACTAAGTTTATGGGAAAACTGAGACCAAAACTAGCAAATGATTTGACCTAAATAATACTGAAAGGATCATTCTCCTCTTTCTGCTCTAACCCAGAACACCTTGGCATTTAACAGTATCTGCCTTTTCTATTACAAGGACGTAAAATTAAAAAGTATTTTTTTATTACCTGTACACTGCCACTCATAAACACCCTACTTCTTTTTACCTATTTATATTCAAGTGCCACAGATCTCTTTCTTCTCTTTTCTGCAAACTCCAAACCAGAATTTGATCACATTCTTCTCTTTTACCAAGATGTAAGTGATGGATAACAGATAAAAGAATGCCCCTTCTAGGAACCATATACATTTTCACAGATATTCAAGAGATACTCAGGACATGTCTCATGAACGTTTTATTTCAGAAAATTTTAAATTTACAGAAATACTATGGAGATAGTACAGAGAATTCTCATATATCTCATATCTACTTCTCTCTATTGCTAACATCTTACATTGATATGGTGTATTTGTCACAATTAATTAACCAATATTGATATTATTAACTAAAGCTTACAATTTATACAGATTTACTTCCTTTTTACCTAATTTCTTTTTTCTATTCCAGAATCCCATCCAGATAACATACTACATTTTTGTTGTTGTTGTTGTTGTTATGACTTCTTAGATTCCTCTTGGCTAAGACAATATCTTAGACTTTCTTTTGTTTCTGTGGCTTTGACAAAATGTTTCTCAATTGGTATTTGTCAGATGTTTTTCTTATGATTAGACTGTAGTTATGGGTTTTGTGGAGGAAGACCACAGAGGTAAAGGGACATTCTTATCATATTCGATCAAGGATATATACTGTCAATCTGACTTATCACCACTGATGTTAAACATGATTACCTAGACAAAGTAGGGTTTGCCAGGTTTCTCCACCATGTATTTACTCTTGGTTTCCATACAGTATTCTCTGGAAGGAAGTTACTACGTGCAGCCCATACTTACATACTTAAGGAGTGGGGATTATATTTCACCTGTTTCAAAGCAGAGTTTCTACATAAATTATTTGGAATTCTTATGCACAAGAGATTTGTCTATTCTCTCTCATTAATTGTTTTTTTAATCATTTATTTATATTACTATAAAGTTATAGATGTTTGGAGTATAATTTGATACCACTTTATTTGTTTTATTGTTCAAATTTTTGCAGCATTTATGACTGGGTGCTTTTTCAATTGGCTCCTGTGTCCATTTGACATATCCCCATTATTGTGGCTTTTTTTTTTTTTTGAGCACTTTCTTATTTTTTGTCAGTACCAGATGCTCTAAGGTCATGTTGCATTTTTCCTTTCCTAGTTCTAGAATCAACCATTTCTCAAAGAAGTCTTGGTGTCTCTTATTGAAAAATGGTATTGGAAACCAAGATCCAGGTGCTAGTTGTGCTCATTGTGGATGGGATATCATTGATTTTTGGCTTTCTTGCCTGACACAGTAAAGAAACGTATACGTGTATACTAACCTATGCATATTACACATATTTATAAATATTACTATTTGTAACCATCTATGCCTATATTAAGTGAAACATGAGTTTATACTGATGTCTCCACTTTAATCCATTATCACATGGATCATTCTAGCCTCCTCATCTTGGTTATCTGTAACTTCCCACGACAACAGTGAGATACCTGGCTCCCACCATCTGTCATCCACTTATTTAATCGTTCAATTGCAGTATGCAAGTATAGTAGTTTCAGAGTTGTTAACCTAGCCCAGGTGGAAAATAACTTTTGATTTAGAGTATAGTGCTTATCTACAGCTCCTTTTGACTTTAGCCTTACAGATTCCATTTATCTCCAAAGTTACTTAAGTCAGTACCTTTCTCTCCAGTCCCTTCAGTGAGGTTATTTCGCAAATTTGTAATACAGTTAGATTTTAATCACAGTTTGCACTCTATTCTGGGACTCTTCAACCTCATAATTGTGGGTTTTTAAATTGCACACATTAAGGTTCGCTCTTTGTAAATTTCTATGGGTTTTGACAAATGCATAGTGCTGTGTAACCACCATTACAGTATCATGTAGAATATTTTCACCGCCTTGAAAAATTTTTTGCACTTTACCTACTCAATCCTCCCTCCCACCCAAACCCCTGTCAACCCTCATTATAGTATCACACAGAATAGTTTTAGCACTTTACAAAATAATCTCTCATGCTTCACCTATTCAACCCTCCACCTGCCCCCTGAATCCTTGCCAATAACTGATCTGTTTTTATCCTCTACAGTTTTACTTTTTCCAAAATGACATATAATTAGAATCATACAGAATGTAGTCTTTTCAGACTGGCTTCTTTCACTTAGAAATATAGATTTTAA
This sequence comes from Propithecus coquereli, assembly GCF_000956105.1. Taxonomy (NCBI): domain Eukaryota; kingdom Metazoa; phylum Chordata; class Mammalia; order Primates; family Indriidae; genus Propithecus; species Propithecus coquereli. The sequence continues at coordinate 12,754,591 of NW_012133858.1, read as the reverse complement.
GATTCATCTATGTTTATGTAAGACTTAATAGATCATTTCTTTTTATCACTGAGTAGTATTGCATTGTATGAATGTACCAAACCTTATTTATCCATTCACCTTTTGAAGGACATTTTGGTTGCTTCCAGTTTTCGGCTATTATGAATAAAGCTACTAGAAACATTCATGCGCAGATCTTTGTGTGGGCACACGTTTTCAAATCACTTGGATGAATACATTAATATGCAATTACTGAATGATATGGTGAGACTATATTTAGCTTTGTAAGAAACTGCCAAACTGTCTTCCAAATCGTCTGTAGCATTTAGCATTTCTCCCAGCAAAATGAGAGTTTCTGTTGCTTTGCATCCTCACCAACAATTGGTATTGTTATTTCTTTAGGTGTTAGGTATTCTAATAGAATTGCAGTGATTTCTCTTTGTTGTTTTAATTTGCATTTTTCTGAGGACAAATGATTTGTGCATCTTTCAATATTCTTGTTTGACTTGTGTATATTTTCTTTGGTGAGGTGTCTGCACAGAGCTTTTGCTCATTTTTTTAAATTGAGTTGTTTGTTATCTTATAAGTTGTAAGAATTGTTTACATGTTTTGGATACACGGCCTTTATCAGATATGTGTTTTGAAAATATTTTCTCCCAGTCTTGTCTTATATGTTGAGTCTTGACAGTATTTTTCATAAAGCAAAAGCTTTTAATTTTAATAAAATTCAAATTGTTAAGCTTGTCTTTCATGGATCAATCACACATTTATTTGATGCTGTATCTAAAAACTCATGCTCAAACTCAAGGTTACCTAAATTTCTCCAGTTAGAAAATGCATAGTGTTGTATTCTATATTTTGGTCTCTGATCTATGTTAATTTTTGTGTGATGTGCAAGCTCTGTGTCTAGGTTCTGTCTCTCTCTGCATATGTACATCCAATTTTTCCAGCACTATTTGTTGAAAAGACTATCTTTTCTCTATTGAATTGCATTTGTGCCTTTTTCACAATCAGTTGACTATTTTGTATGGGTCTATTTTTAGTCTCTCTATTCAGCTCCATCAAACTGTATTTCTATTCTTTTGCCAGTATACCATAATGTCTTCATTTCTGTAGCCTTATAGGAAGTCTTAAGATCAAGTAGTATTTGTTTTCAGTTCTCTGATAAGTCTAAGAAAAGTCATTGTTTCAGTTTGTCCCGTTTTTTCTTGTTGATGACTTCTGGGCTCTTTACATGTTAAAGCTGATCCCAGAAGTTTTCCCTCATATAGTTTTGTGACCTTCTGGGCATGAGCTGATGGAGTTACTATTTGAGGTTGGGCATGGGCTTCAGGTTGTACTGATGATTCCTATTACTCATCCATTCATGTTTAAATTCTTATTAGAGGGAAAACAATCTGTCTCAATTTCTCCATGTTAAAATGAGAGAATTCTAATATATTATCATTAAGGGTCCATAAGGTCATATGACAATCAACCATTCCTCTCTAGACCTTTTGGGTCTTAGGCAGGCCCTATTCTGGTCCCTCTCCTTAGCTCCATTAGGTTTTCCTCTGGTTTGAAACAGCTTCTAGCCCACATTGCAAGTTACACCTTTCTATTGTTTGGGAGATGAACTATGGTATTATACCATATCAGAGCTGTAGAAAGCATGAACAATCTGCCAGTATACCTTTTTATGGAACAGATAAATAGTTGCTTTTTTTCAATCTTACCTCTTGTGATGTTTTTATGGCTTTACAACTATAACCATTACTAGCTATTATTTTTTGAGCTTTTCCTATGTGCAAAGCAGCGTTATATACCCTACACTCATTATCTCATTTATTCTCTACCTCAACCTTCTAGGTTAGATATTTCTCCATTTTATTCATATGCCAAATGTCATTTTGAGAGAAATACTGGTTCATCTGTGCACTGTTTGGATACAAATGACCTGGAATATGAACTCATATCTGGGGCTCCTTTTCATTACTACGTCATATCTGTGTGAGGTTTTAGTTGGTTACGTGTGTATGTTGAATTATTTGTTACCTTCAATCAGAGAGTGTCTGTTTATGTGATTTACGTTTACATTTTATGACTCTAAAGGTTTATAGGGTGGAAATGCTATCCTTCATAACTAAATAAATAGAATGTTCTTCTGTCAGGTATTGCTTGATGATACTGAACTAAAATGGTGGTCCAGATCCTCTAAGTAGTTATGTCACCATAAGCAAGTCAGACATCTGTATCACCAACCACTTTCCAGATATTATTCTAACTGCTTTATTTATATTAGCTCATTTCTCTCCCTTGTCAGGGTGTGAACCTGGGTAGTATGGCTCCAGAGTCTGTGTTTCTAGCCGCAATGCAATGCTGCCTCTTATGTACTTCAATTAATTATTCAGCAAATTTTTATTAAATACCTACTGCACTGTTGTGTTAGGTGCTAGGAACATAGTAAAAATAAGTCTGACTCTACCACAATGGAGCCCATGTTTTTTTTAACACTCGATGCTAAAAACGTAGCTCATGCACCAGCACCAGCATTTGGGAGCTTCTTAGAAATGAACACTCTCACTGCCTCACGGGAGACCTGCTTAATCTTATGCACATTAAAATGTGAGAAGCACCGATTTAGAACACTAGGACACTAGATTGCAAATTGTGGCTCTTTGTTTCTTCCTCTGGGCTTTGCTTTCTTTAAAGAAAGAGAGTGTGCCTGGGTAATATCTAAAGTCCCCTTACCTCCAGTATCCTTATGGGTATCCTCTAGGTCACATTGCTGAAAACTGCAAAGTGGAAGTGACAGGGAAGATGGATGCCCATAAACTTCTGCCTAGGTGTGTGGGCTCTCGTGTGCATGATAGAGTGAGTGCCAGCTGCAATAAAGATCAAACACTGGTGCTGGGTGTCCGTGTGTCTCCTTGTTTCTGTAGGCGGCTGAGGAAGATTAGATCCTAGCCCAGCAAGCTAGATAGCGCCTCCAGACAACTTTCATGGCTTTTATATTTATTTAGAGAGCAGGAAGCCTAGCCCAGCTCCTGCTGTATGAGACAGTGACAGGATTTAAAAAGCCTGTTTCATTAATTTTGGAGGGAATTTATTGCTGACAAAAGACTGCGTTATTAATGGTCTCCGAGGAGCTGCGCGGGAGAGCCGCCCCCGCTCGCCTGCAGCCTCCTTGGAGCTGCCGCGGCTGAGGGAAGCCCTTCCCGGGGGAGGAGGGAGTCGTTCTGGCAGAGCGCCAGCCCGGGCAGGGCTGCATGGCAGAGCCTCCGTCTGACTGTACTGCTGCAGTCTTTGAAAAGGAAGGACACTTGGAGGTCGCTCAACTCTATTCCAGCACTTTACAGGTGGGGTCATCGACATTCACAGAGGGCAAGTGATCTACTCACATATAAAGTCAGAAATCAGGTAGAATTCAGATACAGCTGCATATCTTTCTCTCTCTCTCTTTCCCCTCTTCCCCCCCTCCTCTTTTTCTGGTGGAATTACGACTGTTTCCTAAACGACAGTGATAGGGTTTGCCTGGGCAGCTTTCTGTGCGTTCTTTTTATAGCACTAAACTTTGTTTCTCAAATAATGACAATAGCATCATATTTTTACAGACTTCAAATCGTGTAAAATGAAATTTCTCTCACACATCTCCCTTTGAAACGGGAGGAGTGGAAACGGCTTCAGGGGCACTAACAGTTTTTAGCCACTTGTGATGGCCAGGCTTTGGGACAGATTCTTTGCACACTATCCTCTTTGATAACACCAGTTTGGTGGGGTGGGTGTTATAACCCTCATTTGTAGAGGCTCAGTGTAACAAAGGAGCTTGGTCAAGGTAAATGGTCAAAGAATGTAAGTAGCAGAGACAGGATTCTCCATCAGCTGAATATTTTTAATCTTCTTATGAACTTTCTGAAGTTCAGTTCTAGGATTACAGAATAAGCTTTTGTAAAAGATTCCAAGCTGAGTTCTTGAAGGTGAGAGAATTGTTCTTTTTGTTAGGAATGGAGAGGAGAGTGGTAACTGCCATGAAACCAAGAGATGACACTACTGGAAACATACAAACAATCCTCAGTGATCTCAAAACTCAGGCTGAGAACAAAGGGTCTAAGAGATGAAAAGGATAGCTCAGCCACTGTGAGTGATGACAGAAGCAACTGCCTTAGTTTCCACTTTCCTTTGCCAGGGTGGAACTTGTCAATGCACACTACAAATGAGCCGAAAGTAGAATTATGGGTGAGTTTTTCTTTATGTACAAAAGACTTTCTAGCTTTAATAGTAGAGATTTGATAATTTAGAAAGTGAGCGATTTGACTATTCTGTGACTTTAAAATTCCCAAGATACTGGATCTGGAAGGAATGGTAGACCTCCCTAGACCACCAAATTCACAGCTCTGATTTGGAAGGTGAGGACAGAGCACAGACAAGGAAGGGAATGTTGCAAAAGCTAGTGGCAGAATCAAAGCTTAGATTCATGTTGCCCAATAACCAGTTTGTAGAGTTCTCTCTACCACAGCATATGGCTTCCTGTCTATTATTTATATGTATATATGTATGCTATATATCTGCATACATTTATAATGTATACATTATATACAAAATGTATATATAAATATTTCCTCTTGCTTATTCTTACATCAACTGTGAGGACTAATGATCTACCTTGAGTATAGTGAAAACGAAATTACTGCACATACTTACTTATGAATGCCCCACTGTAGAAACTTTAATTAGAAAAGTTAAAACAATTGTAGTAAATAGAGCTGTACTTACAATACAGCTGTGCCTGTTCTTTCTACTTAAGGATTTTACTCAAGCAGATTTTAAAGTTGGAGATAATTAGATTTTGGAGGTCAGAGAACAAAAGTGGAGAGATATCAGCCCTCAAAAATCCCAAGTATTTTAGGAAAAGCAGTCTGGATAGAATTGCATGCCAGTTAAAAACAACAACTAAAAAGCCATAAGGTTATTTAGTGTGAAAATACCTAGACTATCTGCTGTAATAATGGAAGGAGCATTTCACTTCTTACTCGGGTCCTGTTTCTATAATTGGCTTGCTTTAGGTGTGTTCCTCAGGAACATGTGCCTATCTGTAAAATGAGAAAGTAGAAATTGACAAATGTCAGTAACTGACTGCTTTCATAATAATGGCAAGCTGTATTATTTTCAATGTCTGTTTATTCGATTAGTCATTATTTAGCAAATATGTATTGACTGTCTGTTACGAGCTAGATATTATGCTATGCCATGGAGATATTGTGGCAAATAGGATACACAACTCCCTCAGCAATTCAAAGTCTTGTCAAGATACCCTTAATTGTTGTACTATTCTTGTCTCTTTTGTTCTAGATATTAACAGACTGTTCTCTCATCCAAAGTCAAACACCGGATAATAAATCTATATTATACTAAGGGATTCAGACAATTGAACAAAATAATAGAACAGCAATAGATCCAGGGCCAAGATATTTATTACATGGAAAATATGGCGCAAGAGAAAAATTAACTGATTAAATGCAGGAGGGGGTAAGTAAGCACAAATCAAGGATCCCACAAGAGGCCAGCAGATTCAAATGGCAAAATGAGAGGATATGGAATCAGACCATTATTCTTCAAAGTGTGGCCATGGATTACCCACTTTGTAGTGATCTGTCGGCTGGTTGATGCAGACTGTAGGGTTCCCACTTTAGTTCTCTGGAATCAAAGCCTGGGAATAGGGGATGGTAACAAGTAAGAAATAGTCTAAATGTTTCTTATGCACACTAAAGTCTGAAAATCTTGGACTAGGTAATTGTACACATTCAGATAATTAGAAAAAGGAAACATCTAGAATGACAGTTTACACAATTTAAGGAGTAAAACATTCGATGAGTTTTATTCCTGAAATTCAGAAAACCAACTTAATAATAAACAACATAGCATCCATATATTTTCCATTTTTAATTTCGTAGAACAAATATTGATTGGAGTACTAGATGATATACACATAATTTATGTTACTCTGATTCATGCCTGCTATGAGAAACTATTAGAATTGAATTCTGGGACCTGTATTTTTTTCTATTCATTTTTAAAAATTGAGTGTCCTGGTATCTACAGAGGGACAAGAAAAGAGTTTAAAAGAATAGAATACTGAAATGCATAAAAGGAATTAATATAATAATTTTCCTGAATATAAAATCATGTTTATTTAAGCACAATAGAGTTTTTATTTCATGTGGCTCTAATGATTAATATCAAAAGTTTTAATTGTGCTGAGAGAAAAATACTGAAAATGAGTAGAAAAATTTTCCAAATTGAGTTGCCCATACATATGCATATACATGTGAAAGGACAAATAGACAATTAAAAGGAAATGAATTTTTTAAACAATTTCCTTTAATGAGTTTGGAAAGGCTCTCTCTTTGCTCCTAACCTGGTCAAGCCAGTTCCTTATTCTTTCACAAGGTGGTGCTATAAATGTGACTTCCCTTTACTGGCTGAAAAATACAATGCCTTTGGTATATTTTGGAATAATTGGAAATTTAGCTTGCCACACCGGTGATTTGTGGTTTCTTGCCAGTTAAGTTAACTATAAAGACTTTATCAGTGACTTTCTGATTACCTGTTCCAGGCCATGAGAGAATGTACAGGAAATGATCTGGATAAAAATATAACATTTTCTTTATTCTCAAGGCAGAGAGCAAAATCTTTACTATAATTGCCTGTATCCCAAAGTGAAAAATCTCTCATTACAATTCCCACAAAAACAAAAATGGAAGGAGAACACAAGAACAGAAAATTCTCTTGGTTTTTAACTTATAGAAACTAAAACAAATTTCCTTTTTTTCTTTTTTCTTCTTTCTTATCTTTCTTTTTAATTTTTTTTTTTGTACAATTTGGAATTCTTTGCTTTGTGTTTTGATGACTGGTTATATTGGTGTAAGTAGCATATCATTATTTATATTTTTTTTCACGAATATGTATAGGTATTTCTGATGTTTAACTTAATTATCTTACATAGGTTTTAAGTATTCCTGTCAGAAAGTATGTTTATTCTAGTCATTTGAATTGTCTGTGGGAAAAATCATTTGCTATTATGTGCAGTCAAAGATATGATAAAACCTTTAAGGAAGTCAGAATTAATTAATTAATTAGATTTATTGCATTAAATTGTTTTATTTCTCCACCTCTCGAATGCTTATTTTTGTTCCTATTTCTTTCTACCTAATCTTGGGAAATTTTATTAACATTGAAAATCTTTTCCTTTTGTGATGGTGATAAGGAATGCAGAGTTAACCATTTTTATCCCACTGTTGTGTTAAGATTCATATAGTCCTCACATCTATACTCATGTGGTTTTGTGCTCAATAGTGCAGTATATAACTTTAAGAACTGGAGTATAAATAAACCTCATCCAATGGCAGAATGTTTAGAACTGGAAGAAAAACTAGAAATAGTGTAGTTGATTGTCATTTGTGGTATAATAAAAATTATATGTATTTGGTCATTTGTCTCTGGTTCCTGCCACAAAACACAAAAACCTTGGAATTTCCTGAGTGGTAGGAGTGCCTTTTGATATTCATAATGAGCCCCTTTCCACCATTCCTGAGTTTATGCTACTGAAGTGACTCTTGGAGGGCACTGAGATAGCTCAGGATGGAGACTAGTTGCTACAAGAAAAACCAATTACCTGGTCAGAGAATTTAAACTATTAGCCTTATCATCAACCTCCAGGGAAGGGAGAGGAGCTAGAGATTTGAGTTTAATGCCTAATACTTTTTAAACAATCATGTTATGTAATGAAACTTCCATAAAAATTCTGAAACATAGCCAGGCCCAGTGGCACATTCCTGTAGTCCCAGCTACTCAGGAGGCTGAGGAAAGAGGATCACTTGAGCCCAGAAATTTGAGGCTGTAGTGTGCTATGATCATGCCTGTGAATAGCCACTGCACTCCAGCCTGAGTGACATTGCAAGACCCCTGACTCTAAAAAACAAAACAAAACAAAACAAAACAAAAATTGTGTTAAAGGAGCTTCCAGTTTGCTGAATATATCCATGTGCTGAGAGGGTGGTGAACCCAGAGAAGCCATGGAAACTCTGCACATCCCCTCTCCCCCAATACCTTGCCCTATGCATCTCTTCCATTTGGCTGTTCCTGAATTGAATCCTTTGTAATAAAACGGTAATTTTAAGTATAGTTTTCTGAGTCATTCCAGTAAATTATCAAATCTGAAGGGGGGTCATGGGAACCCCTAAATTTATAGGTGGCCACAGAGAAGTGAGGTATCCTGAGAACTCCATTGTAGCTGACATCTGATGTGGGAGCAGTCCTGTAGGATTGAGCCCCGAACCTGTTGGATCTAGGCTAACTATAGGTAGTTGTGTCAGAATTTAGAATCAAGTGATTAGGAGAATCAAGTGATTTGTCTGCATCCCCATCATAATTAAATCTCCTATGATTTCCAAAGAGACTTTGAGTGAATTCTAATTTGGGGGGAAATTCTCTCTTGTAAAAAAGGCAAATATTTACGAAAAGGAGAACAGAACTGATAGTTAATGCTTTACATTCAATTGAACTTTGGAATGTAATTTTGCAGAGCCTCTCTCATCCATTATCTAGTTTGCTATTAATAAGACTCCAAGTTTAAATAGTGGCATACACTTTTACAGGTGAAGAAACTGAGGCTTGGGGCATGTTGTGATCAACTTATCTAGTCCAGTTGACTAGCTGTAAGTAGCGGACCAAGGTTGGCATCATGTGTTTTTGGCTTTTACATTCATGCTATCTTTCAGACTTACAGGAAAAAAACATAGTACTATGATCCATGACACTAACATTTATTGAGGGTCAGCTATGTATTGTACCCTGAATGGTGGGGACTATGAAGATGAATAAGGTGCAGTCTCAATTATCAAATGGTTTATTATCTAATACAGGTAACAGATTCACATACAATTAGAATATCATACAGTGTAGTAATTCTGTAGTAGAGTTCCATTCAGACCACTGCGGAAGCATGGTGAAGCTAGTGTTGCTCCCATTCTGAGTCAAGCCACCAGCAGCTCTCACCTGAACTGTTCCCTAACTTTCTTCTTTCTCTTCTTTGCTCTTGCTCTACACTGTCTATTCTCCTCACAGAAGTTGGAATCATCTTTTTAAAATGCAAATTAGCTCATGTCGTTCCTCTGTGTAAAATCCTCAAAAGTAATCTTTTCTGTTACTGAACTTAGAATCAAATTCAGTGTCCTTTCCAGGGTCTAAAATACCCTCCAATATCTGATCACTGGCTACTATTCCAGCTTTCCATATTAGCACTTTTCACTCTGTTCACTATGCTCCAGCAACAGTGGCTTTCTTTGCACTTGTCAAGTACAGCAAGCTTTTTCCAACTAATTTCCATCTTGGGGATTCTGTATCTTGGCATACTTTGGGCCAGAAACACTCTAGTATTCTGGACCATTTGCTTAGAATGCTCTGGGTTCATATTTTACTCAATTGTTTTGTCCCTCTTCTCTCTCCCCTTTCTCTCTCTCTCTGATATCTATTTATTTTTGTCATTCAGGTCACAATTTAAATATCCCATTTTCAGGGAACCCTTTCCTGATGACCTTAATTACAGCATTAATTTGAAGCTGACAGTCCTTCTCTATCACATTGCTTTATTTTATATTATTTATATCATTTGGCATCATCCAAAATATCTGGCTTGTTTATGTTTCTCTTTGTATCCCTCTCCTCTCCTCACCTTACACACCGGTCCCTGCTCCTTCTACTGAAATACAAGCTCCATGAGGTCTGGGGACTGTGTATCTCTTGTTAATGGTATTGCCTGGCACATAGTAAGCACTTGATGTTTATTTTATAAATAAATACATTTTTCCTAGGAGGGTTGGGTGATGGTTTCAAATTAGAGGTTGCATTTTGAAGAATGAAGCTCTGGAGAGGTTTTCAAGAAGAGAAAAAGTGCAGGTTTGTATATTAAACCTAGAATTACACATAATTAGAGAATTATTTATCCAATTCCAAAATCTGGTATAGAAATCTTTTTTTTTTTTCCTGGTGAATATTGAGCTTCTCCTTATTTTACTTTCTTCTGCTCAAAATGTAAACTATACAATCTATTCAAATAGGATACCTACTAAATTTTTGAAGGAGTTGTTGCCAGTTTTACAAGAAAGACTGTTTTGCAGAGGAATGAGCATGTGTCACTCCATTCTACCATTTAGTTGCTCTTTCCTGTTTTTCTGACTTCTCCATCATTTCATCCCTGTCTTTTTATTTTTTTCTCACTACCTATGCTCAGGCTGGCCAGCGACGCCTAGAGGCTATCGCTGTTGGCAGTTTCAGGGACTATGCCTTTGTTGCTGTTATTAAGGGAGCCCGCACACTGCAGTTGTACCTGCCAGGTCGCCTAAGTTAAAGCTAAACAGAGGGTAGAGGCAATTCAAGTGAAATAAAGTGCTTTATTGTCAGGCAGTTTTGCTTCTTTCACTGCTTTGTTCTGGCTATGGGGACAGTTTGAACTGAGCTTCTGAGACAGTCCAAGGTACCTTTGTAGAACTACCAGCTGTTCTTCCATTTTTCTCCCTTATGCCATCTGTGACTTGGTTAAAAAAAAAAAATCTGTTCCTTGGTGTATGGTGGGGTGAGAATGAGGAAGATGTGAAAGTACTTACTGCACCAAGCTGGCCCATATTTCTGACCTTGCATTAATGAAGTCGGGCAGCTTTGTTATTGTAGAAAGGCATAGTGGTATTCACTACTAAGCATACTGGTATGCAAACACTGGGACATTTTTTCAACCTTTTATAAAGGAGGGTGCTTTATGTTACTTTAATTTATGTCAAGCAACACTTATGGGGTACTTATTATCAGAACTCTGTGAGTGAGTATCTGTGAGAGATGTAGAGACGAGTGATTGAATCTAGAAGGGATATGCAGGGCAAGTGTGTGTGTGTGTATGTGTGAAATACATAATATAATAACAGTATTTTAAGTGATGTCTATGAGGAATTTAAAGACAGTTAAGATCTCAATGTGATGGTGCTTGCAAAACAAGAACAGCCTTCAGGACTGCAGATTCACTTGATGTGGGTCTTCAATGATCACCTGCAGTTGACTAGGATAACCCCGGTTAGGGAAATCATTTTAGTCTTAAGGTAATGGTCTATAGCTGAGAAAATTTAGTGCATGTTTGGAAAATCAAATATGGAAGTTTGGCTGGATATGTGATATAAATGCAAGATAATTTGAAATGAGACTGAAAAAATAGAAATGAGACATATTGTCGAGCTCTTTAAATGACAATTAACTATGTTATAGGTAATAGGGCATCCAGACACTTTTGGTTAGGTAGTTGACATGTTTGGAAGTACATTCTAAGTAGATTAATTTAGTAAATTATGTAGGGTATCCTGGAAATGGAGCATCCAAAACAGAGACAGTGAAATCACATGGGGAGTGTTTCTTGGGTAATACTGCGAGGCTGAGCTAGGCATGTGAAGGAGAGTGACTCAGGTGTGCCCACTGTCATTTGGAGGCCATATATCCAGGTTTCTCAATTTATGGTGTTTAGAATGGAAGGGAAAGGATAATAATATCATTCACATAAATAGAGAATTCATGAGAAGGTGCTAATTTAAGGATAAAATGATAGATCCAATAAAAAACAAAGACCCCTGGTAACTTGCTGGTGTCCCACTCTGTTTTGAAACCCTCTCTGAGTTAGAACAGACTTTGACCAGTCTTTATGATATGTCCTTATGCCCCGGGTTTCAGGGTTAGTTAACCCTATAACTCATATGGTAAATGCAGTGAGAAAATCCCTTGGCTTCTGGTAGAGTTTGTTGTCTGTTCTGCTTTCTAGGGAGGTCTCAGTATTAAGGGATCTGGGTATAATAAAAAGCGCACTGGCTTTAAAATCTTAGACTGGAGCTTGAATCTTGGATCTGCTATTCAGCTGTGGCATGACCATGTTGCCCGGGCTAGAGTGCCATGGCATCAGCCTAGCTCACAGCAACCTCAAACACCTGGGCTTAAGCAATCCTTCTGCCTCAGCCTCCCAAGTAGCTGGGACTATAGGCATGCGCCACCATGCCCAGCTAATTTTTTCTATATATTTTTAGTTGTCCAGCTTATTTTTTCTATTTTTAGTAGACATGGAGTCTCGGTCTTGCTCACGCTGGTCTCGAACTCCTGACCTCGAGCTATCCTCTCACCTCAGCCTCCAAGAGAAAACTATTAATGAAAGAAATAATTGTATGAACTAAGGCTTTTAAGAGGAGTTCACTACATAGTATATCATTCTTCATTGCAATATATCCAGCAATTTTCAGTTATAAGTCCCATTGACTTTCAGTAAGCAATATTTTTTTTTTTTTAGCCAGGCTTCTATTATTTCATATAGGTTGTTTTTTCTGTATTTTATCTTGAAAGGTCACTTTCTTGAAATGTCAAAATGGCATTGCCACATAGCCTCATAGCTAGTAACTAGTTCCATCAAAAGTCTTCCATGTCAAAAAGCATTGCCTAATTCTTGCGCCTAAAAGAAATCAAAGTTAATGAAAGCCAGACTGATGGTTAACAAATCAGGGTATTTATCAAAATACTTAAACATTGGTCATAATCCCTACTGATGGAATTTGGGGAGAATATGTGTGTTGGAAGGGCTGGGGTGTAGTACAAAGATAAGGAATTATAGCCTGCTTCTACCATATATGAACACTAAATTCATAATTTAAGGAAGAAACTGACATATAGAAGCAGCCAGCTTAGATGGGTGTGCAGTCGTATAAATTTTATCCATATACCTGGGATTGATTTGTCAACAAAACAATAGTTTTATGGGAAACTTGAGAGCTGTCTTAAATGCCTAAAAGTCTATCACATGAATGTCACAATTTAGGACTAATAGTAATAATAGTTGCATTAACAAAGTATGGCTTGAATGGAGATTTTTCTAACCATTGGAGTTTCCTAGACTTGGAATAGAGTGTCTAAGTGTATTTTGACTCATACCTTGAAGGTGTCTGAGCATAACCATCTACTGGTTTGGCCATAGAAGAAAGTTCTACATTTGTTAGAAGGCCTAAAAAAGTTCCAAGGACCTGTTCATAAACTACCATGAATTCCTTGGGAAAATAGGGATATTCACAACTTTAATTGCAGGAAAGGGCCAGTCTCTGGATCATCTAATTCTGTTAATGCTTAACTTTACCTTTAACTTCAACTAGAAAAGATGTTTGGGTATGATGGTTTAACAACTTCAGAAAGTGGTCATCAAATTACCTACTGTTAGGTTAATAAACACCAATGCATCTATTTTAAGTTAATCAATTCACATTTACTTTACATTCTCCTATCTCATTAAATATAAATTAAATGCATAGTTGGGAAGCTTAACTGCAAACATTTTCCAGAATTTATACAAAGCATGAATACAAAATATGTTAATGGCAGCTGGAGGCAGAGCAACTTCAATACTGTAATGTTTAGCAAAAAGCATGTTGCTATGTTGGTGAGCAAAAACCGGAGTGAAAGACAATTAGACATCTCTATTAAATAAACATTTTGTTATTCCATAAAGAAAAAAATCAAAGGCATTGTGGCATCGTCATGGCAACAATGGAATTTTTCCATCTATAATCACTACATGCAGATTTAGTAACATTGATTTCATTTCTGGGGCTATAGTTCAGTATATTTCTACCTGGTTAGTTTGAAAATTGTTAATATAGTTTAAATTGAAGTAAATTGAAGATGCAATATAGAGAATTGAACTGTAGCTAAAAAAATGCTACAACTAAAAATAATAGGATGGCTAATGTTCAGAAAAGGGGAACAATCAACACATTTTTGCCATTTATTTTTAAAGCTTCAAATTTAGGTGAGAGGTTTTGTCTTGGACATATGGCATTTAGTGACCATAGACCATAAATAAGTGTAGTCTGCTGGAACTTATGAGGATTCTAATTTCATACTCTGGATCCAGTGTCAGACAAATAGTCAAATATTGACTTCCCTAACATATATACGTATTTTTTAAAATAAAGAAATAATTTTGGGAAGCAGTTCCACATTATTTTTTCTGTACATCTTACACAGCATTTACCTGTGTTATTACTATCATAATTCTCCTTTCTCTCCTCAGGGTGGTTTTTCAGGATTTTCAGAGGAGGAGGATCAAAACTGATAGCATTGGGCACTTCCTGCTTTCCTCACACACGTGCACATTTTTTACATGAATAGATCTTTTTCTCAAAAATTCTGAGAATTCTTGATCTAAAGAATTTAAGAATACACAGGATTGGATTTACTGTTGTTTTCCCTTGTTGAACACATTATTCAGTAGGTTTTAGAAATATGTGCTGACAATTATCACCTGAAAATTCTAGTTGACAAAATACAGAGTGCCTATAGTATTTATATTACTAAGACAAATAGATTGGGTAAATCTATTTTTAATTCCAGAGATTCTATTGATGACTCTCTGTAGCCTATGCATGACTATAATATTCTTAAAATTATAATAACCCCAAATAAAACTATATCCTTTCAATGAAAGTCACCTGTTAACTTTATCCATTCAGACGACTATAACTGAATACCCTAAAGTGGTGGCTTATAAACAACAGAAATTTATTTCTCACAGTGCTGGAGACTGGGAAGTCCAAGGTCAAAGTGCGGGGAGATTCAGAGTGTGCTGGGGTAACAAGAGCTATAGACTGAATGTTTGTGTCCCCCTCAAATTTGTATGTTGAAACCTAATCCCCAATGAGATGGAATCTGAAAGTGCTTGTGGGAAATGATTAGGCCATGACAGTGGAGCCCTCATGAATGGAATTAGTGCCCTTACAAAAGAAGCCCCAGAGAGCACCCTTAACTCATTATACACATAAGGACACAGTGAGACTATGGCCACCGACCAAGCAGGAAACAAGCCTTTACCTGACCTTGAATCTGCCAGCACTTTAACCTTGGACTTCCTAGTCTCCAGCACTGTGAGAAATAAATTTCTCTTGTTTATAAGCTACCACTTTAGGGTATTCAGTTATAGCAGCCTGAATGGATAAAGTTAACAGGTGACAAGCAGCATAATTTTTATGTTGAGAGGGTATAGTTTTATTTGGGGTTATTATAATTTTAAGAATATTATAGTCATGAATAGGCTACAGAGTCATCAAGAGTTAATAGAATCTCCAGAATTAAAAATAGATTTATCCAATCTATTTGTCTTGGTAATACAAATATTATAGGCATTCTGCATTTTGTCAACTAGAATTGTCAGGTGATAATGACCATAGAAGTTTCAGTGATTAGATGACATGCCCTTGGTCTTATGGCATGAAAGGATTGTTGCTCATCTATTTTCCAAATTAAAGTTAAGACCTGAATACACACACACACACACACACACACACGCACGCACAAACACCAAATGAGGAAGTGGAGAATAAAAGTAACATAGTTCAGAGACAGTGCTTCTTTTCTGAAGGTACAGTCATGTCTTTGCAATTTTATTTTCCTATATATAGAATTACTATGGATGTAGGTATTGACTTATGTGAATAATTGAAAGGGTAATAGATAAAAAATGGCTGTACTCTGAAGCATTAAAATGATCTTTGTTCCCTTTTGTCCTTCTCCTTTCTACTGTAGAAGTCATTTGAAAATAGAAAGGATGGTGAACCCACATTTATAAGTTACCATAATGAAGGTTAAGATAGGCAATTTGAAAAAAAGAGCATTTTCTCAATAAGTTAGGAGAATGATTTTTATTTAAGATAGATAATTTCTATAAGAGAAAACTCAGAAGAGACTATCTTTCTGCATCAACCTCTCTAAAATGAAGAATGAGAACATGCAGAACAAAGATGGCCACATAGGTGATATAGTAAAAATTTCCAAGGCACTTATGTAGAAGTGCAAACATTTGAGATTTTGTTCCCAATATGTCAAGTTGAGTTATATGACCTTGGGTAAATTCCTTTATATTTGTGATTCTTGGGGTCTGTGTGTGTAAAATTAGTTTGTTGGGAAGGAAGATTTGAAGACTTCTTGAATTTCTGGTATTCTATAGCACGGTCTTTGAGTCTGGAAACATAAATGCTATACGATAAATGATTTTTGCTATGCTTTTGTTTTTTCCCCTTTTATTTTGTAGGGATTCATTTATATTGTAATTTACAAGAATATCAAACTATTCATTTTTGATGCATGAGAATCTTTTTAAAATACTGGCTTCACTATAGATCCTTCGAGAAGTACTATTAAGTATTTTAGAAGATGATAACAATAAACCAAAGTCATTTTGAGTTTATGTAAATTGAAGCAAAAGTCATTTCTTCTTATTAGAATCTTTCCAGAGCCTAGAAGGTCATATGGCACCTGCCATATTTGACTTCTGTAACTTGATCTTTAGTGTACACATCTACCCCTCTTATGAGACACGGGGCAAGATCGTCTCTGAATGTCCCCTTTTCATCAGTGTGTATTTAATCATCAAAGATAACTAACTTGGTACAAATATCTTTTCTTATTGACTTATTAAACATTCCCGTTACCTAGAAAAGAGGAGAAATGATGAAGAGTGGAAATATATAGTGCTATACTACTAGGCAAAGACAATGAGTCATTTAAATTCCCTCATGGGGGGTTGAGGAAGAACAACACACTTCCATATCCACTTAACAGATGCTCAATTGCTCTCCTTTGCACTCTGCCTTTGATGAGAGTTGTATGATGTCTAAATTTAAACTTCCAAAGTGTCAATTATTTAACTTCTACGGTAGGGGAGAAGTATTATTTCCATCACAGAAATGTTTTGAGAATCAGCTCCCTCTCACTGTATGAGTGCAAGACTCTAAGATGTTTTGCATGGACATACTATTTTGAATATTTTACCATTTACTGTTTACTCATCAGGTTAGTACTTTTCTCTTGATCTTACTGATAAAGGAGCAGAGGAAATAATATAAGGGAATTGGAATAGACAGTAGTGCAGATTAAGAAGCTGAGAAGACTCAGAGAAAACAAGTAACTTGCCTGAGGTTACATGAATAATTAGTAACAGAACTGACAGTAACAATGAGATGTCTTCATCCCAGTTTTAAAGTTCTTTCGTCTTTGCTACCCTATTCTCTTGAATTCCTTTCAAGCCTCTGCTGTACTGTCTAGTGCTCACATTGTTATTTTCTTAGAAATAGATCAATATTGAGAATTTAAAAAATAATCTATTATCAATATTGGAGATGTTTGTTTTGATACAGGATCTAAAGTGCATCATAGAGACTAAATATGTTACCATGTCATGCTATGGATAAAGAGTATCATTGGTGAAAATGTGTTTTTAAGAAAATAATCATTATCATTTATAAAGTGGGTACTTTATGCCAGTGTCCTTTTAATTGCTTTACTTATTTTAACTTAATGAATCCTCACAACACCTCGTAAGGTACTTACAATTATTATCATCATCCCTGCTCTGTGAATGAGGACACTCCTGCCCACTGAGGGTAAGTAGCATGCCTAAGGTCACACAGATGGTAAATGCCTAAACAAGGACTAGAACTAGTAGTCTGGCTCCACTGTTTGTGCTCCACCTCACTACATCCTACTGTCCCCCCAAATAATTGTCTTATTTTTTTTTTTTTACTGGAGAACTTTAAAATGCAAAAGAGTACAAAGAGGAAAATAAATTCATCTTTGATCCTACCACCCAGAGATAATGTGTTAACAATACTGAGTTGTGTTGTTGTTTAATTGCAAATCAACTTATACAGAAATACCCAGGCATTTCAGCAGCGCTGTAATTCAGTAAAATTTCTCTCATTGGATGTCACTGGATGCTGCAGTATATGCAGAGTGGAGACACTTCAAAATATTTTGGGCCCTGTAAAATAAACAGCTGCTGTTTGAAGGCTAACTCCCTATTACCTTAGCACAACACTGGTGTGCTCCTGGCCCCTTGGACGTGCTGACAAGATACAGGTTAAAATGGGCTTTCTTAAATGAAGTGCTCACCTCCAGACAGATGGAAGCTTCCTGTGTGTCTGGCCTACTTCCAACCATTACCTCCAACAGAAGGAGGTGGGGGTTGGTGCCTCAGAGCTCATGACCTTCCCCGTGTTAATGTGTCTTACATTTATAGTCATACAGTTCTTTAGAATTCAAGATGAAAGTGGCTTTCTATATGTAAGCAGTAATTCTGTTGTTACCAATAACATGAAAATAGAGTCAATCCAAAAGCAGGCATCTAAAAAAAGGACAGCCTGCTTAAAAACACAAAACAAGCAGCTTTAAACACTTCAAACTCACTCTTCTAACTTAGTTCAATAAAGAAACTGTTAGTAGGAATTTTCTACTTAAGAAATTTTCTTGGGTTGCTCATGATTAATTCTGTCAAAGAAGTTCAGGGTAGCTATGCAAAGAATGGGCATCTGCTGGGATCTGACTTCAGTGTCTGAGTGCTGAGTTTGAGCTTGACTATTTCTATTTGGTGGCATAGTTTCACTAAGGAAAATGTTTTGGGGTACTCAAAGGAGGGGGATTCATGTGTTCTTCAGTTTCTTTTTTTACCTTCGAAATGATTTAATGCAAGTATGAATAATCTCATAAGCAGGTGAAAAGGGCAAAATGGTGGTTTCAAATGCCAAAATCCTTTGGTGTCCTAGAAAATGCGTGTGGCTTAAACATTACAAATCAATTTTCTTTGCTGTGCTTGTAATATTTCAGATTAACACATAGCCTTTCACTGCTTTGTTGTACAACCTATTTTCAAGGAGACATTATTTAATTGTAAGTAATAAATTGCATGCATGTGTGGACAGTCCTAATATAATTGCTTTCCTGTTAGCTTCCAGTGAATTTCTAAATAATCTTGGGGATAAAATCTTTTGTTTATGAATTATTTGCAAGCAGACAAAATTTCTGACATTTATTCTACAATTAAATCACAATTCTTACAGCCAAGTAATGATGCAATCATTGTGAGTTACATAATAAAAAAAAGCAAAATCAAATA
>NW_012133858.1:12730181-12732742 GCF_000956105.1 Propithecus coquereli | reverse complement strand
TGAGCCACCGCGCCCGGCCAAAGAATTCACTTATTTTCTAGACCTGTTTCACTATCAGACAGTTTTAGATGTTAAAATGCTATCTTTTACTTATTTAACTCCTTTCAACTTCCACATACTTGTAGGCAATAAAAATAAAATGTTGTGCTTCTGTTCAAAATGATACTGTGAGCCAAACAAGAAAGAGAAATTTTCAGGTGTCAAAGATGAATGCATAACTCCAAAGTGTGTAGGAATAGTGCCTTCCTTTCACATACAACACAAGAACAAAGCCATCGTGATTATTAGCATTTTAAAGACCACAAAAAGACCAGGATCATGCTGGCTAGTAATTTTTGAACTGAGCTTCCTTCATAAACCAGGAATATGTTCACTCTGTTGATTATTTCTTTTGCTGTACAGAAGCTTTTTAGTTTTGGGAGAAAATATTTGCAAACTATGCATCTGATAAGGGACTAATATCCCAAATCTACAAGGAACTCAAACAACTCAACAAAAAACGCAAATAACCACATTAAAAAGTGGGCAAAATACATGAACAAACATTTTTCAAAGGAAAACATACAAATGGCCAAGAAGCATATGAAAAAATGCTCAACATCACTAATCATCACAGAAATGCAAATTAAAACCCCAATGAGATACCATCCTACACCAGTCAGAATGGCTATTACTAAAAAGTCAAAAAATAATGGATGTTGATGAGAATGTGGAGAAAAGGGAACACTTATACACTGTTGGTAGGAATGTAAATTAGTACAACCTCTGTGGAAAACAGTATAGAGCTTTCTTAAAGTTCTAAAAATAAAACTGCCATTCTGTCCAGCAATCCCACTACTGGCTATCTACCCAAAGGAAAAGAAATCATCACATTAAAAAGATACCTACATTCATATGTAGATACCTACATTCACATATATACACACATACACACACCATAGAATACTGCTCAGCCATAAAAAGGAATGAAATTATGTAAAAGACATAATTGTAGCAACATGGATGGAACTGGAGGCTATTATTGTAAGTGCAATAACTCAGAAACAGAAAGCAAATACCCTATGTTCTCACTTTTAAGCTAAATAATGTGTACACATGGACGTAGATAATGGAATAGCAGACATTAGAGACCCAGAAGGATGGGAGGCTTGGAGAGAGGTGATGGCTGAGCAATTACTTAATGGGTACGATGTGCCTTATTTGGGTGATGGATACACTGAAAGCTCAGACTTCACCACTACATAATATATCCATGTACAATATTCTTTGTCAATAGCCATGAAATACAATTCTTGGGCATCAAAGATCACACCTCAATCCTAGATATAGTACAATTAGAATTAGAACATCAGCTAATATATTGTTTGACATTCCTGCCCAAACAGTATGGTTACCAGTAAAGCTCTGTGTAGAAGGAGGGGGAAGAAAATGAGAACTGGATGCCCTTAGCTATCTTTTTAAAGTCTCATTATCCACTTTTGTGCAGACATCCTTCGCTTGAACCGAATTATTGCTTGTATCTTTTTCCTGACTATGACTTATGCCATCTTCATTCTTTACCCCCATAATATTTCTTATAATCAAAATCTTCTTATGAAAATCTTATCTACTTTCATGACTTTTCTCAAATATCATCTCCTCTGTGAAGTCGGTTATGATGAGGTTGCAACCTCTCTTTCATTTGAGCCTCTGAAGCACTTGGTGCTTTCCTTCAAGCCCTTAATCTCTCTGACTTGTAATAATGTCTTTTGTGTTCAATCTTATTTATTCTCCTAGACTCTGAACTCTATATGCAAAAACTATCTTCTACTCTCTCTGTAGCTTTCCTATTACCTATCAAAGTACCTGGCTCCTGGTAATGATGGTTCACTTAATAGGCTAATAAATATTAGCAAATATGTGCTACTTACCATAATATACCGTACAAAATAGTGCTGTAGGCTTTAGAGTCAGTCAAAATAAGAATCTTGCCTCTACCACTTAAAGTACTTCAGTAAATTATTCAGCCTCTATTTCCCTTAATTTTCTCTTGTGTAAAGTTGGGATTATATCTGTACTTTTCTTAAAAGGTTAGATAATCCTGACAATATTTAAGATAGCATCTTAAATAATACATGTAAGCAGCACTCAGCATCATGCCACATAGCTATTATTTTTATTATATCAAGTTCTACTGATGTCTACATAGCAACTACTGTACTCAAGCATCTTTCAGTCTACTTAAGAGGACAAGAGAAGAAAACAGATAATTAGAATTCATTATGATAAGAGGTGTGATTGGTTTGCTAATAATACGTTTTTTAGCCACCAGTTTCATGTGTTCTTGCCAATTTAAGCTGATCATTAGGATTGGAAAACTTCTGCTTTTCTGCCCAACAATTTAACAGCCATATAAACTTTCAAGCTCAGGATCTATATAGAGCTTCTGAATTTATATTAGCACTAAATGAGTGTGACATATAATCCCATGGTCAGAGAAAGCCATTTCTCCCAGCACTTTAATGTACTTTATGGGCATGAAAAATCCTATGAGTGTTTCAGTCAGCAGTTCAGGAGTCAGA
>NW_012133858.1:12726135-12728136 GCF_000956105.1 Propithecus coquereli | reverse complement strand
TACAATTCAAATAATGTAGAATGGTAATAAGTTCAAGGAAAAAATAAATAAATCAAGAATCTTCAAATGATGTTCATCACCATCATCATCATCCTAGAAAAACTTAGCCAAACACGCTAAGGATATAGTTACCTGCCCCTGTCTTTGGGTATAAAAATAATTATTTTGGGGTTTTTTTGGGACATCCAGCTTTTGATGAATGGAGATATATGGTGGAAATTCCACTACCTATTCAATGTTGAGAACAATAAGAACAGCAAAAATTTAAAACCATAAAAAATGTTATGGAACCAGTGAGCCCAGTAGGGCTGAGTGAAGATAATTACAAAACTACCTTTCAGGGTGGAAGAGAATAATCACTAAAAATAACATTATAGGCACAAATTTCACCACATGGGAGACCATATATGGCTATGAGAAACAGCTAGTGAATATAACAGATAGGAAAATTGACACACGAGGTACAAGACAACATGGACTCATCTGCTAGGAACTTTAGGTATGTTTAAATTTTGAAAAAGAAAAATAGAAGATAATCCAGGAATTAAGAATAATATTTGAAAAAGAGAATAGATTTAAGAAATAAATTTGTGAGTGAACCAAATAGAAATCCTAGGAGTGACAAATATAATTGTCAAGATAAATACGAAATGGAGTAAAATAAACATTATCTTTACTGATAACTTTGGTAACAAAGTTACTAAGAGGTACAAATGGACAAAAAATAATAAAAATTCCTTCTAAATAATTTATGGATTATATAAAAATTCATTGTGTCTTTGGGTCAAAAGATATGGTAAGTTCATACTGAAAAACCCTGTTGGCACCAAACATTTAGCAATAACATTTTATATGCTAGATGGCTAGATAAAGATAAAGCAAATAAGATAGCAAGGCATAGCCAGAGTAATAACAATATGAATATCTCAGTGGTTGAGAGACAGAGAGTTAAACAAGGTGTTTAGTAGTAAAAGAGCTATAATGAATGCCCTAGTCTGTGTTGAAAAGCCAATAGTAGTAACTGAAGGCTTTATTTCTATAGGGTAACAAAGAATGAGTGTTCCATGCAAGTTGGGGGCTTCAAATCTTATTACTTGGACACAGGAATACAGTGTGACAGTCTTCTTTATCTGAAGAGCCTGACTAGAACAGTTATCCATTGCTGCCTGAGGTCACAGTTTATATGGAGCCCTAAACAGAGAGGTGAAGGAAGGAGTACAGACATAGCTTTGAGAAAAGAACTGAATCAAACTACTCCTGCCTGAATAACCAGATCTGCAGGGTCCCTATTTTGTTTCAGTGTTAGACTTGGGAAGTGTTATTGTAAATGTGGTTCTAGATTGATGGGTTGGAGGATGTAAGTAGAAACTGCTAGGCAATGAGAAGTGAGTATAAAGGGAAAGTAAAAAAGTAAATATAAAAATAAACCAACCTTTTCCCATAAAATAAACCTGGAATCCCTAACTCTAATTGCATGAAGTTATTTAACGGTAAGAAATACAGCCAAGAAAATCAATGATTAGATCACGAATCCACTCTACATGAAATTAATGTTGTAGAGCAGTTTTACAAAGACTTTAAAATAAGTATGTTATTTATATTCCAATAATTTATTATTTATTATAGTGGTAATAAATTTATTCAAAATGGATCTGGTAAAAAAAGAAGTAAAAAATAGTGATGAATGATAGATTAGGAGGATTCAATATATGTCTAATAAGAGTTCCAGAAGAGGAGAATAGAGATAATGCCAATGAAACTTTTTTTTTTCTTTATTTCAGCATATTATGGGGGTACAGATGTTTAGGTTATGTATGTTGCCCTTGCCTCCCCACTCCCCCCCAAGTCTGAGTTTCAAGTCTGCCCATCCCTTGGATGGTGCCCATTGCACTCTTTGTGTATGCAAATACCCGTCCCTTCCTCGCCCTCCCCCCTTCCCCCTCTCCCCTGCCCAACATCCAATAGATGTTATTCTTATATGTACACTTATGTGTTGATCAG
>NW_012133858.1:12712094-12714925 GCF_000956105.1 Propithecus coquereli | reverse complement strand
GTAGGGCTGGGTTGGGTAAGCCTGCCCTCAGGGTCCAGAACTGCTCTTAGCAGGGGTGAAAAGTCTGCTCTTTGTTTCTGTACAAAGCTGCCAGGAGGGGCTGAAATGGGTCCACTCAGCTGAAAGTTTGGGCTTGGGGGGTGGGGTTCTCCAAGACCCGCACTCTGGAGCAGGTTTCGCTCCTCTCCAATCTCCCCCTCTCCATGGCCTCTTCCAGGCCTCTGCCAGCAAGCGAGACCTCAGGCCGATGGATCTCCCTTGGGTGTGACATGCGCCGGGAGGTTCCCTACCCAGGATCTTAGCCTGAGCTGGGTGCACAGCCTTCTTTTGGGAGGAGGGTTGCTGCTCTGGCACGCTGATCTGCCCCTGAAGGCACACACTCCTCAGAAGGCTCTTTCACAGATCTCTCTTCTGTTCCCCGGGGGAATGTGATCCTGACCTGGGTGTACGGGGTCTGGTCTGCAGGCCTGTCCCCTGGACCCTGGAGATCAATCGGTGACCCTGCCAGGGGGAGGGGTGCTGGTCTTGAATCACTTACAGAGTGCCCAAGCTGGATCGATTTCACTCCACCTGGGATTTGCCCCACTCTCCTGGAGTCCCCAGGCAAGTAGCACCTGGGAGGGCTGGCGGGTAGGTAACTCGCAGTCTGAGTACTCCTCAGTCTGCTGTAGGGCCCCAAAAGGAAAGTGCAGTTCCTTGGAGATGCCTCCGTGTGATGACTAAACTGTCTCTCTGGGCACCCACGGGTAGGGTGGGGGAAGGAGAGAATGGAGCACTATGGCGTCTGCTGATAGGCTTGGGTCTGCGTCCAGGGAGATGCCCCGAGGGGGCTGGAAGCCCAGCGCTGAGTCCGCAAGAGCCTACTGCTCAATGGCGGCAGCCATCTCTGGGCTGGTGTCAGCAGGTCTCTCCAGCCGCTCAGGAGCCCACCAACAGTCTGAGATGCAAGGCAGGGGAAAGTTAACAGCTCCAACTACCCTTGTCACTGGTCTCCAAGCCTCTCAGGACCTTTCTCCTTCCAGTTCTCTTCTGCAACATCTTCCCGTGGAGTCTCCTGTAGTTTCAGGCACCCTTCCTTCCGGCCCTCACCCAATATATGTTTCTCTGCTAGCTTATTTTTTTCTCTTTCTTCTAAAATTTGTCTTTTTTGCAAAGACACTCTGACTGGTGGCTTTTCTTGTCCGCCATCTTGGCTCCTCCCCAGTGAAACTTTTGAAGAGCTATTGAGATATTAGATTAGAATATTTTAGAATTGAATAAAGACAGGAGTCATGAAATTTAAAGTGTACAATATCAGCCAAAAAGTATAAATAAAAATACAAATGAGATAAATAAAAATGGAAAAACAAATTGGGTTCTCTGCTTAGAGTTTCACTTGGCTGAAATTAAGGTGCTGACCAGAGCTGAGATTTTATCTCAATCTCAAAGTTCTCTTCCTAGCTTAATAGTCACTTTCAGAATTCAATGCCTTGCTATTATAGGGCTGAGAAACTTCCTTTCTTTCTGGTTGTCAGCTGGGGGTTGTTCTCAGCTCTTGGAGGTCACTCTTTACCCTGCCACATTGTTCGCTCTACAACATGAGAGTTTGTTCTTTCCAAGTTAGCAATAGAGAGACTGTCACAATTGCTTCTTTCAGGAGGGGTCCTGTCCCTTTTAAGGACTCTTCTGATAGATCAAACCCAGCCAGAATAATCTACCTTTCAAAAGATAACTCAAAATCAATTGATTTGAGGCCTCAATTACATCTGCAAAATCCCTTAGCCATTGTCATATAGCATAACCTAATTCTGAGAGTTAAGTCATCATATTTATAGTCCTGCTCATACTCAAGTGGTGGTTGTAGTGGTGGGGCTAGAGAGGGCATATATACCAGGGGTGAGAATCTTTGAGGTCATGGTAGAATTCAACCTACCATAGCTAGGAGGACTCCAACATCGGGGGCTGGAACATCTGGAGCTCCTCAGGCATCTGTCTGTATGTGATCTCTTCATGTGGTTTCTCTTCATGGTGGCTTTGAGGTAGCTTTTTTTTTTGCCCATTTTTCAAAATTTCAAAATATTATGGGACTATAAATGTTTTGATTACATGGATTGCTTTTGTACTGCTTGAATCAAAGTTCTAAGGGTGTCCATCATCCAGATACTATACATTCTACCCATTAGGTATGATTTCACCCATCCTCTTCTCTCTCCTTCCACCTGCATGATTTCTGTTGAGTTTTACTTCCATCTGTGCACATGAGTGCTGATCAGTTAGTTCAAATTTAATAATGAGTATATGTGGTGTTTGTTTTTCCATTCTTACAAGACTTCACTTAGGAGGATGGTCTCTAATTCCATATAGATTATTGCAAAAGATATAATTCATTTTTTATGGCTGAATGGTATTCCATGGTGTACATATATCACATTTTATTAATCAACTCATGAATTGATGGATACTTGGGTTCATTCCACATCTTTGCGTTTGTGAATTGTGCCGCAATCAGCATTCAAATGCAAGTGTCTTTTTGATAAAATGACTTTTTCTTCTTTCAGTAAATACCCAGGAGTGGGATTGCTGGATTAAATGGTAGGTCTACTTTTAAATCTTTGAGGAATCTGCATACTATTTTCCATAGAGGTCGCATTAGTTTGTAGTCCCACCAATAGTGGGTAAGTGTTCCTTTCTCTCTGCATCCACACCAGCATCTAATATTTGGGGACTTTTTGATAAAAGCCATTTTAATGGAGTTGGGTGATATCTCATTGTGTTTCTGATTTGCAATTTCTCTGATGATTAGTGATATTGAGCATTTTTCATATGTTTATTGGCCACTAGTTTAACTTCTT
>NW_012133858.1:12697276-12700319 GCF_000956105.1 Propithecus coquereli | reverse complement strand
AAATAGTAAATGAGTCATTAATAAATAATGATTTTTTAGTCATTAAAATGTTAATTATGAAGACTGTGTAGTGACATAGAAAATGCTTCTGCTTTAATTGACAAAATCAAATTGCAAAATATTATGTATAACTAAGGTAAAATTGTCTTTTTTAGGGCAAGGTGCAGAAAAACAAGAAAAAAACAATAAAAAAAGAATTTTAAAGTTGGGAGAATAAAATTACTATAGGTTTTTTTAAATTTATGTAGTTATTATGTTTATGCAATAAATAAACTTTAAAATAGATTTGCCTCTGGCAACTAAGAATCAAAAGAAAACAAGATTATTTTGATCATTAAATGAGTGGTGATCTCTCCATAAAATAAAATTATTAAAAACATAAGTTTTAGAACTACTCCAGGCTTGGACAACCTCTAAGATTCATGGTGTGGATTCGAGGCTACCCAGGTGTCTTGATGAAGAACACAGATTTGGGAGCTCTCTCTGTCCCTATTTCATCAACCCACAGCAAACTAGAGGACAAACTGAAGATGGGCTAGAACACAGTAACTGTTTTGTTATTTGATCTTGCTAATGAGACCTGGACATTGTGTTTGTTTTCCAAGACATTCTTAAAAAATTATACTCACTTCACAAGCCACTTTAGTGTAGAAGCAATTTAAATTACATTTCAATCTATAATGCAAATAAAGTTCCTTCAAGACCAAGAGTTGGAAAATAACACATTATAAATGATTTCCTGACTGTCAGACAAAATTTGCAGATTTTTGCAGTTCTTGGGAGAAAATGAGAAGATAGCAATTCCCCCATTAATTTTTATCTTCTCAGTAATGTATGTCAGTCCCAAAGGCAATGCTACACTTGTAATTCAATTGGTAATTTGACCTACATGAGAGAAATGGGCTGAAGGGATTGAACAAAATCTCCTAAGACACAGGGACTCTGTGATGCCTTTATGCTAGTTTGATTCATATCTGTGATGATTAATTTTATGTGTCAACTGGACTGGGCAATGAGTTGCCTAGATATTTGGTTAAATATTATCTCTGGGTGTGCCTGTGAGGGTGTTTCCAGAGGAGATTAGCATTTGAATCAGTAGACTGTGTAAAACACATCACCTTCACCAATGTGAGTGGGCATCATCCAACCCATCAAGGGCCCAGATAGAACAAAAAGGTGGAGGGAGGGAAAATGTACTCTTTCTACCTGACTGCTTAGCTGGGATATCTCTTCCTCCCTTAGACTGGTACTTACACCATCAGCTCTCCTGGTTCTCAGACCTCTAGACTCAGACTGGAATGATAGCCTTGGCTTCCCTGGGTGTCCAGATTACAGATGGCAGATTGTAAAACTTCTCAGCATCCACAATCACAATAGCTAGTTCCAGTTCCTTATAATCTCCCCCCCTCATATATATATGTATATGGGTCTATTTACATGCAGATGTTTTTTCGACCAAACTCAGATCTAAAATACGGTATTTTTAGGATGCATTGTAACCCATGTATATGGTGGATTGACTTGAATATGTACAGATTTAGGTATATGTGGGTGGTCTTGGAACCAATCTTCCTCAAATACTGAGGAACAACTGTACAAGATCCTTATCTACTACCTGTAGTTTAATGCTTTTTATGAATCTATCTCAGAGAGGTCTCTGTCTTCTCCCAACCCAACAGTTTTTACTTTACCATTTTATGGCACTTACCGTGTTCTAACTTCATTACTATTATTTGAGGCTATATGGAGATAATCATTGATTTTGATATTAGATAAATTTAGTGAGAAATTTCAATTCTCTGACCAATATTTACATGACATTAGATAAGCTTTCTTAAATTTTGAAGCCTCATATTTCTTATTAATAAAATAGAAATAATCATACCAAACTCATAAGTATTGATGAGGATTATGTGAGATAATATATGTAAAATGTTTAGCAGACCAGAGAAATATAAATACTCAGTAAATTGTAGTAGCATGTACTTTCACCATGCCTTTTATTAAATTTCAGCTTCTTGAGAGTTAATTCTTTAAACTTAATCTTTTTCGGCACTATAAAATCAGAGAAGTAAAGAAATAATGCTGACGTAGTTTCTGTAGAGAGAACATTCCTGAAATATAAGCACATATTAAATAGATAGAGCATTTGTTAATTACCCTCTGCCAAGTCTAGTCTCTCTGTCTCAGTGAGTATTGATCACAGAGAAGTTCTCAACCTTTTCTGTTGGTTCATTGGTTTGTTTGCTTCATGCATTTTGCTCTGGTATATCAGATAGATGAGGTTTTGCAACTCCCTGGAAGTAGCTCTAGCTTGGTCTCCCACACAAGATAGCAAACAGAAAGGCAAGAAAGTGTAACTGAAGTTATTAAAAGGGAAGCTTCATGTCTGTTTCAACTCATGAAAGAATGGCACACCATTAAAAATCTCTCATACTTCAGCTGTTAACCATACTCAAATTATTTGTAATGTACCTCAGTTGTGAGGTACCATGTACCATGACTCAGTAGTTGAAACAAGTTTTAATGATTTCTGTTTTTCAGAGATCAACTTTATTTGATCTGAGTGGAGCTTTTCAGTTCCTTACTCCTTTCTGTTATCATTTTAGAGCTTTCTAATAATTACTTTTATTATCCAATAACATCCCTCTTCTTTTCTAATTCTTTATTCTTATAATCATACTTGAGGCTGTTTTCTGTATAGTTAACATACTTAGGTTATTTCCATTTTTTTTACAATACATATTTTAATGTTTTTATGTATTTTCCACATATTACGGTAGCTGAAATCAGTCAACTGTTGTTTGTGTCCATTCTCCCAGCAGAAGGACCTATTTCATTTATCAATTTGTCTCTTATGGTCTCTTACACAATACCCTTTATATTTACTATATTAAAGTCAACAGATAGAAGATTGTCCTGGAAGGTAAATCAGACAGTGAGATAATTCTCCAGAGACTCATGTCCAGTCATATATATTATTCCTTCTATAAAACTGAACTGGAGTCTTTCTACTTAGTGCAGAGCTATGATGCATAACTCC
>NW_012133858.1:12695321-12697081 GCF_000956105.1 Propithecus coquereli | reverse complement strand
TTAGAATTAATTAAGTAGACAGTGGACCATTAAAATATGCCAGCGGAGAGATGCTCCAACTCATGTTGACACTAGATTGGAAGGAGAGAGAAGCTGTAAGAGGAGAAATGATTTCCAAAGCAATTGCAGAAGTACAGGGTAGTGTGGATGGGATCTCTACTAGAGCTGTTCTAGAAGAACTGTTGGCATGTGCAGGCAACAAGTGACTGGCTCCTGAAAGGTCATAAAGTTACCCTCAAGGAGTTTGTGCTTTATTCATAAAGAAACACTTCATGCCCAAGTTGGGCATAAATCCAAGAATCTCCATGGTTCAGTTTTGACTCTTTCTGGATATTCTAATTTTCTCCTTCTGTCTGTTTTAAAGGAATTAGATGGCAAGATTCTGCTTCTATAATGGCCAAGTGAGCTTACTTTCCCATAGATATCAACCATAAACTCTGGACAAAATGCAAAAAGTAACTACCCAAGGGATCTGTAGAGTGAGTATGAGGGGAATTGAAAGTTGGAA
Organism: Propithecus coquereli; assembly: GCF_000956105.1. NCBI lineage: Eukaryota > Metazoa > Chordata > Mammalia > Primates > Indriidae > Propithecus > Propithecus coquereli. Next base: position 12,696,573 of record NW_012133858.1, on the reverse strand, counting down.
GGAAGAAGGGACATCTACAGAGTGAGTTTCCTAGTGTTTTAGCCTGAGGGCAGGTGGCATTTAGTGCCTTGCATAAAGACTATAACCTTAAAAATTTTCAGACTTTCTGATCTGAAGAATCAGAGAATAGAGTTCAGTGTAATTACGACTTCTGAATAGTGAGGGTAGAATCCCAGAAAAGATAAAACCAGAGAGAAGGACCCCTTATTCTGTATATACATTTTACTCAAATCTCTGGCTGACCCTTGAACCATACATGTGTGGGTAGACTCTAAGCAATCCTATTGAGACACAACAAAAGAACACAACAAACAAACAAAACCTGGATGGAATTGAGCTGCTGCCTAGGAGACAAAGTTTGCAGTTTATGTCCAACCAAGTAATTGCTTACTAAAGAAAAATATCATTCTTTGGAAGAATAGATGTGATCTATCCTCAAGAAAATAAACAATCAAGGAGGCTAATTTTGGGATGGCCCAAATGTTAGAATAAGCAGAAAAATACTTTAAGGCAATTAATAAACTATGTGTTTATTAATCAAAACTGCACTCGTAATAAATGAGAAACAGGACTTATTGGTGGAGGAGTAGAACCTGTTAAAATGGACCTTGTGGTGGGGGTAGGCCCCAAATGTGGTGACCCCAGAGCAGAGTAGACCTGAGAGTTACATTTTGAAAAACAACTAGAAGACACCACGACTGCAAAATCTTTCTGACACACTGCAATGTTCCATAAGGGTAACTAGGACAAACTTTTAACCAAATGTTGTTGGTTCTAGAAAGTCCCCTTAAATGTTTCCTCGATGAAATATATTGTCAGAAATTTCATGATTAGAAAAGTAACTCTTTAAAAAGCTGTTGCCCTTTGCCCTATATCCTTAGAGCAAAGATTTGTCACCAGGATCAAATGGGAGTAAGGGAAAACAGTGAGATGACAGCTCTAGAATGAAAATAATGATCCCCTCTCCAATTTTGCCTGCCACCTCCCTTGTCCCTCACTAGAACAAAATCCAACATGTGAATTTTAAGATGGGTTTATTTGCTCGTTTATCTCATTTAATTAGATACATTCCTCATACTTTCAGGAATAATTTGAGAATACTTAAAATAGCACATATAAATAAGAAAGAGGAATAGATATCAATGCATGTTTCAGAAATCATGCAGAGAAATAAAACACAATAATAATTACTCCCCAAACTTAGGATTCAGTGATTTTAAAATTGAATATTATATTTTACTTTGACAAGAAT
>NW_012133858.1:12693160-12695271 GCF_000956105.1 Propithecus coquereli | reverse complement strand
ACCTTCACAATAATTATGTTCAAGGATAAGTATTAGAAGGGGTATCATTAACTTCAGTAATAAGACAAGGTTTCTATGATAACTGCTTAAATTCAACATTGTAATGAAAGTACCAGATTATATGTTATTAAAGATAATAATTAGTACGATTTTAAGAATTGGAAGGGAAGAATAAAAGTCATTACTTTTTAAGAAAGTAATTTATATAAGACTCAAAGAAAGTTTACAAATGATTAAAACTTATCACAGAGACCAACAAGGTGGTTGGCATAAGAGCATCATCAATTACTAAGAGCTGATTAGGTGCTGGGTGTTATTCAAGTTGATTTACATGAATTAATCCACTTTATCTTCTTAAGAGCTCAGAGCTCTTAAGGGACATCTAGCCAACAACTAGCAAGAAAATGAGAACTTCAATTTTACAACCCCCAGGAAATAAATTCTCTCAATAACCTTGCCTAAATAATCTTGAAAGAATCATAAGTGATTTGACTTAGAGAGTTAGAGCTAGAATGACCTTCAATAACCTTTAAAAATCTGCTTGTTTAACGGAAAACGCAACCATGACCTAGAGGTGTAAACCTGTCAATCACTAGCTTGTAGGTGGGAGAGCCAGGCTATATATTTCACATTTTTGGGCTTTCATTGCTTTGAATTTTTGGTGTTATTGTGGCATAGAAGCTTATTTCCACAATTGCAAAACTAAGAGATAGAGATGTACAATCTCTCAGAGTACCTGTAGTTTATCATTTGAGGAGTTTTAAAAGTTAAAATTGTATTTGTCAGTCCTCAACCCATTAAGCAGTCTCTTTTTATGTGTCTGGATCTATAGAGCAGCATTTAAGCTAGGCAGAGGGCAAGTAGTGATGTCTAGAAGTAAACAAATAAGATTTGCCCTTGTGTAAACAATCCCAGATGGATCTCAGAAAGACAGCTTGAAAGGCCAGCCTTATAGAATCACACTGCTGCAGCAAGAGAAAGCACTTGATAATGGGGCAGGCTTTATTTGTCTGCATGCTTTGCATTTGCTTTTAGTCAGATGGGAAAGCAAAGCTTCTGCCAGCCCAGCAGAAAGAAACTCTGCTTTTGTTTATGTATTAGTCCCTTAGGTAGGAGGTTAACTTTGGGGATGATAGATGAAATGCTTTGGTTTGTCATTTATACCACTGTGCACAGATGGTTCTCTGGCATCTATATGATCTTTCTCAGTACTATTTACTGCACCTCCATCCGGTCCCAAGAGACCAGGTGTGAAATCCAGCACTAAGCAGTTTTTGCTAGCTGTGAATTGCATTGAGCCAAAGAGGCCATGTGGCTGGACTTTAGAATTTGAAATAATGTCATTACTGATACCACGAAATTCAACTGCCTTTGAACGAAAGCCCTAAAATATTCTCCAGAAAGAAATTTTTCTCATTTTAAAGATAATATTACCTATTTGGGTTATCACTTAAGAAACAGGACCATTTATATAGCATTTTATTTTTCCTGGTTATAAACATGGACATTTTTCAAATTTATTTTTCTGATTTGCAAATATAATTATTGAGTGCCTTGTTTTAATTCAATTCAACAGATATTTATTGATACTATGTGTAGGTATTGCTATAGATATAATGATAGATAAATTATAGCTACTATTGTCAAGTAACCCACAGTCCAAAGGAAAGAATATGGCACGAATGGAAAAATTCCATACGAAATGCAAGATGTGCCTCTTTGGAAGGCTAGAAAATGGAGAGATTATTAGTTGGGTAAGATTAGGTATGGTTTTAGGGTGCGTTGGGTGTTTCGTTTGCTTAAGCCTTAAAGAAAGGCAAGAATTTCAACAGACAGGAAGGAAAGGTGGTCATTTCACATGTGAAAATCATCTCGATGTGGGACGGTATAAACTGCATACTGTACACAGCAAGAAATGACAAATAGTTCTATATATCTGAAGCTGAGTTCTTTTGCCTTCACATTTGAAAAGAATTTTAAATGTTTAAACGTTCCTTGCATGTAAAGCATTAATCTTTCATATAAAATTATATCCCCATTTTACAGAGAATGCAACAAAGACACAGATAATGATGATACTAGCTAACAGCTTCCGGGTTGTCATGTGCCAG
>NW_012133858.1:12680411-12681255 GCF_000956105.1 Propithecus coquereli | reverse complement strand
CAAGGTCCTCATCTCTTGTCTAATAATTCTGGTCCACAGAGAAGCTCCGACGACCATGCAGAGAAACGTAATGATTTATGCATTGTGTCCATCTATATTGTTTCCAAGGAACAGGCTGTCTCCTGAGAGACAAATCTAACAAGTTCAGATTATGGGTAAAACTGTGAGAAATACAATTAGCCTCACAAATTGTCAGAGGATCTTAAGAGTTATTCACTCTTAAAGAATTTTAATGATTAGGTATTTCAAAATTCAGCCTGTATAATAAAGGAGCAAAAATAAATGTCAGTTTTAATCTCCCAATCAGTGATTTCTCAAAATGAATCTGGCAAACCATATCACATCTATCTTGTAACATGCCTGTGAGGAAGACACTGGAGAACAATAGATGGAAACCCCAGCGAGGTAGATGAGTAATGATGAGTGCGTATTTTCAATTTATCTTTTTTCTCACGAAGTGAGTGGCTGGAATTTGAGATTACCGTGGGGCTGTTTGTTAGCGATGACAACTGTGTGGTCTTGGTTTGGAAAATATGTTCTGTACCAGGCTGTTGAGTCATGTGAGGCCACTTGCAGTTTTTTTTTCCTAAAAATGACAAAGAGTAATCATTTAATTTCTGTCTAATGGCCGCAAAGCCATTTTAGCCTAGATTTCCCCTTTCTGTGGATAAAATGACCAATTCTGCCAGGATTCCCATTTTTTTCAGATAAAAATATCAAGACATAATTTCAAATAAAATGATTTTTTGAGAGCTAAAATATTAAACATAGAATAAAAATTAGAACTTCTAGAAAATAGTTTATGTATAGCATCCACAATCACAATAGCTAGTTCCAGTTCCTT
>NW_012133858.1:12639458-12678067 GCF_000956105.1 Propithecus coquereli | reverse complement strand
GGAGTCAACAGAGATAAATATATGCTAGAAAGACATGAAATAAATATACCTAACATCTTTTTCTTAGTCTTTAGCTATCAAGACTAAACCACTTATTTCCTCCAATCCATACTAAAGTCATCATGTAGGAAATGGAGGATGCTCTATCATTAACTTTGACAGGGAACTGACATTGCTGGGCAATAATAAGAAAATAGTGTCTGTGACACCATGTCTTATTCTTTTGGATTTCTCAAAATTAATAAAATGATATAAAATGTCCCCACATATTTATGAAAGTATTGTGAGAACAAGTGGTCAGAAATGTTTTTGCAAATAGTCAGTCAACTTTGACAGTTTCCAATGAATTTTAAGATGCTGATTATACCATCTGTTACGATCGGTTCTGTGGCTTTCTTTGTTGTTTCTTAAAATCATAAAAGCTTCTAAGACTTTCAAAGGTAATAAAAGCCTTTTTCTACCTGTTCTCCTACTTTTATTTCATATTTTTCAAGGAAGCAGAGTAGAATACACTACACCTGAGACCATCACTACTGTTAAGATTTTCCTAGAGTATTTTCAACTTAATAAGCACTTTCTTATCTCTCGGACATAATTGACAGTATACCAGGGGTCCTTAGCGAATCAGTTCCTTTCTGTTAGGAACGTTCCAATTTCTCTCTTTTCATTATTTTAAAGCATACTCTAACTTATTGTTGATTATAGTCACTTTGTTGTGCTATCCAATATTGTTCATTCTATCTAACGACCTCAGTATATGTTTGTACCCATTGATCATCCCCACTTTATCCCTACTCCCTCCCTGTTACCCTTCCCAGCCTCTGGTGCCTCTGGTAACCATCATTCTACTCTCTGTTTCTATGAGATTAATTGTATGAGTGAGAACATGTCAGATTTGTCTTTCTGTGCTTTACTTATTTCACTTAATGGTCTCCAGCTCCATCCATGTTGTTGCCTCATGTGGCCTTCTGGATGCTTGAGTGTGGCCTCTCAACTGAATCCAAACTTCACAGAACAAATCCTTTTAATAAAACACTGCATTCACGGATCCAGAAGTCCACATGAGGCCCAAAGGCCGCAGGTTCCCCACCCCACCAACAGAACAACACAGTGTTTTGGTTTGTATTTTCTTGTTTTTTCCTGTGATGATGTTTGGTTCTAAATTTTCACCCTTCCACTCTGAGAATAATACTATTGCAGCATTCTGTCTCTTCTGGCTCGAACTATCATGTTCCCATTGAAAAGGAAGAAATGGTGATGATATACCCAGGTAAGCCTTGAAAGCCCGAATAGTGAATAGTCCTAACTTTATCTTGGATGATTTATCACTCTCTATTATTAAAAATATCCCAAATGGTGTCATGCAGATCAAAATATGTCTGTGAGAAGCTCATTAATAAAGGTATTTGGCATATAAAGTTCCAAATTGCTCCATACAATATCTTCCTTAGAAATTCATAATGCACATTGTGCAAAGACCCTAGTTTGTGAAACTCTGATATAAATCTATCCCGGGCAGACAGCATAAGAACAGACTGACTATACTAAGAAGACTGACATGAACTGAGTAAGCATAAGAAATTGTAAGAAGAAAGATAAAAAATCACCTACTATACACATGGCTCTGTGAAACGTTGTGTGAATTTTATAGAAGTGAAGTATGCATAGATTATTTCCTAGCATAACTTATTATCTAATAGAGGATATAAAACAAGTCTAGAAAACTAACATAAAGAAGAATGCAAAATGGGCCACAAGAGAGGTACAGGTAGGATACTATGAATATTCTGTACTAGAAGAAGTTATTACCATTTGGAATGGGCTGGAATTATAGAAATCTTCATTGGACAATAGTATTAATGGAACTTTAAAGGATATGCTTGAAATTGGAAAGAAAGCATGTTAGGTAGAGATGGATACATAGGTAGGAGGCTAGAAGGTGTGGATCATGCTTGGGAAAACGGAGCTTTTTATATTTGGGTAGAGTACAGGGTGGAAATACATGGGGAAAAGTTGGCAAGAAAGAGGTTAAATCAGTTTAGATTATGAAGGCCCTCGAACTCCAGGTTCAAATATTAGCTTAGTAGATAGCTATTTAATAATAATTAGGTGTAAGTAATAATTTTTGTACTGTGTGGCAATTAGGCATGCATGGTAGGGATTTATTTCCAACGGCCCTTATTGAGTAGAATATTTTCATATGGAACTTGAAAGTCAAATGAGAAGAGGAAATGGAGGACTTGGGCAAAGTGAACGGTTTCCTTAGGTCTTTAGAAAAGCAGTCCAGAACAGCTTTGCACATTTTAGCATACATGCTCATTACCTGGAATTCATGTTAAAATGCAGATTCTGACTCAGTCCTCTGGAGTGGAGTCTGAGACTCTGCAATTTTAGCAAGCTTTCAGGTGCAACTTGTTTTGTTTTTTGCTTATTTGTTTGTTTCTTTTTACTAATTTGTAGACCACATACTGAGTTGTAACTATTTTAGAGAAATGGTTTCCATACATGACGACATGTCAAAATCACCTGTGGAGCTTTAAAAATCAACAATGGCTGCACCTTACTCAAAGAGATTTTGCTTTAATTGGGTTTTGGCATCAGTAGTCTTAAAAAGTCCTCCAGGAAATTCTAATATATAGCCAGTGTTGAGAAGTACTGCTCGAGGTTATGTCTTAAGTTAGTGTTTCCCACCCCTGGATGCACATTGGAATCACTCAGGGAGTTTTAAAAAAATCCCAGTGCTCAGGTGACATGCCAGATCAATTAAATCAGACTCTCTAGGGGAGGGACTTGGGCATTGGTATGTTTCAAAAGCTCCCCTGGTGATTCTAATGTGCAGCAAAGTTTAGAATTACTTACCTGGAGTGATTTACGAATTTCTGTCTCTACTGTACCTGGCTAGAAGTCTGGGCCTTTAAAGCTGTTGAAGAGCCAGGTGAACATGCTATTCCATTGCCGAATGGCTACAAATCCTGAAGCATCAGTGCACATAAGATCAGCTGTCTAGTGCTTTTGGATTGGGGGTAAAGAAATAAAATGAAATTTTTTTTCTGAAATGAAGGATATTAAAGAATAAATAGACCAGTGAAGGGATGATCCTTATTTTGTTGAAAGACACACTCTTGAGTTAAGTGGTCCCTTATAGGTCTGCATTTTTAACACATGGCAACAGGTATTCTGATTGGAAACCTAAATAATAACCATAAAATAATGTAGAATAGTGAAAAGTGTTATTTGGATTAGGAAGACATGATTCAGCAATGGGATGATGATAGGATTGGAGGGGACTCAGAAGGTTTGGCCTTTGTTCTGTTACTGACTTGCCTTCATGTACCTCAGTTTCATGGTCTAAGTGGGGGAAAATGACACCTCTTTATAGGATTATACAAGGACATAGTACACAGGACAATTTTGCTATAAACTGAAATATGCAATACAAATGTCAACAATTAAAGGAACATTATATCCAGCAGCCCAGGAATGATGATAAATAACATTGATGTTGTTCAATCCTCTTTTTTACCCTGTAATCAGTGCTCTCAAGCATGCAGCTGCTTGATATTGGCACTTAAAATTCTAATGTTTCTTTGGGGTTCCACAAACAATTCTCGACATGAAATGATCATTTTGGAGGAAATCAGAGACAGGAAAAAAAATTGAAAAAAAAGACACTATCCTATTTCAATGTTATTTTACTTCTTAAACCACCCAAGATGGTTTTATTTTTAGAACTGTAAAATATCACTGTGTTATTAATAAATAAAAAGTGGAAGTCATTATGCAGACATGGCTTAACAAGAGCAAATTTGTATTATTTGTGCTGGATAGATAAAAATATAAGTCCTAAGTTATTTATGAACCTAAAGGTAAATTAAATATGAAATCCATCTGGACTCAAAATTAACAAACATTAAAGCTGTTTAACACTGAAACATTCTGGACTTTCAGAGCTACTAAGGGAAATAAGGGCATGTGCTTGAGTTATCCACACAGTATGACTATGTTCTGTGTTGTCACTTCACGTATGCTAATCAGATATAGAAAAGTCAGCTGTAGTATTGAATTTAGAGATAAATGAAACAAAACATGACAAATACTATACAGATCATGATAAAGATACTTCTTAGTTTCTTTCTATTTTTAATGTGACACTTTCTCATACTACTAGTCATAAGATTCAAACAATCCCCAGAATTGAGGTGACACCCAGTACGGTCCCATATATACTCAAATGACTTCAATAATTGACATACCCACGTACAGGGATATGAGAAAAGATTTAAATGCTGGGATTCTGATTTATACTTTTTAATAGCTGGAATCAGATGATATAATTTATTTTAAAATACCTAACACTGTGTGTGACACTTGTTACACAAACCATTTTGTATTTTGCCTCTTTAGTAATGTCAAGCATTTGTGGAGCTTTTATTACGTGTCAGGTAATAATCTTAGCCTTTCTCAGGTATTGGTTTATGTGATATTCATAAAAACTACATAGGAAGGTATTATCATTCCCATTTATCTCATGAGGAAATTAGAATACGGAGAGTTTAACCACTTGCCTATGGTCACTTAGCTAACAGGTGACAGAGGTAGGACTCAACCCCAGGCAGCTGATCTTCAGAGTCCATGCCCTCTTCACTAAAAAAACTTTTTTTTTCCCTGATTCAAAGCCCTTTTATAATTTATTTTCAATTAGAAAATAAGAGATACTAGTTGTGCTGGAAATTGGCTGTACAAAGATAAATATAATATTCTCTTAATTAGACCTTGCTATCCACAAATATCCCCATGTCACCATCTCTTTAATGAATTTTTTTGATTATTCTTCACTACTTCAAAAACACACTTGGAGTCCATGGGCTCACAGACTCTTAGAATTATCTCATATGTATCGTACTTTGTATTCATGCATTTCTGCCCACATCCAGCCCCAGGCCCACATTTTACAAATGAGGAAAATAATGTCCAGAGAAAGCAATTTACTAAACCATAAAATAAACTGAGCTATGGGAGCTTCTATCAGCTAGAAATATGATAGTTGCTTTCAGGGTCAAGAGTCATTCACTTTGGGATCAAGTCCATGTTTTGTGTTTTAATGAATTGTATCTGAAATCAGATACAATTGCTATTAGGCCCTCTGAGAACTTCAAATCTTGGGTAATTCAAAAGGTTCTTGGGGTGCTCCTTTTGATGGTATCTTTTTAATTCCTCACTCATTTGACTTTTTTAAAAATTCCTTGTATCTGAGAAACAATATATCCTTAGCATCTCTCTTGGTTAGCATTTGGCATCACTTGTCTGTTTCCGGACAATTAGAATTCAATAAATGTTTTTGAATGAAGAGAGAAATTCAAAATAAAGAGGGTGACAAAACTCCCTCTCTGACCAAACTTTAGTCAAGTTCCTCTGAGCCGTTGCTTTTTGACTAGATCTTGTCCCTGGGCCTTGCTGTTGGCCTACTATGCCCAGTTGTAGCCACGAATAATGCTAAGCAAGTTTATCAGGAATCCCCCCGCCCCTGGTATCTGATCACCTTGGCCTGTCTTTATCAAGAATCTAGTTTAGCAAGAATCCCCGTATCCTGGATATCTAATCAAGTTCCTCTTAGTAATTTTTCATCCACTGACGCCATCACTCTGCTATTGGCTATAAATTTCCAATGATCTTTGCTGTATTTGGAGTTGAGTTCACTCTCTCAGCTGCACTGCTGTAGTCTCTCCTCTATCACAATAATCTCGAATAAAAGCTTCCTTACCATTTTAACAAATATCAGAATAATTTCTTTCTAACAAAGGTAAAAATGTTTAAAGGAGAGAAGCCAGAACCCTGTTCCTTTTTTTTCTTTCTATTCTTTGGCAATTTTTCTGCAAAAGAAGAAAATAATTTCTACATCATTGATTATTATGGAGATTAAAGGAAACATTATACAAAAATAGTATACACAAAATATAATACTAAAACAATACTTGGCATATTGTAGTTACTAAATAAATAGTAGCATTATTTATTTCCAACTGTCATTTTCTCATGCTCTTGGTTATTCCAAATGAGCTTTACTATTCTGGGATTCAGATACTTCAATTGGGCCTGAGCATCTTCTGAAATTATGTGCAAAATCATGTATATTTAGTATGAGTATTTCTTTTACCTAGTGAGAAGATCTATAATTTTTATTGTATTCTCCAAATGTCTGCAACCTTAGAAATATTGCAAACCACAATTATACATATATTCGTATGGAATATATCTACTTCCATGGTTCCATGTTGATAGCTGTGAAATACTTCCATCAAATTGTCTTCTACATTCCACCTATATTTACCACATTCAGATTCAAACTCAACATCTCTAATTCTTTTATCGCTTCTGTCCCAACACCTATCCCAATTTGGCTCCTCTTCCTAAAGACTTTATTTCTTTGTGTACTGCTGCATTACACAGAAATGATCCATTTCTCAAGGTGCATACCTTGGAATGTAGGTATATACCTGTGCATAAATCTTGATGGATCTCTCTATTTTACCTTCGGTAGCAGTTCTGCAATTAAATGCTGTGTTTTGTCAATTTTCTCTAGTCTCATTTTAGACCATCTTTACTTAGTACTGACATTTCTGGAAGAGCCCCCTAATTGGTCTTCCTGGCCTCTAGCTTTTTTTCCAAACTAAGTGCATCGTTCATGGTATTACCATATTTTATTTTAAAATGTTAGAAACAATTTCTCTGATGTTTGCTCTCCTTCTCTACTTCTTGCTCAGGCTGGCCTCCAAATGGTCTAAGCATAGTCTCCTTGAATTTTCTGAGAATTTCTTTCCACTCTCTTTTCTGCCTTTCTAAATCCTAGTGATTTTTCATACTTCAAGTCCAACTTGTTTCAAAGGAGAGTTCCCTGATGGTTATTTTTAACTATTTCCTTTTTCTAACTTCTTACTGTATGGATTATTGCATATAGTTTAGTACTTTGTAGTTCTCTTATGGTGTGTGTGTGTGTGTGTGTGTGTGTGTGTGCGTGTGCACGCGCATGTGTACTACTTTATCTCTCCAGGCACATTATGCAGACAGGAGTTGCCTTATACTTCATACCTCTCCCACTACAAGATTTTTTTTTTTTAGCTGCCAAGTTTTAAGAGCACTTTTATTATGAAGAAGGCACAACAAAACTACAAAAAGCAAATGTCGAAAAAATAATAGTGGCACGGGAATGTTTTGTCACTGGCATTAATGCGTTTATGTATATGTGTCTTGTCCATTTTAGATTATTTTAATAGGTCTTTGAAACATAAAACTGAGTATTTTGCCATGATAAATATATAAATCTGTACTTTTTGTGAGTAAAATAAAACTAGTATAACTTCCACCATTAAGATCTGGTGTGTGTTTAATATCATGTGAGAAATTAAACACTATCTCTCTCCTTGGCCTGTTGCACCAGGTACTGTGCTAAGGATTTGCGTACACACAGTCTATGCATTCTTGAACAACTCTCTGGTGTGGTATTACTTATGATTCTGGTTTTATTGTTGAGGACGCTAAGGCTCAGAGAGGTTTAGTCATTTATGTAACCTCACACAGCTAGTAAGTAACCTCTAACTGCATGGCTGCAAAGCTTGTGTTCTTTCAAATATGATACTCCACTCATCTAGATAACACTATGCATTTGAGTATTTTTAAATGTGGAATAATTTGACTATATATTTCAGTGGTCATTCAGCTTTCTCATCTAGGTACATACTTAAGGAGGAGACAAATTTTTAAAATTCTACTCAATAAATAATTGTGGCTGATAAGCAATCTTAACCATACATGTAGGTAGGATTTTTAACTTAATTTCTTAAATATTTTTGAAAGGTGTAGAGCAATGTAACCATATAAATTTTAGTTCTTTAGAGTAACAGTATACTATGAAGGTTGTTTGACAAGCTGTCTATTCTCCTACATATGGAAACATATACATAAACAGATAAGTCATTTGTTATTTTTAAACAATGCCTTCCTATAAGACATTATTTATGAAGAAATTCCACATTAAATAAAAAAATCACGTCACTCCAGCTGATTCTCATAAGTGATTACCTGACTCTGCAGTTTTGGGTATTGTTAAGCCGTTCCTACAAAGATAGGACACAGGCTTTGTAAAAAGTCTTCGTCATCTGAAAACTTCCTCAAGTAGTTTTACAGAGATACACTTTTACAAATGTATTACAGGTTTTGAAGGTTTATTTTTTTTCCCTGAAATTTGTACACAAAACATACCTAATGAAAAGCTAAATGAAGCACAAAAATATGTGCCCCATTTTTCCACTTCTGCATTAAGAAAGGTGACTGAGTAAAGTTAATTTTAACATTTAATGACATCTTATTTAAGATGTGGTATAAAAGTATTTAAGCAGTAATAATTTCAGAATGTTTGAGAGAAATAAAACAATTAAACAATGTAGAATCACAATAATAATTATTTATTCATTGTTTACTATGTGCCTAACTTTGCTAGACACTTGATATCAGCTTTTGTTCTTCAATTCCAATCTCTATTATTTGGTGAGCCATATAAATAGTAGAATACTGTAACTTGATGGGAATTTTGAGATTACCTAGTCCAATCCTCTCGTTTTATAGGTAAGGACACTAAAGTGAGGAAATGAGAGTTAAATTGTCCAAAGTCATATGACAATGTAAAGAAAGATAGTCTTATTGGAATTAAACATCCAGTTTTCTTGACATTCTCCCAACAATCCATCTTAATTATTGTTAATATGAAAGCATGAGATTTTCAAATACACACTTCATGTTGAGGTTTGAATCCTGTATCGGCAAGGGTTGTTATACAGCGTGGATAAAACTCTAAATGTTATTATGGTGCCCCACCCAACGACTTGTGAGGGATGGGGGGACAAACTCCCAAGATGCCCAGGCTAGCAGAGCTTTCTCTTTGTTGCTATGACTATATTTTGGAGATGGCTGACCATGGAGCTGACACCGTTGAATAATGGCTATTACATAAATTCATGCTGAGTTTCTCCTTACTATGCTTTTAGAAAGAGGTTATTCAACTAGGATAATTATGTAATATTGCATCACTGCAGGCCGCATTTAATGTTTAAGAATCCCACATAAAGGATGGCTGATTTGCAGGATGTTCTTTCTGAATCACATAAGACAAACGTATTCTAAGCCCCTATCAGTGATTTATTCATTTCAGTAAGCAAGTGGTACTGATATATGTTGTTGACAAACACAGCCAGCTAACTTCCATGTTTGTGAGTTGGTAGGATTAGATTATATTGCAATATCCTACGTGCTGTGGTTTGTAGCTATAAGGCTGGTAAGTTTAGCCAGCTATCATAGGTCTTATATTTTCCCCCTTGTTTTAATAATAAATCTTCTGCACAATAAAATACTGAATTTTCCAAATGTTGAGACTTATTTAAAACATTATGACATTTGACAAAACATTCATTTGTAATATAACTTGATCCTTATTATATTAATAGTAATCCTGTTGGGCAAAAATAGGGGTTATTGCTCTGTTCATTGAAGAGCACATTTAGTATTAAACAAGTGAAATAATTTGGGTTCCATAGCTGTTAAGTATGTCACTATGACTCTAATGTTTAATACAATGCTCCTAATAACAGACACACTACACCCACACACCCACTCACACACACACACACACACTATTTAGTTCCATTAATATGAGCTTTAATGCCATATTTATGCATATATAATGGTAGAATTTTATTTCTGTATTCATATGTATGCTGCTCCCCCAATAGCCTCTACCTTCCCCAGGCTCTCCCACTGCATACAACCCTCCCCTTTCTGGTGCTCCCATCCCCCCAACCCACCTCTAACCCTCATGGACATGGACCTCCAGGTAAGGGCCTCATTCTCTTTTTTCACCCGGAACCATCCCCTACCCCCAGGCTGCAACCACAGTTCAGAGGAGGCTGCAGTCCTCCCACAAAAGCCAGAGAGATCAACATACAACTTACATTTTTTGGTAGGACTAAACACATTTTTGTATGACCAAAAAAAAAAGTACACGTAAAACAAATGTGCAAAATCCCTCCACATGTAAAAAACATGCTCTTCAAAATAAACATTCTGAATTGAATTAATCTAATGCACCCAATGTATAATTGGAAACTATTCTATCTAACAGTCCAATATTTGGCAGATAATACTGTTTTCCAAGTGCTTTCCTGAGTTATCTTTGTGTTTACCTGCACAGCTCAAGTCAGGTGTCAGTTTACTTTTATGCAGAACATTGCAATTGTGTTGTTTTCATACAGCTTTAAGTCAAAAACATAGTCATATGTGATCATTAAATGAGTTTCAATTTAGCTAATATTTTAAATTGATTTGAAATAAATGCCAACATTGGAAAAATTGAGAGCTTTTACATAAAACTTAGTTTTCTGGCTTCTTGTGCCCTGTCTCTGAATTGAACCATCACCTGAATATTTTGGTGTGGCAGGGATTCACCTGGCAACCTCATGATACATGTGACCTTCCTGTTCTCAGTAGAACCTTGAGTTTCTGATACTTGTTCTAGAGCTTTTGTCTGTATGTACCCAGGATTTTTTCAATCTTATTTTTTTTGTCTTTGCATTAGTTCAGGCCTTTAGCATTTATTCCTTGAACTAGTTACGAAACTGATTTTCCTGGCTTTCATGACATTTGATAGCTTTCAAGGCTGGTAACTTGATCTCCTGCTTTCAGAAGTAGCTTCTAGTAGACATACTGAGGAGACAAATTGTTCATTTTCTCATAAAATGAACATTTAAAATTGTATTTCAAGCCAATATAATGCCATGACCAGTATTTTTAACCTACTTTATAGAGGCATGATTGGCAGGTAAAGAGTTATACATATTTAATTTATACAACTCAATGAGCTTGGGGATATGCATACATCCGTAAAACCATCACCACCATCAAGGACTTAGATATATTCATAACCTCCCAGAGTGCCCTCCCATCTTCTTTATTCCTATTCGTGTGTGTTCGTGTATGCGTGTGTTTTTTAAGAAAACTTAAAATAAGATCTACCCTCTTAGGAAATTTTAAATATATCATACAGTATTGTTAGCTATATGCACAATGATGTACAGCAAATGTTTAGACCTTACTTATCTTGTACATCTGAAACTTTGTGCCTTTTAAGCTTATTTTACCTAGCATAATGTCCTCCAAGTTCATCCACGTTGTTGCAAATGACAGAATCTCTTTTTTTTTGTGAGGCTGAGTAACATTACATTGTATATATACCACATTTTCTTTATCTATTCATCTGGCCATGACTGTCATGAAGTTGGGTAAGACATGTAGAGAAGGCTCACACTGCCCAAAAGTGCAGTAACCCATGCTGCCTACCCCTTGCCCACCCTGGCCTCCTCGCCCTCTTCCTCTTCCCTTGAAGCTGACCTGTGTCTGCCAGGCCTCTCTCCTCACTGTCCTCTGTACTCACTGGGTCTTCAGCAAGGTTTTCCCTCTGCCTCAATAACCTTTCCATCTCTCTCTCCCATTGTTGTTATCTGTATCTGGAGCCTAGGGAAGATCAATAAAAAAATGTTTAAAGTTTTTAAATGTTTTTCTTATCAATGCATTTGTACTGGATATAATATTTCAATTTCACAAACGGTCTAGAAGTGTCTCACCATTGAAATGATCTCAGGCATTGAACTAAAAGAATAAAATACATGCTAATATGAAAGAAAGGGCAAAAGAGACATTATAGGAAGAAATATTTTATGGCCAATATAATGATGTATCAAACCATTTTTAGAATAACTAAGCATTTCTGTTAAAAACATAAAAGGTCAAACAGCATATCTTACAATGCAAAAAGAAATCCATTCAATTTTAAAGTTGTTCTTGCACTGCCCAATGTTACTTGGAGGACAAAATAACTGAGGTTAATAGACTTTAATATGCCATTGGCCTAAGTGGTTGAGAAAAATATGAATTTAAAGGAATAAGATATTTTAAGCCTTCAATGACATGTCATCAATCTCTAAAATGATTTTGTTTCCAGTTTGTCCTAATACTGTGATAGGTTTTTTTTTTGTTAAGTTTCAATTCTACGTATTTTCTCATCAAGGAAGCAACTTTCAACTTCTCTGTTATTTTAATTTCATGATCTTCATCATAGACAATGAATCCCTATTCAGCATTGACTTCTTTGGAATCCATAATTACAGATGAGGCTTGCTGGAGTTTGCAGGCAGCCAGAGGGGGCTTGATTCTGATATGTAGCCAGTGTCCTGACTTCCACTCAGTAGTTTCACTTTTTTTAAGTAAACACTTACTCATTCACAGCTTTCAGTAATCAGTGTTGTGGTTAAGGCCCTCGTCATACTGCATTTGATTCTTTCATACTTTGTTATTCGCTCTATCTACCCTTTTACTTTAGGTTGTTATCTTGTTCAAAATAATGCCAACTAATTTTAAGTGAGCAAGACGCCAAAAAAGTATTTATTATTTTCAAAGCTCTTATTAACACTATTGTAATATTGTATTAATAATACAATATCATCAATCTTAACAAGTGTCTCGTTGAAGACTTTCAGAATAACAACAACAAACTAGTTAAAAGCAGGGATTTCCTCCATGATCAAAACACTGAGATTCTGACTTGAAAAGGACGTTGTCTGTGTGCACCAACTCTTGACAATTTTTGCCATTCAAGTGAATTGAGATAGTTTGCAGAGAATCTTTAATCAGGCTAAAAAATTAGCTTCTCATGTGCTGTTCCCTTTGCAAGGAAAGCTCATCTCCCAGATGTTCCTCTACTCCCGTTTTACCTCTTCAGAGAGATCTTCTTTTCTGGAGGGGGTGGAGGGGGTGGCTAACTAATCTATAGGAATACAGCAACTCACTTCATTCCTTTGCGTTGATTTATTTGTTATCATATTATTGTTACAAATGCATTACACATTCATTTGTAGATTAACTAGAATATTAGTTAAATGAGGGCAGGAATTTTGCCTGTTTTGTTCATTGTGCTATACTTAGAGACTAAGAGAGGAGTCTGGCATAAGTTGTTTCTCAATAACTATTGTTGAATGAAGTAATTCATGAAATATGAGCTCCTTAAGAAAGTTATTTTATTTTAGAACTAGGCACAATGTGACTAAACCATCATGATAAATATCCAATCTACCACTTTTCTTAAAGTTCCAACACATATTTGTACCTGTGTACACTGTGTAGTCCATCAGATATATTTGCACATGTGACCTGTAATGACAAACGAACAATATAACCTAGTTAAGCCAAACAGTCAATTAAAAAAATAACACCCTTTATCTAACTTCAGTGTTCTATTTACTTCAAACACATTTGTGCCTTTTAACAAAATTTAAAGGTTTTTGTTTTTCCCTTTTAGTGGCAAAGTGGTGGAATCATGAGATCAGCAGGATGCAGGTAAGTGATGAGTTTATATTAACATAAAATGCTTCTCATTGTTTTTGGTCCTTTGTCTTTCTCCTGGGGATCTACAAAATACTTGTTATATAGAATGACTGAAGTTCGTCGATGGATGCCACTGAGAAAAACACTTGAAAAATCTTGCTTATCCACATAACCAGAATAACTTTTTATTTACATTTAAAGGAAAGTGCATTTTCTTTCAGCAAATGGATTGGTGAAGATGGAAATGCTAATTTATTTGTTTGAAAGTGTCCAAATTAGCTCTGAAAGAAAAGTTCCTGTTTAATTCTATAACCAAACTTGATTGAGCATTTGCCATATGTCATTTATTCTACTACCTTCTGGGACAGCAAATGTAACCAAAAGGCAATGTGGTTGCCTCAAGGATTGCACAGAGCAATAGGAGACATAATTTCTTTGTTTATTCATACATTTATGCATTTATGTACTTTTATGTACATTTTATGTACTTCATGTTGTACCCAAAATGACTTAAGGTAATCTACATATAGTTATATATTATAAAACAACATGAGTTAGAAGCAGGTAAGAAAGACAAGGAAAGGATAATCAAGACAGAACAATAAAATATGGCTAGACACAGGTTATTGCATAAAATGTGAGCTATGGAATTGTATATACTAGCTGAGGGATATACTGTACGTGAACTGATAATTACAATTTAATATATAACACCAGAAGTATGCAAATGGTATCATTTTAATAGATAAAAGGGTGAATAAATATTTCTCAAGACATTTTAAGTCAGAGAAGGTATCATAGAATAAGTGGTATTTTTCCTGAGTTTCTGAGTGAAAATAATAGCTGTTCAGACAGAGAGAGTGGAGGGTTACAGTACTCTAGGCAAAAAGAAAAGCATGTGGCGTGTGCAAAATTATAGAAGTATATATAATTAAAACAGCATGGAATGTTTGGGAAATTAAAAGGATAAAAATGTAATAGGAGAAGCAAGGGAATGGTGGTGAGATGGGAGCTGACCTGTGGCTACATTGATTCGACATCACACAGAAAAGCTTAGGTGATGCTGCCCATCAGTGAACACATCTTTGGATGCTGTGTTTTGGGGAGGGGATGCAGTTTATTGCATTTTAAAATATACCATAATGTTTACTGTTGGCTGTAGGGGTGAGCTGATGGCTCAGCTCACCTGTGGGGGAGCTGAAGCCATTCCCAGAGTAGAGCTGCATTCACTTATTACCTCTGTATCACAAAGTGACCCTTCAAATGCAAATCCTTTAGAGCTGAAATGAGCTCCTGGGGAATTTACAGAATCCTAATTCTTTCACTATTGTTTTTAATATTTTTTCAGAAGTGATCTTTCAAAAGATGCAGCTTCATTGAATAATCCTGCTACCTCAATTTTTTTTTTTTTTTGGTCAAGGAAAATATCTAGCTTCAAAGAAAAAAGGTAATAATTTAAAAATGACAGAGACAACACAATGTCTTTGTTTTTTGTTGTCTGCATCTCATGTTCCTTCCTTTTTTGCGTCGAACCTCCACCCTTGTTGAGCCTTTTCCCCCACACACGTACTAATACATAAATAAGCCAAGTATTTTCCCAGACTTTGGTCCCTTACTCCATAATTAACAGAACAACCCTCTAAGCACTACTCTGATTGTATCACTAACCCCGCTCACATGCTCACTGGGTGAATTCTAACTGATTCCATGGGTATTTACAGTCCTTCACTATCTGGGACATACACGAATCATGTTCCTATGTTATTTAAGTCCATACTCACCACGATCATGACAAGTTTTTCTTCCAGACATTTTTTCGCTCTCCTCTTCCCTCTGTCATACCTTCAACACGTGCATATCCCATCTCTACTTACAGAAATCCAGAATATTCATTGAGATCTGGTTCCAATGTATCTTTCTTTATAATGTTATTCCAATTGCCCTTGAAACAAACCTCCATTCTTTTGACTACAGTGGCAATTTCTCTCTCTCATCTTGTTTGTGGCATTGTCTTATGTTAGACTAGATTGAGTTTTTCATAGGTAGAAAAATGATTTGTACCTCTGTGTTTCTTCTCATTTCAATCATCATGACCTCCCCAAACTTCATCCACAGTGGTTGGCTGGGTGCCCTGTATATAATATGTTTTTCATTAAAGTATGAAAAGATATGAATCCATAAAATAAAAGCAAATAGCACCTTTGAAAACAGCTGGTTTGGGGAAAAGTAACATGCAAGAGTTACAATGCATTGCACCAGGGAGATCATTAGGAAGACACTGAAGACCCAGCTAAATGACAGTTCAAACAAATTAACCACCTACACGGGGCTGTAATGGATTTCATTTCCTGCTGCTAGCCACATGGAAAGAAAATGCCTCGCACATAAAGCAGGCATCTTGTTGAAATGTTGAAAAGATGTCACAAGGCCCTGGCCTGAGACCAGATAAGGAATCAAGATGAATCATACTCTCTGTAGTTGATGACATCATCTGTTGTTCACAGAAGTAAAAACAGATTTAATAATTCTATTGCCTGTGTATGTTACTCTTTATAAGTTACAGAACATTTCAATACCCATTATCTCATTTATTTATATCAACAAAACAGTGAATGAGGATAGGCTGTGTTTATTTGTCCCAATTACAGGTGGAGAAGCAAAACCTTAGTTTAGAAAAGTAAATTACTGAACATCACAAACTTACTGAGTTGCAAAATAAGTCTAGAACACAGAACTCTGACTTCTAGGAGAGTATTCCTCATTTTTAAAATAGGAAATTCATCTCTGATTTTGACGAAACAAATAAAAAAACACGGAAGATGAATTCTAGAAGATTAGAAACCTCTTGCATTCTAATCCAGAGTGTTTTTGTTGTCGTTTTTGCCTGTCATGGAATCTATGGTAGATTTCTACTCCATTGCAGCAATGTAGGCAAGCTAAAAGTATATTTTCCAGAATTCCCTGTTGTGCATCGTTCCTAGTTAATGTAGCTCACCTGAATCATTCTTTGATTTTTCAGACTTCTGGGCCAGTGCCTACTTAGCTCCAGGTTGCAGGGCATCAGCATGTCTTGCAGAACACTTGCAGCATCAAAGTTGGAGGCTTGGAGGTAGTGAGATACTGATGTGGGTTCCTTTCTGTCCTCATGGGTTCCAGCTTGTGTTTGTAGGTTCCAGTTTGTCTTACCTCTTACCAACCTCAAACCCATCTTCCCTTTCATACTGATTGGTCTGTGGAATTCAAGCTGTATACAACAGCCTCACATAGACTATTTAACCAGTTCCCACAATCACATTAGGTCCAATTTCTATACTAAATTTCATGTTTGATGTGTATGTATATAATACATACATAATATATAATACATATAAAATATGAAACAAAATTTTATATGTATTGTACATATGAACTTATATATTGCTACTACAAAATGAGGGAAAGAGAAATTTTTCTGTAATAATCTAAGAGAGATCCCTTGGAATGCCTCTCAGTACTCCCATGTCCTGAGATTAAAGTCAATTTAAAAAAGCTATAACGGCCCACTGCAGGCAGGCCTGCTGATGGTCGAGACCCTTCAAGAATGAAGGTGTGAGAAATCCTATCCAGCAAGGAGCTATATTCAGCTGAGATACTTTCTGAGGGTAGAAGGATTACAGAGCGGGTGGTGACAGAGGTAGTTATAAATACCTGTTAAGTCTATATGACCAGTTGTAGAAATGTGCACTGTATTTATTAGTCATGCAAATTTTTCCTTACTTTGAGATGAATAGATAAGTATATATTAGTCATTTTTTTCTTCTCACTTCTCCCATTTACCTACCATCTACAATAAAGTGTGTTAATAGCAGTTAATTTCATATCACAGTATTTACATTTCAGAACATCAAAGGGGAGCATGACTCAGCTAGAAAAGGGTTGAACATCGGTCCAAAACAGAGGAAGGAAATTTGTGTCCTCTTTTGGGAAGCGGGCTAGCATGCTTTTGGGTTTGTGAGGGATAGTTGCATTATGTTACGTGGAAGCATAACATATGGGAAGTGGAAGTGGAAGTGCTACTGTCTTTATTTGGAAGTATGGGTGGAAGAAGTGTAAACGGATGCCAACTTGACAAAGAGTGGACGGTGATGGATTTGTATTCTCTCAATTTAGCTAAGATGGGACTACATTTCCAAGAATTTCCTTCACCAAAGAGTTCCAGGTTAGTGGGGGACATAAAAGATATTTTGCATAAGTTTTGGAAGATCTGTTAAATCAACAGGCTGTTGAAATAGAAGAATGAAAGTGGTGAGAGTGAGGGCAAACCCCTGAGGAGTGATCAGATCTATGATGGGCTGAGACCTACAGAGGTGTCTCGGGGATGTTCAAGCCTCCAACTCGAATGATACGGTTGTCCGGCAGGGGACGCTGGAGGCCTTCATCAGGGTGGTAAATGGCACCTGTGACAAAAATTAGAGAAACCAAAGGAGAATTTGATGGGAACTTCTGCCAGTTGGCCTGGCTGTTGCCCCACACTAACAAGGTGAGCCAGTTCTAAGGGACAATGTGAGCGAACTACAACATTGCATAGTTATAACCTTCTCCTTGTAATAAATATATCACTGTTGTTTCACTTCTCTTTTTTGAGCTCAGACTCCAGCAGCAGGCACAAAGACAGCAGCCTTACATGTATCTTTAATCAGCTCCCACAGTTGTACACCAACAAATATGGTCAAAGAGTGTGTGTGTGACTCCTAGTAGCACAATTTCTTCTCTTGAATCTACATTGCTTCATCATCAAAAGCCATTAGACTCCACAAGAGCAGGATTTGGTGCCCTAATGAGCAATAGACTTTGCTTTCATGCCATGATAATGACGATGATAGTAACAATAGCTAAAATTTATTGTGCCCTTGCCCCATGGCAAAAACTGTTCTAAATGCTCTATATTATAAAAAAATCACAATAACTTTGGAGGTAGGTACTATTTCTATCATCATTTTCATTTTACAAATTAGGCAAATGAGGTATGTGGAATTTAAGTCACATCTCCATGGTCATATAGTTGATATGGGGAATTCACATCATTTACCAGGTGTGATTTGAAGCCAGGGCGTCTGGAGCCTGAGTGCCTGTTCTAACCACTATGTTACTCATCTTCCACATTAACCCTCTAAGTGAAGCTCATTCTGAACGCCCCGATCTCAGATTTAATCCTGTACCAGATAGTCCTGTATCCATAGCCCACTGAAGGAGGGGGAACGGAGATAATAGGATTATCTGTGTAGTTATCTATGGGTTAGGAATTAGAATAAATGGGTGATAAAAGAAAAGTGAAAAAAGTAAAAGAGGAGGAAATGGGAACAACTTTTGCACCTTGAACATACAGCCACCAGAGAATAAATC
The DNA here is from genome assembly GCF_000956105.1 of Propithecus coquereli. Taxonomy (NCBI): domain Eukaryota; kingdom Metazoa; phylum Chordata; class Mammalia; order Primates; family Indriidae; genus Propithecus; species Propithecus coquereli. Next base: position 12,659,263 of record NW_012133858.1, on the reverse strand, counting down.
AGTCTGATAAGTCATCTAACCTTGTCTCAGTGAAAATCAAATATTTTCCCCAGTGTGCACAGCATCGTATCAAACAACACCCTGGCTTACTGTGTCAGACATCTGGCAAAAGAGGATGCATTCTGACTTTTTTGTCCTTGATCTTGTCAGGATTTTATAATCATAAATTTACATTTCATATTTAGTACCTTAAAATGATTATATTCTATATTTAAATTTATACTCAAATTTTCTGTTTTTATGGTAGAGTTTAACTTAAAACAATAATAATTTAACTTATAATAATTGTAATTACAACAATCAGATTAACGATTCTTTTATCTAATATCTTTGATTTCATTAAGGTAAAGTTATATAACAGAAAATTAACCATTTTAAAGTTCACAATTCGGGAACATTTAGTACATTCACAATGTTGTCCGACAACCACCTGTATCTAATTCTAACATATTTTCATCATTTTTAAAATGAAATTAAGCAAAGTAACTGCTTATTGTCTTTGATTTTTAAATTTTTTTTTGTGTGTGGAAAATCCTAGTTTCTTTTTTAAGGGTACCGAAAAAATCTCCCATTCTGCATTCATCTGTTTTCTTTTTATTACTGATACTAGTATATTCTCCTAATCTCTGACAAGTTTTCACTTTGTTGTGTGTGTGTATCTATGTAATTAACATGTATCTGTAATACAGATCTATTGATAAAGTTATATATTAGTATTTTATCTATTCAATGTACTTTAATGTTTTATATATTTGTATTTTAATGTATCCATATATTTAATTTTAATGTTTTCAAATCTACCTGTCTTTTTCTTTAAGTTTGTACTTTCCAATTCTTGTTTTTAAAAATGCTTTTCTATATGGAAATAATACAAAAATATGTTCTTATAAAATTTTAAGGCTTTATTTTTCAAGATTTTACTCTGGAATTTATGTTTATACAATGTAACATAGGAAATATCTTTTTCGTGGGGAGAGCCAGTTGATTAAGAATTATTTTTTGATTAGCCAAATCTTTTCTGATTGTTGTGCTACCTCTCTCATTTATAATTTGCTATCTACATGTGGGTTTAGAGGGATTCATAAATTATCTAATTCAGCCCACTTATTTTATTTTGAAATAATGAGACCCGGGACAGAACATGCAGTGTGGAAATGGAATACTTACTCTTGTCAGTGGATGGAAGATAGGCAAATGCATGGGTAACAGTCTGATTCTTATTGTATTTGCTACATGTACATAAAAATGCCTGCATTTTTGTGCATGTTTCTAAGTAGTTTTGATAAAAACAGATATGTAAGATCTGAATGATGCTCTATATCTTCTCTTACATTTTAAATAACTTACCACATGATGGATGATGGTGGTTGATCACCTATTATAATTGAACTTGAGTCCAATTAGCTTACGTTTGAATTCTAGGCATCCCAATTATTAGCTTTATGACTCCTGAGAAATTGTTAAATTGCTGAATTGCAATTTACTTATCTGCATAACCACATAAATAAGATTGTTTTCAGTATTACTTAAGATGGTGCATATAAACAGCTCAGAATCTAAGGCAAAGTAGATGCTCATTCATTGATAGCTATAATTATAATTATTTTACTTCCACTATTATTGTTTTTCAAATGTCCAGAATTTCAGAAATGTAATTAAATGAGTCTCAGTATAGCACATGAGTGGAGAGGAACAAGAAATTAGGAATAATATGCTCAATAAGTAGACACTAATACCCTTAATAATCTAATATATGATAAAGGACACATCATAAATCAATTCATATAGACATGAATTTGGTAAGTACTTTTGTCATATTTAGTAAATTATTTCAAAAATATTTTACGGGTCCCATTTATTTATTTTTGTTGTTGCTGTGATTGCCTTTGGGGTCTTCTTCATAAATTCTTTGCCTAGGCCAATGTCTAGAAGGGTATTTCCAACGTTTTCCTCTAGAAATCTAATAGTTTCACATTTTAGGTTTAAGTCTGTTACCCAGCTGTGAGTAACATTTATTGGGTGTTGGGCAGGTGGGAGGGGGGAGGAGAGGTTGGGTATATGCATACATAATGAGTGCAATGCGCACCATCTGGGGGATGGACACGCTTGAAGCTCTGACTTGGGGGAGGGGGGAAGGGCAACATACGTAACCTAAGCATCTTTACCCCCATAATATGCTGAAATAAAAAAAATATGGTAAAAAAAATATTTTACAGGCTTACTTCACACCCTACGAAATCCATATTTTTTTTAAAAAGTCAAATTAAAGGCCAAGCTTGGTGGCTCAAACCTATAATCCCAGCACTTTGGAGGGCTGAGGCAGGAGGATCGCTTGAGGCCAGGGGTTCCAGACCAAGCTGAGCAAGAGGGAGACTCTGTCTCTACAACAGTTGGAATTTAGAAGAATCTTCAAAAGCCTTCTGATCCCAAAATAAGCATTCCAAAATTTAAAATTTTCCATCTTAGCAATAAGCAGAGAATAAATAGAAAATGGAAAAATTTAATTCACGCTAAGAATCAAACATATAAAACATATTTAAATAAACTCAAGTCATTTGGGATCTATATGAATTTAACTAGAAGTATTTTTATGAACATAAAATAATTAAACTTTTAAATGTGTTAACTCTCATCAACTTAATCTATTAAGTCTAAATCCAACCAAAATTAACCAAATTAGCCAAAAATTACCTTAGAATATAATCTACTAAGAATAGCAAATATTATGTATAAATATGTATATACACTTGTCCCATAACACTTGCAAAGATCCTGCCCAACATCAAAACATGTTAAAGCTACAATAATTAAAATGGAGTGATATTTTTCAGGAGTAGGTAAATAGCATAGCAGATGAAAATTCAGAGTCAAATAGAAAGATATTTGACAAATGATGGTGAAGTTACTGCCATGGAGTCATAGTGAAGTAATCTCACTTTATTCTTTTTTTTTTTTTTTTTGGTGATTTTTTTTTCTTTTTTGTAATTTTTTTTATTTCAACATATTACAGGGGTACAAATGTTTAGGTTACATATATTGCCTTTGCCCCACCCAAGTCAGAGCTTCAAGCGTGTCCATCTTCCAGATGGTGCGCACCACACCCATTAGGTGTGTATATATCCATCCCCTCCTCCCCACATCTGCCCAACATCCAATGAATGCTATTAGTATATGTGCGCTTAAGTATTATCAGTTAATCCCAATTTGATGGTGAGTATATCTCAGTCTATTCTTAACTCAGTATGCTAATCCTAGCTGAAAAAATGAACACTCAATACTTTGGAAAGAAAGAAATTTATCTCGTAAGAGTGAAAAGCAATAGAAAATAATGAGAAAAGAAACTAGTAAGCATGTAGGTAAATATATATAAATGTGTGTGTATATGTGTGTGTACAGATTAAATTTGAAAATAAAAAAGTTGAAATTGAATACAAAACAACAAAAATATGTAAGGTTGTGGAAGATGATCAGATTTAAAGTTTACTAAGGTGTTTTTATTGTAAGGTAAAGTTAGAGATGTTAATAACTTTAGAATTCGTCAAATCAAATATGCTTGTTAGATTTTTAGTAAAAATTCTAAAAGGTTTGATATGGAACATATAACTTCCAAACCAGTTGATGGACAAAAAGAAAAATAAAAGTTGATCATTTCAATCAAATTTAAGGAAGGATGAAGAACATGCTTGGAAAAGCTGGGTAAACAGCACACATAAAGATGTAAGAAACAAATCCAACTATAAAACAAATTGTGATACATGTAAGTAAACTTCATATGTGCCTTTACAGTCTGGTGTAGTTAAGAGTGTAATATCAGCTATAACAAATCATACTATTGAGTGTATATTATATGCCAGGTGCTGTTCTAAGCATTTCATTCTGGTTTTTTATATAACTCTTATAAGGACTCTCATAAAATGACCATTGTGTTACACTTTCAAGAGAGGACAAGTAAATGGATAATTTAGATATCAGAGAATTAAGTAGGGGAACTAGGGTTTGAATTTCAGGTAGATCGGCTTTAGACCCACTGTCTTTAATCTTTATGCTATAGGGCTACTCTATCAGAAGTTTAAAACAAATGTCATTCCTCAGACTGACATGTTAAGTGTGTTTCCTTTAAAGGTATGAATAGCAAAAGGATTCTTGATACTAGAGCTTCTATTGACATTATATCAGTTGTCTTATAAGCCTACTAGGAAAAGATAAAGAAATAAGAGGAACCAGGATTAGGAAAGAAGAAACTTTCGCCACAGTTCATTTAGAAAGCAAGGATGGTATAATGGTTAAACAAGTAACAGAGCCTAGAATCAGAATCCTTGCTTTTATAAGTTGACATTGATCCTTTCTGATTGCATGAATTTGGTCCAGTTGACTGACTCTTCTTGGCCTAATTCAATGAAATGCTATAATAATTATTCTCACCTTATAGGGCTTTATGAAAATTAAATGATGCTTGTGTTTACTAAAAAAGAAATAATTTTATTTAGATCATATTAAACTTAAAATATAATAATAATATGTGTAATCAGGAATGAAACCACATAAACACTCTTATATGAACACCAAGCATATGGATTTTATACCCTGGAACATTCTTTAGAATTAACATTTTTTAATATGTTACTTGATCACTTAGTTATCCTCTTACGTGATTACTCATATCCTTAACTATTTTTCTCTTAGGCTGATTTTCTTTTTTCTTTTAATATATATTTTGGCAATCTACAAGATACCTATAATATAAATGGATTCTGGATGCTAATCCTTTATATGTGCTATTCTCTCAGTCTTTGCCTTTTTTTTTTCAGTTTGTTATGGTGTTTGATGAACAAGAGTTTTTATTTTAATCTAGGGGAAGTTATCAATTTTTTTCTTTTGAGGTTTTTACTTTTTATATCTATAAAAGGAATTCTTTCATATTCAAAGTCACATCCTTGTATTTTTTATATTTTCTTTTAAAAATGTATTCCTATTCATGTCTTTTATCCATTCGAAAATAATTTTTCTCTGTGATGTAAAAAGCATTTTTTAAATACAGAAAACAATTGCTTCATTATAATTTATTGAATACTGTCTTTTCTCCAGTTATTTGTAACGTTCCTATGTCATTTATTAACTGTCTTTGTATATGTGAATTTGTTTTGAGTCACTCTATTCTATTCCTTTGGTCTATGTGTCACCGCCTACACCAATGTCTCTTAATAACCATACCTTTGTGATAACTTTGGCCATCTTATAGGTGAGTTCCTCTGTCTTATCCCGGGTTTCCCAAGAAGCAGAGCCTAAGGCAGAAAGCTTAACCACTACGCCTTTACTGGGGAGTGCCATCCTAGGGAGTAGGAGTGAAGGACAAGAGGAGTGAAGAAAGGAAGGAGGGTGAGCCCTTAAATGCAACTGATTGCTGGATTTACAAGGCTGTCTTCAAATAGGCAGTACACATTGAGTGTCATGACAGTCTATACTGGAGGAGAAAGGTAATTAATCTATTCATGAAACAATTTTCAAGAGCACTTTCATGCTGTAAATTAGGGCTGAGCAGAGTTCCATGGCTTGGCATGGCTAGGGAAACCCTGAAGCAGGAGGCAAGAAGGACCCAGCTAGTGCATGAGCTGAGGCACGGCCAGGTTGGACCGCATACATGGCAAGGTGCCTCAGGGGTGGCTCGAACAAAGGAGCCCAACAGGATCTGTAGTAATGTATGAGTGGTGGATGATACGCCTTTCTGCTTGTTTTTATTCTGCAAAATGTTCTTAGCTATTTTGGATTCTTCATATACAATATGAATTTTAGGATCAGATCACCAAGTCTCTTAGCCAGTTCAGGCAGCTATACCTACAATACTACAAACCAGAATACCATAAACGGGGCTGCCTAAGCAACAGAAATTTATTTCTCACAGTTCTAGAGGCTGAGAAGTCCATGAACAAGGTGCCGGCAGATCTGGTGTCTGGTAAGGGTACTCTTTCTGGTTCATAGATGGCAGTTTTCTCTGTGTCTTCACGCGATGGAGAGCGGAGAGAGAAGAAGCAAGCTCTCTTGTGTCTCTTCTTATAAGGGCAGTAATCTCCTTCATGAGTGCTCCCCCTCATGACTTAATGTCCTTCCAAAAGTCCCATCTCCAAATACCATAACATTGGGTATTTAGGCTTCAATATATGAATTTGATGGGGGTTATAATGAGCATTCAGTCTGCGACATCAAGTATTAGAAAACAGTGCTGTTTAGATTTTGATTGGAATTACATAGAATTGATAGATTGCCATGTTTTATAATTTTAGTTTTTCATATAGTACAAAAATATTTTTCCATACATTTTGGTCTTATGTACTGTATTTAAATAAGGTTTTTATCACATTCTTCACTAAGGATTTGCAATCTTTTGTATATTTATACTCAAGAATCTGTTAGGTTTTGTTACTACTGTATGTTTTATCCAGAATACATTATAATATTATTATACATTATATAATGTATAATACATTATTACACATTATATAATGTAAATACACTATTATACATTATATTATAATGTATTATATATGTATTTTTATATATTATATAATGTATTCATAATACATTGTAATGTATACAAAGAAAATGGGTAACATTCATGTCAGAGGATAGATGTTAATATAGTTTGAATGTGCCCCCGTCCCACGCAAAGTTCATGTGTTGGAAACTTGATCGCCAATGCAGCAGTGTTGCAAGGTGGGACCTTTAAGTGTTGATTAGACCATGAGGGTTCTGCCTCATAAATGGACTAATGCCATTATTGGGAGAGTGGGCTTGTTATGGAGGGAGCAGGGTACTTATAAAAGGATGAGTTTTGGTCCCCCTTTGTCTCTCTCATGACCTTTTATTTTGCCCTTCCACCATGGGATGATGCAGCAAGAAGGCGCTAGCCAGATACCAGTCCCTCAGTCTTGGACTTTTTAGTCTCTAGAACCATGAGCTAACACATTTCTGTTCATTATAAATTACCCAGGCTGTAGTATTTTGTAGCAGCACAAAACAGACTAAAACAAATGGTCAAGCAACTTTGAAAGACGCTCATGCTTCCTAGGAAACAGGATAATTTATATTTAAAAGACGATACATTACCAAGATCATACAAAAATAAAAAATCTGACAATATGTGTAGTTAAGAATGAAACCACTAATGATTATTAATTTTGAAGGAGCAGATACATTTGGATCAATTTGATAATATTGAGTAAGATTAAAGATGTAAAAACAATTTTCAGAGAAATGTGCATGTGATTAAAAAGACATAAACTGAAGAGAAAATTGTTGTATTATAATGGAAGAAAATCTGAATGTTCACTAACAGGTGAATGGATGAATAAATTATAATGTATCCGTAATGTGATATACTACAGAGCATTTTAAATGAATGAACTGTATTTACATATATCAACAAAGATCAAATATCAAAGAATATAAGATCACAGCAAGAATCAAGTTATAAAAATGTTTACAGCATGATAGCATTTATATAAAGCTTAAAGCATAGAAAATAATACTATTCATTCTCAATGAGCAATTACAGGAGGTAAATATATGCAACCATGAATGGTACTGACAAATGCAAAATTAAGCATATTCAGTGCCTTTTGAAAAGGAGGGCCAAGAAATACAAGAGGAGCACCCAGAGGCCTTGACCCTACCAACCTATAGTATTATGTATCATTTAAAAATCCTATTTGATATCATGATAAAGTGGCTACATTTTAACAGAGAAGTGTTTACATATGTGTATGTTATAACATTCTTTCTACAATTAAGATTCTTTGGGATAAAATACACCCAGGCTTGTAGCCAGTCCAAAGAATTACTAACTTCTGTATCATTTTGTAGGTTTTCTTCTGTAGGTGATTTTAATTTCCACAGAAAATAAGGAAGGCATGCTTTGTGCTAAAGCTGAGATGGGTTTAAGTGACATTATTTTTAAATCCAATTAGGTGCTCTGATTCCATTTATTCAGAAAGAGATCTATAGCTACATATGCTGCTTCCAAACATGACTGTCTTTTTCTAATTAAGAGAATATTTTATCCTGCCTAACCCATTTCACCTACAGATGAGTGCTTGATTTAACATTTACATAACTAATTGGCTACATCTGCTTGCTACTACTTCCTCAGGAAGCTTTGCAGCTTCTCAACAACATCCAAACCTATTACTTTTTAAGAACCTAAATATTTTCCCTATATAAACCATTTTCCATTATTTGAGCTTTAAATAATATTTCAACATGAAATATGCAGTTTAACAGGGATATCTAATGATGTCTATACAAATCCTAAAGTGAATGTTTTTGCAACATGAAGTATCTTTTTGTTATGGGAATTATTTCTTATAAATATAAACCATCACTCTTTATTATCTGTTTTTTTTTAAACTTTTGTTTTTTTTTTTTTTTAGATTAGGGCTAATGTTAATTCATTTTTATCAACGGAATATTTTTTGGGGGTATTTATCATCCTTAAAAATTCTTTAATAGTTGGAGTTTTGGGGCAATTATACAACATCTATCAAATGAGAGTGTTCTGTAAGTGCTTATAAAATCAATAATCTAATGATATAAATAGGTATATAAAGAGATAATAAAATTAAAGAACACTTACTTGTTGTCTGTTAACATTCTAACAAGCCTAACATTTTATGCGAAACAACCAAGAACGGATACCTTACTTAATATATTCAGAATACACTTTGTGCTTTATATCAAATAATATAAATAATATTTCAGAATATTTTAGAATAACAAGTGTACTATTCATAAAAATAGCAATAATTCTAGTTACATGGGAAACAATTCTTGAATATATAATAATGTGACACTGGGGCAATACAACAATTTGTTTCTGAGTGACAGACCTCCAGGTCCTCAGTAAGCCTCAAACATTTAAGGAGAATAGATGAATAAGAAACAAGACAGAAATGCTCAACTTCTAAAATGAGGAACTTGATCTAAATATTTTAGGGTGTTTTCCATTTTAACAAAACAGAAATTTATTACATATGTGATTATGTCAGTCCTCCAGATTGGTTTACTTGGAATTTACGTCATTGCAATTCTCTAGTCAGTCCTTTCTTTTTCACCGAATGCTCCAAAACCACTCTCTTTTCCACAGTTGCTGCATAATTTCTTAAACAGCTTTAGAAACTTTCAAGAAGAAAGGAGCTAAATGAACAGATTAATGAGGGGTTGTTTGTGAAATTCTTAGAGCTCCTTCAATGGCAGGTGTGATAAATTACAACACATTATTGTGATGATCATGCAGCAAACCATTATTAGTACCTAATGTAAACTACCTCATTACACAAGCACTACTTGAATTTCAACATACTTTAGCAGAAAATGTAAACTGTTCACACAATTCCAAATAAATATACTTTCCTCTAGACTGAGATTAGGCTTTCATATAGAAATGTTGGCCATGTTATTATCAAACAGCTCAGTTATATTTTACTCATGCACAGAAAAATCCCGAACCTAAATCTCATGTGCACAGGATGTTAACCTTAAACATTTCTGTTTATAATGATCTAATTTTGTTGAAATTTATATACATGACACATAAAAGTAGATAAGTAACATAATAAGATATTCAGAAGTTTTACGAGAAATAAATCATGTGAATAAACAATTGTGTTTGGTATAAATGTTACATTGTCAGTGTCCTTTATTGAATAAAATGACTTTCTTATTATGTAGGGAAAGTCTGGTTCTAAAACCTATTGTGTACCAAACAGAGAAATTACAGTTTTTAAATTCATTCATTTAATTATTATTAAAAACATCACATTATTTTTTCCTTCTTTAAAATAAAGAAAACGCTACACATTATTGAATATAAGTTTAGTGACATAAACTCTAATTTAACCCCAGATATGCTATTCCTCCACTGTATATCCCAACTATGAACACTTCCCATTATCTCCATTGCTCCAATCTAAGACTTCAATCATTTCTTACCTGGACTGTTGTTAAAGTTGCTTAACTGGTCTTCATGCTTCTATCCCTTTCCTCTTGTATTCATTATCCATGGAGTAATTAGAGTAAACTTTTAAAAACATAAATTGGATCCATTACTCTCTTAATTAAAACACTCCAGTGAATTCCCATTGTAAATAGAATATTTTCTCCGTGGCCTCCAAGGCAAGCCTGACCTTGTTTCTGCCAACTTTTTCAACCTCATCTCTCAATGTTTATTTCACCTCTCTCTCTGGCCTCAGAAACGCTGGACTTTTTCCATCCATCGAAAATTCCATGCTTATATTCTGGTCTCAGAATATTTACCCTTATTATTAACTTTGCCTGGAATGGTCTTTTTCTTGATCTAAGTATGGCTGTCTCCATCATTCATTTCTCAGATCAAATGTATCATCTTCTTAGCAAGATATTTCCTTGTTGAGATTCAGTGTTGTGTTAGATTACAATTTATTTAGAGTTGTTAGGGTAATTGCAGACCTAAAGTAAAAAACCTCAGCAGTTTTGACAGTATTCTGAGATAACGGAATTTATTCTCTATATATCCAAATCCTAATACATTAAAACCATGACATAAAATATCCAGAGCAATCCTGTATCTATAAAACTACATGAAAATAACTGATACACTGGCCACATTAACAAATAAGAAAGTGTCAGGAAAGCAATAATTTATAGTTTAGTTTTAAAAATTACCTTTGCCTAGAGAAAAAAGTAAAAATAAATAAACTAAGAAAGTTTTTTTCTTCACCATATGTTATTATTAGCTAGCCTTTTTTTTTATATCAGTTTCCATTTTATAAGAAAACAGATGTTTCTAAACAGGTGTAAGTGGGTGGATTTGAAAACCTACATACACTGAAAGCTTTTATGTTGCTTTTATGTCTGTTTTTTTAAAATAAAGAGGACAGATATCATAGTGTCCATTGCCTTTAAAAGCCTTTATTGGCACTTGCTTTTATTTTCTACTGCTATTTTCATTTTTCTTCCCTTCAACTAGTTGACCAAATGAATAAATAATGATGAAATGCAATTTACTTTTACTTCTTTCTTCAGAATTGAACTATCCCAGAGGGAAAATATCCAGTTGTCCGGTGGTCTGTGTAATAACTTCATGCTACCTATCTCATCTGTCCTTTCATTTCTGTCCCCTGTTCTAGTTCTGGCCCTCATTATTTTATGCTTATATTTTTCTTTTTGCTGAAAATACCTATATGAATTGTATAACTGAATTTTTTTCCTCACTAGAGTCTCTCATGAATAATGTCTCCAAAGAAATATTTTAAACAGATTTAATCAGGAAGATGGAATGGAATAAACCCTGAACACCAAATTAGGAGACCTGTTTTTAAAATATTTCTTGGTCTTTTGAACTGTTTTACCTTTTCATCTTATTTATTTATTTAGAGAATCTGTTTTCTCAATTTTGCAATCTTTTTCTCAGACTATTGAAAGGATAAAAAAGGGTACACATGTCACATTTTTTAGAATACTGCCTGGTATTAAATAAGTATTACAAAATTGCTGCCAATTTTTCTCCCCTAAGCAAAACCATTAATAACTTCCCATCACCAAGAGAATACATTCTTAATGTTTACTAATCACATTAAAATTTTGCCACAAATTGGAACCAACACATTCATTCAGTAAATTTGCCCCCGACATGTTTAGTCCTTCAGGAAGCCGGACGTGGCTTCTGCACACGCCTTGCATTCTCATTCCTGTACGTCATTTCCTGCATAGTTTCCTCGATCTGGAATTCCCTTATCCATCGTTGTTTACTGACTGAAATGTTTTTCATTCACCTCTTCTGGAAACCTTCTCAGATTTCCTTTCAAAATGCTATAAGGCAATATGTTGTTACCTACATAATATTTGATATTTCTATGTCCTCAAACACCATAATGTTAAACAAGGTGTCAGATGAAGTTATTTTCTTGTTCATCACAACCAGACAGTGGGTTCTTTGAAGGCTAAGACCATGTCTTGAGCCTATTTCCCTTTCATAGCATGCTGTACCCAGAAGAATAGAACCTAGTGGAGACTTTGGTACTTGGTGTTTGCTGAATTTGATGAAGACAACAAAATCTTGTGTATGTGTGTCAGTGTGTGCATGTGCTTTCATGTAGATGCTGTGTGTCTGTGTGTGTCTGTATGCACAGGGTGATATAGAGAATAGTGTTAGAGCGCAGGAAGAAACTGGGAAAGAACAGTAACTTTCATGAGCTTCTGAGAAAACTCATCTATCCATTATTCAACCTGTAGTTACTGGGTGCTAAATCCATACCAGCCTATATTAGAAAGCACCAGGGATGTAGCTGAGTAAGACAAAGTTCCTGCCATCATGACACTTACATTCTAGAGGGGGACACAGGAAATGAACAGGCAAACAAATAAAGACAAAGTATTATGTGATGTGAGGATGCAATAAGCATTATAAAGTGAGTAGAACGAAGAAAAGGGACAGAAAGTGACAAGGGTTGCTATTTTAGAATAGGTGGTCAGGGAAGTCTCACCAAGCAGGCGATATTTGTTAAGCAGGGATATAAAAGAGGTGAGGTATTGTGCATGTAAGTACCTAAGAAAAGATATTTCCAGGCAGAGGAAACAGCAAATGCAAAGGTTTTAGAAAATAATAAAAAGTATAACGTTCTCCTGTGGAACTAGTTTAGCCTGTCCCTCTTACAGGGGAAATCACTATTAATGTTTTTGTGGTAAAGATAGTGTTTTTAATTATTTTTGTAATACAGTAAATTTTTTTATCTCTCTCAAGCATCTTTCTTCATCTTTAAGGTGAGGTTCAATTAAGGGAACATTAAGGATTGTTCTAGCACCGGATTGCTATACTTCCATGAATTAAGTGCTTCTCTGCCCTCTTAGCATCACTTTCTTCATTTGTGTAGAATGTAATATTTTTATCTTATGAATTTATTTTGGATTTATACATGTGGTTATAACACTATAAAGTTAAAGTTGTTATTATTTTTTATTATTAGTGGTAATATTTTGTCTTTATTTCTTGATTTCTGAAGCCTTGATTAACTGGCCCTTTCTGTTAATTAGTTTTGACTCAATTTTGAGGCAGCATTACAAAGCTCTCAAATAGCAATGCTCAGAAATATGCTTCAGAGTTAGATTCTCTCTCCCCCCACCCCTCAGTAATTTTAGCGTACCAAAAAAAGAGGATCTTCCTGGAAACATTAAGAGGAGCTGACAAGGTGGACTCAGGCATTGGGTTTTTGTGCAATCATGTGTGGAATCCATAGGTGGTCCATAGTACTGTCTTTAGTTTTGGAGGCTGAGAGGTGACTAAGGCAGTTGTTCAACCTAGAGAAATTAGCTTTGTTCACTTCAGCATTTGGCTGAAGGTTGGCTTGGGAAGACAGTACTCCAGCTGGGATGTTGCACATGGCACAGATTGATCTTGAAATCTGGTCCTGAAATCAACTTCACAGCAGGAATTTCACACATGCAGGCACAAATGAGCACTTTGAACATCCCCATGAAAGAGCTGCTAATACTGTCTAAACCAGCTTTCAGTTTGGTAGCCAGCCTTCCAGATAAATGTCAAATTACCAGTATTATTTATCATAGAGAATGACTAAAGAAAGCTTAATGCCAGTACTAGAGAATCAGCTAAACAAATTATGTTATATTCAAAGAATGAAACACTATGCTTCCATTAAAAATTATGTTGTGTAGTAAAAAAAAAAAAGTCAAATTAACTGGATAATTATACTTGAATATGAACCCAATGCCAGTGTTAGCTTTTTGGAATAAGATTTATTTTTCTTTAAATCATGCTGGCTTCAAATCTTATAGAAATGTTATTTACCTCAGATTTGGGGAAATATACAAATAAATAAAAGACTAAACAAAATGGGCTATTATTTTCCTTCCTCCCTTCATCTCTCCCATCCACCTTTCCTTCCTTCCTTCTTTGTATGTACTTTGTGCCAAGCACTATGCTGGGCGTTGTGGAGTAAAACAAGACGTGTTAACATACAGCCTTTTTGATAGTCAACTAGCAACCTCATGGGGAAGATAGACATATGCTAAATAAAAAATATTATAAACGTGCTCTAATAGAAATAACAAAACATGTATTTTGAAAGCACACAGATCCTAAGTCCCAAGACAGCTAGGACTTTTTGTCTTGGCTACTCTTTTAACTCCACTGATTAGCAACGTGATAACACATAGTAAGTGTTTAATCCATTGTCTAGCTTTGTGGAAGAGATGGTGGCAAATAAATGAAAACTTAAAAAAAGAGATCATATTTGAACTGGGATATAAAAGCATTTCTTTTCTTTTTTTAACCTGTTTTCTTTGTGAAAAGAACCTTGGAAATTTCTAACATTTTATCCTTCTACAATAACCCCACATTTTGTTGCTGGCTGTAATTCTCACCAGCAGTGTATAAGAGGGCAAGAGAGATGAACAGACACGTCAGAAAAGAAGATATACAAATGACCAAAAACACTTGAAAAGATTTTGAACATCATTAGTCATCAGTGAAAAGCAAATAAAAAACATAATGAATGACATTACACATTTTTAGAATGACTATGATCAAATAAAGACTGAAAAATTGTGTTGGTATGTAGACTTATTAAATCTATTGCTTATATAAGCAAAATGATATCTCCCAAAAGGGAAAGTTTTACTTCTCTATTTCTGAACTTTATATGATTTATTGCTATTTTACTTTCTATATTCCAATTAACAGGACCTCCAATACAGTGTTTGCATTTTTGTTTTTGAGTTATTAGTTCTTTGTATCATCTGGTACATGTCCTTTGTCTGATATATGCGTTGTGAATATAATCTCCCAGTCTATGGATTGCCTTTTGGTTCTATTAACATTGCTTCCAAGGAGCAGAAGTTTTGAGTTTCAATTAAGTTCAATTTATCAAGGTTTTTATAATGATTAATAAAAATGATTAATGTTCTATGAAAATTAATAAAAATGATTATGTTCTAAGAACACTTTAACCCCTCTAGAAATTTTATAATTTTAGGTTTCACATTTATGTCTGTTATCAATTTCCAGTGTATGGTAAGAGATACAGATCTCTTATTTTACTTTAAAAAATCTATGTAAAAATTCAATTGTTCTAGCAACATTTATTGAAAAGAATTTTCTTTCTCAATTGAATTGTCTTGGCACCTTTGTAAAAAATCAATTAACTAAATATATGCAGGTTTATTTCTGAACTCGTGATTTTGTTCCATTACTCTGTATGTTTAAACTTTTGCCACAGCCAAAGTGTCTTGATTTCTGTAAGCTTTAAGTCTTGAAAACAAGTATTATAATTATTCTAACTTTGTTCTTTTTAAGAAAATGCTTAGCATAGTAATGGTAAGTTCTTTGAATTTCTATACAAATTTTAGAATAAGCTTATAGAGTTTGCCAAAAAAGTCTAAGGGATTTTGATTGGAATTGTATTGAACGTATAGATAATTTGTTAGAGAAGTGACATTTTAACAATATTGAGACTTTCAATCCGGGAACATAATATATTGTCCCATTTACTTAGACATTCTTTAGTTTATCTTAACAATATTTATAATTCTTAGTGTGAGATGATAGTTTTCCTTATATTTATCTAAGTATTTTATTAATTTTAATGCTATTGTAAATTGATTTTTAAACAGTTTAATTTTTCAAATTATTTACTGCTAATATATTCAATCACACAGAGGAAAGAATCTCAAATACAAAATATTTTTATATTAACCTTTTATTCTATAACTTTGTTAAATTCACTCATTAGTTCTAACAATTGTTTTGTAGACTTATGGGATTTTTTTACATATATATAATATATAACTATATGCCTATATATCTCAATAAATGCAAAATAGAAATTCCTAATCTCTTTCCTACCAGGTGTCTTCTCTTTGTAAATGGAATTACCATCACTATCACGTTTGCTCCTAAATACTAGGCATCATCTTGATTACTCCTTTGTCTCATCTTCCAAAGAAATCCAGAAAATCCTCTGATTATCTCTGCCATCCTGAATTTTCCAGTTCTATTTATTTCTACAGCCACCGCCTTAGTCCCCAGTCGCAATCTTCTCATGTCCAATAAGATAAAGTCATTGACTGAATGGTCTTCTTGCTTCTGCTTTTGCCCCTCCACACGACAGAGAGAAATCTATTAAAAATACTACTAGGATCATGCTTACTCACTGTCAGAAGCATCCCATTAAATTTAAATTTAAACCCCGGTTACCTATCACTGTCTTCAATACTTAAAACACTACGCTCCCTGCTTACATCTCCATAGTCATTTTCTCTTACGTTTATTATCATGCAGCCGCCGTTGCCTCTTCTGTTTATTGCATATATCCAGTTCTCATCACTGGGGGCTTTAAGTTATTTTCCTCTGCCTGGAATCCTCCTCACCCTTCTGGTTTCAGCTGAAAGATAAAATTCTCAGAGATGCCTTCTTTGAAACACTAGCTACAATAGTTTTCCTCCCACAGTTATTCTCCATCTCCTTAATTAATTCACTTATTCACTTTATTGCATTTATCACAACCTGTAAAAATATTTCTAATTTTATTTTTAACAGGTATTTCTGCTATTACTAGAATGTAAAGGATCTTTTCTTTTTTTTTTTTAATTTCAGAATATTATGGGGGTACAAACATTTTGGTTATATATAATGTCTTTGCCTGGCCCAAGCCAGAGCTACAAGCGGGCCCTTCCTTCATACAGTGCGCTCCGCACCCATTAGTTGTGAGTTTACCGACCCCCACCCACTCTTCCCACCTGACCCACACCCGATGAATATTACTGCTATGTGAGCACCTTAGTGTTGATCAATTAATACCAATTTGATGGTGAGTACATGTGGTGCTTGTTTTTCCATTCTTGTGATACTTCACTTAGACAGATGGGCTCCAGCTCTATCCAGGATAATATGAGAGGTGTTAGTTTGTTTTTTGCAGTTGAGTAGTATTATATGGTATACATATACCATATTTTATTAATCCACTCATGTACTGATGGGCACTTGGGTTGTCCACATCTTTGCAATTGTGAATTGTGCTGCCATAAATATTCGAGTGCAGATGTCTTTATTATAGAATGTCTTTTGTTCCTTTGGGTAGATGCCTAGCAGTGGGATTGCTGGATCAAATGGTATTCCTATTTTTAGCTCTTTGAGTTATCTCCAAACTACTTTCCACAGAGGTTGTACTAATTTGCAGTCCCACCAGCAGTGTAAGAGTGTTCCTATCTCTCCATATCTATGCCAATATTTGTTGTTTTGGGACTTTTGGATAAAGTCCATTCTCACTGGAGTTAGGTGATATCTCATTGCGGTTTTGATTTGTATTTCTCTAATGATTAGAGATGTTGAGTGCTTTTTTTATATGTTCACTAGCCTTTATTCTGTCTTCTTTTGAAAAATTTCTGTTCATGTCCTTTGCTCACTTTTTGATGAGGTTGTTTGATTTTTTCACGTTAATTTTCTTAAGTTCTATATAGATTCTTATTATCAGTCCTTTATCAGATGTGTAGCATGCAAATATTTTCTCCCATTCTGTAGGTTGTCTCTTCACTCTAATGATAGTTTCCTTGGCTGTGCAGAAGCTTTTTAATTTGATCAGGTCCCAGTTATTTGTTTTTGTTGCTACTGTGATTGCTTTCAGGGTCATCTTCATAAATTCTTTGCCTAGGCTTATGTTTCAACTTATTGTTATATTCATAGTACTTCAAATAAGACCCACACACAGTAAGAATTCAACATGGGTATTGAATGAATAAATGAGTGAATAAATATTCCTAAAAGTCTAAGTTTTTGTTAAATTCTTAAGGGGACTTTTACTTAATTTACAAACTACTGCTTTTAAAGTACAAAACCCACAGATTTATTTTGTCCCAAAGCATGAAAAACACAGTAGCACTAATCAAAGGAGGGTTTAAGGTAGGAAAGTAGGCATATAGATAAAATAGACCTCTCTGTATCAATTGATTACTATGAACTGATGGAATCTCAGATTACATGTATTTGGAGAACACCACTGGTAGCTTCTCAGGTTTTTCCCTGAGACGTGTAATTTATTTGCATCTTCAATTGCTTTAGCATTGTGCTAGCATAATATTTATGGGGTTAAGATGTTGCCAACCACAGTATTTGAGATGAAAACCAATAGTACCATGTTTAAAATATTATAATAATTAGTAATTCTTCTCTGCTAATTTTATATTGTTTCTTGCATTCACTTTAGTTATCTAGGTTTCACTGCTTATTTCTTACATCATCTCATCCTTGAATTTTTTGAATTGATAGATATATTATTTATGTGGCTGAAATCATTGTCCTTCTTCAAGATATATTAAAGGAAAGCTTAGCCACTCTATTTTATAATATAAAGTTACAAAATATCTTCTTTTTTGTCAAATTTTCAGACGCCACAAATGCATTAAATGTTTTCAAATAGATTTTAATAATGTCTGAACAAAAGCATGGTCTTCTCAAAAGCTATGGTGGTGTTTTCTTCATATCTTTAAATCACAGGTGAAAATATGTTCAGCACAAATCACCACGCGATTAAAATAATAAGTAGGCTGATACTGTATTGCCCCTACTAAATGCAATCTACTTATTCTTTTAATATCTAGTGTACTGTGTATCTCTCCTATAGTTTTTACTTTGCAACTGTCATTTATTGAGTGCTTCCTCTCCTACTACGATATTTAATATACATGTTTTCTGGCTCCTCTTCCACACTGGTTATATTGTAAGCCTCTTGAGTATTGCATAAAGAATCCTTATTTTAAATGTCCCAGGGTACCTGGAACACAATAGCTACATGTTGAATTTAGCTATTAAACTATAACACATTTTCATAACAACAAATCATATCTATAAATTGAGAAAATGCCAACCTGAGACAGAAATATTCATATTTATTAATCAAAAATTATATGCTATAGAGTTGCAAGGATTTTGTCTTTTTTAGCTTCAAGGTGTTCTATAGAGCTTTTGTTAATATGGGACTACATTTCTGTTCACTTCTTTCAGTGTAACAATGTTATAGGCTAACTTGTATTACCCTAAACATTCATATTTGAAGTACCTTAGAGCATGACTGTATTTGATAGACAGGATCTTTACAGAAGTAATTAAATTAAAATGTGGTTATTAGAGTGGGGCCTAATCTGCTATGGTTATGCCCTTATAAGAGGAGGAGAGTAGGACAAATGGAGAGAGCAGTGGTGCCTGCTCACAGAGGAGAGACCACATGAGAACACAGCGAGAGGATGGCCACTGTTAAGTCAAGGAGAGAGGCCTCAGAACTCTTCTTACACCTTGATCTCAGATTTTTAGCCTCCAGAACTGTGAGAAATAAATTTCTGTTGTTTATGGCACCCAGTCTGTGCTATTTTCTTACAGTGGACCTAGCACACTGGTATAGGCAGAATATTGTTTCTTTCATGAAGTCCCATTGATGCTTTAAAGGTAGAAACACCTCCTTTTCATAGGGAATGAGTAAGTTTAGTGCAGCATTTAAAGGTATGGCTTTGACCTTCCATAGACGTCGTAAATTGTCAAAGGGTTTCAGCCCTACCTCTTACCTGATAGCTGTCATTTATCTGTTATTATAATATTTAACGCATATGCTTATGTATGTCCATGGACAGTTCCTTAACTTTATTTGATTTCTTCATACGTAAAATATTTTATTGGCTTGTGAAAATTACTTAAGACAATATACATAAGGCACTTAGTATCAGCCAGACATATATTAAATGACCAGCATATTTCAGCTCAAGAATAGATGTTTAAA
>NW_012133858.1:12636414-12639408 GCF_000956105.1 Propithecus coquereli | reverse complement strand
TAAGAAGAGACTGTAAAACAAACAAACAAGAGACATATGAAAGCATGAAAATACAAAATGTTTGAAAAAGAAAACCTAAAAGAAGTAGTAATGAGAGACAATTATATAACACTATTAGTATCAGATAAAGTATACTTTGAGACAAAAGCCAGTTTAAAATACAACAAATATGTAACAATTTCAAATATATGTGTCTAATACCTCAGCTTCAAAATCTGTAAAGCAAAAATGTATAAATAACTGCAAGGACAGATAGGCAAGTATATCACCAAAATAGTGTTTTTTAATATGTCCGCCTTTCACGGTAATTGACCCTACTGACAAAAATCAGTAAGAACGTGGATATTTGTCCAACACAATAATAACAAGCTTGATTTAATGGGCATAGAGGTCAACAATCGTATCATTTGCACATAATTACAGTTTGTTTAATTCCTTTCTGTTTCTCATATATTTTATTTCTTTTTTCTTGTCTTATTCTTTTTTCTTGTATTGGCAGATATGCATATCTAAGATATGCAGAAAAAATGTTAGAAGCAATGATAGTAGATACCTTTATTGGTCAGGAATAAGTGTAGGAAATAGGAAATTCTCCAAGTACTGTAAGAAGAAAGGAATTTGATTAAAGGAGATAGCTGGTCATAAAATTACTAGGAGTGCAGAACTAAGTTGTAGGCTAAGCTTTCAAGAATGTCACTCAGGAAAAGGCAAAAATCCCTCAACATAATAATACTGTTTCTAAGATCACAACTGACCAAGAAGATACCACTGGGTTCAATGTTACTTTCTCTACTTGCTAAAGACACACTGGAAAAGAAGCCTGGGTTTCCAAAGCTGAGATACAGGGGTAAATACTCTGAAGTAAGAAACTTCCACTCTCATGAATACCACCACTCTCATAACTGTGACTGGCTCTTGACACTTTGGAATGCTGCTGCAAAATGTTTTTCCTCTTTCATGACAATATTTGCTGGCAGAGGAGCTAAAAAAAGGCGGAAATATGGTCTCTAACTCATTTATATCTTCTCTATTTTGTGCTAGTGTTCCTAATTAGCAGATTCTATTTTGCATTCAGATAACTATTTGCAAGTGTGAAAAATGTGATTTTATGACCCAGCATGTATAGCCAGCAAAAGAGTGAAGGACAATTGTATGAGCTATAGCGTTCTAAACGGTATCTTTGTTTTGTTTTTCATGTTAATGAAATGCCTCTAAAACATCATCATTCACTGTGTTTTTTCTTGTCTTAGACTTCTGTTGTCTATAAATTTTTTAAAAATATAGTCTCACAATTTACATTTTAGCTCTACATTGAATATTTTAGATGCAGCTGAAGAGACAATTAATATACTATTATAAGTGTATTCAGTCAGATTATATAACAGAAAAACAAGAAAATAGAAAGCATAAAACATTACAGAACATAAAAAAGAGAATGAGAAAATCTAATATTATTCAATCACCTCAATAAAAAATGAGAGAAATGGAGAGATCTATAGTTGAATAAATGAATAAATTTACTATACATTTTTACAAAAGAACAAACATTAGATTCAGAAAACCAAATGACTCTCAGTAAGATATATATTAAAAAAATCCCCATATGTTCGCATTGTACTAAAACTACACAATTCAGACAAAGTTCAAATGTCCTATGAAAGAGAAAAAAAAAAGGATTTCTATTAACAAATAATAATTAGATTGCTAGCTGACTTCTCAACATCAACAATGGAAGCCCAAACATGGAATAACATTTTCAAAATGTTTAAAGAAAAAAATTAATTTAAAGTGACATACCAAGACTAATTTTCATAAAAATATTCAGATAAATAAAAGCAGTATTTCTATCAAAAGATTTTCACCATCCCAAATCACTGTTTCTGCTGAGTTACAGTAATCCTAGATTGAAGCTTTGAGGTAAAAAATGATATAAAAAAATAAAGTAATAAAATTATAAATAATTCTAAATAAATATTGATAAATAAAAAAGTAATAAAATGACTGTGAGCTTAAAAGTATAGAATTAAATTTTAAAGAATAGCAAATAATTTGGGAGGAGGTAATTCAAGTTCCTGTGTTGGTCTGAGGAAGGGAGAGGGTAGACAATGATAGGTGTCTACCTATGAAATCCAAGACCTACAACTTATGTAACCTTGAAAATTGTGCCTAATTTTTTGTGACTCAGTTTCCTCATTTGCAAAGTGGGAAGAATAGCAATATCCACTTCATAGAGTTTCTGAGATAATTGCATGTAGTAATATATGTAAAGTACTCAGAACAATATCTGGGCCATAGTGGTGCTTTATGTATTATTGCTTATCATTATTTTCATTAATGTTAAAATGTCTACATCAATTAAAGAATAAAAACAGAATGTGTAACATAAAAGATATGGGAGTGGAGTAGGTATGGAAAGAAAATGTCTAAGAACACAAAAGAAAACAAGAGAGGAGGGAAAAGATAAGTAATTTTCAACTACGTGCTATCTGTATGTGAGAGCTAAATATTAAAAAAAATTGCTCCCTTGGAGATAGAAAGTAGAATGATGGCTACGAGAGGCTGGAAGGGTAGCAGGGAGTGCAAGATAAAGTGGAAGTGTTTAATGGGTGCAAAAATATAGTTAGATAATTAGACAGAATGAATAATATTCATAATGTTCAATATAGCACAACAAAGGGACTATACTCAAAAATAAGTCAGGGTATACTTTAAAATAACTAAAAGAGTGGAATTGGAATGTTCCCAACACAAAGAAATGAAAAATGCTTAAGATGATGGATTCCCCAATTATCCTGATTTGATTAATTCACATTGTATGCCTGTATCAAAGCATCACCTGTACCCTATAAAGATATATTAATATGATTATTATGTACACATAATAACTAAAAATAAACAATAAGAAGAGACTGTAAAACAAACAAACAAGAGACATATGAAAGCATGAAAATACAAAATGTTTGAAAAAGAAAACCTAAAAGAAGTAGTAATGAG
>NW_012133858.1:12634327-12636179 GCF_000956105.1 Propithecus coquereli | reverse complement strand
TGCCACCATGCCTGGCTAATTTTTTCTCTATATATTTTTAGTTGTCCAACTAATTTCTTTCTATTTTTAGTAGAGACGGGGTCTCGCTCTTGTTCAGGCTGGTCTCGAACTCCTGACCTCGAGGGATCCTCCCGCCTTGGCCTCCCAGAGTGCTACGATTACAGGCATGAGCCACTGCACCCAGCCGAGATGTAGATTTTTTAAACAGAAGTTAATTAATCTTTTTTGAGAACAAACTTGCTGTGTTTTCATGTAAATATTCTTATATTTAAAAATCGATTAAAAACCATGTATTTTTTTGAAACATCATTCATCTAGTAAAGGTAATGAGAAATACAAGGTTCTTAGAGTTTCTCTTTCTATCCTACCAATATTTAGATATTTTTGCATGAAATATTCAGAAGTTGCATCAGCACATTTTTACATTGTGTTTTTAGGCAAAAAGAAGGCTAAACTAAAAAATGCTGAGTGAACTATAACAGAGGATGATATTTCAGACAGATTGCTATGTGGCAAGAAATATTACAAATTTTACCCTTTTACTGACCCCTTTAGAAATCATGTTTGAATGCAAGAGAATGAATGTGACATTATTTAAAGAAACAACCTTGGACCACCTTTAGTTGTAAAATATGAAAAGTATCTACATATTTTGACATTTAAAATTTTCATTTTAACAAATTATATCTGATACACTTCATATCTCACTGTTGTAGTTGCCTGAATCTGCTCAGATTTCTTAAACCATTTTATTGAAGTATGGCTGAAATGTAAAAAACTGCATACATGCAATATATACTACTTGTTGAGTTTGTGGATAAATACACACCCATGAAACCATCACCACAGTCTGTGCCATAAACATTTCCAGAAGTTTCCTCCAGCCTCTGTATTTATTATTACTTTTTTGTGATAAGAACGTTTAACATAAGATCTACCCTCTTAGCAAATTTTTAGGTATATAGTACAAAATTGACTATAGACACTATACTATAAAGCAAATCTCCAGGACTTATTCATTTTTGCATCACTGAAACTTTATGGCTAATGTTGGCTAAACTCTTTGCCCGAGATTACTCCCTTGTATTGGCCCTGCTGGTGATTTTTCCAAGAAAGGAGTCAGGGGACCAGGATAATAGTCTGGACTTGACACTTTGATGTGTGTGGTCGTTCTTCAGTCAAGAGCACACGCCAACAACCAAGGGCAGTCTTCTACCCTGACGTCTTTGGTGCCGAAACCTGGGATTCTGACAAGGTCAAAGGGAGCCCGACGAGGGATGATTAGCAATGCCCTGAATTCCAACTGACCTTCTACAGAGAAGTGCTTGACTGCCAAGTGGTCTTCCCAGTCATTGGTGAAGGATCACTTTGGTACCCCTGCCAATGGGCTCACCATGATCAGCACGTTCCTGGTGAAGGAACCCCCAGCAGAAGATTCCCAGGCATACTGATCATCATCGTTGTGCTTTGTGATCACAACCACTTTCTCTGCCACCAGGTAGGCAGAATAAAAGTCGACACCAAACTGCCCAATCATGGAGATGTCTGCACCAGCCTGTAGAGCCTCCATAAATGCTTTAGTACCAGACTTGGCAATGGTTCCCAAATTATTCATGAGATCAGCCTTGGTCATGCCAATGCCTATGTCCACGAAAGTCAGAGTGCGTTCCTGAGGGTTGGGGATGATGTCAATTTTCAACTCTTTATCGCTGTCCGACTTGGAAGGGTCAGTTTTGCCTGAGACCCATCACATGAGTCAGGCATGGAATTTTTCTTTTGTGGTATCATGCTGACACCTAAAAACTTTCAGATTTTGGAGCATCTCAGATTTCAGATTTTCAGATTAGGGATG
>NW_012133858.1:12630869-12634277 GCF_000956105.1 Propithecus coquereli | reverse complement strand
ATTAGATGTGTTCACCATGACACAGACACATCAATCATGAAAAGGCCCAGGTCCGGGTGCCATGGCTCACGCCTGTAATCCTAGCACTCTGGGAGGCCAAGGCAGGAGGATCGCTTGGAGTTTGAGACCAGCCTGAGCAAGAGCAAGATCCTGTCTCTACTAAATATAGAAAAAAATTAGCTGGGCTCAGTGGCATGCATCTGTTGTCCCAGCTACTCGGGAGGCTGGGGCAGGAGGATCACTTGAGCCCAGGGGTTTGAGGTTGCAGTGAACTATGATATATGATGATGCCACTGTACTCTAGCCAGGACGACAGAACAAGACTCTGGCTTAAAAAAAAAAAAAAAGAAAAAGAAAAAGAAAAGGCCCAGAACTGTTTCATTTTAAAGCCAATAATCATATGCATTACACTCAGCTTAAGCCTGTGCAATTACTGTAGTCACATTTTTAGCACCTCTGTTGGAGACCATTTAGGTTGTGCTTATTCTTACTGCTGTCTCCTTCGCACTCTCTTTTGGTAATCACTTCCAGGACTGTAGCATGCAGCAATCCACAAAGCTGTTTCTCTCACGTTATCCCATTAGTCTAGTCCATGCATGAGCAGAAAAGATAAGTATAATTCCCATTCATTCTATAAGTAAAAGAAAAATGGATTTGAACAAGAAAAGTGAAGAAATTTACCTAAGGTCATGCAAGGAATCACCTGGTCACACAGGTATTCCTACACTTACATCATACAATTTTTAGTTCCAACAGTTTAAATTTTCATGTTTTTCTGGGACAGATTTATGAAGACATCTTTCTCCCAATAACAGGAGCTGAGAAACTTACAGAATGTCAGGGTCTTATATCTTTCTAAAAGATTTAAGGACAAAGTTAAGAGAAAACTTGTGGCCTAAACAGAATAGTTGTAGGAGACGTTTTTTCCCAAGACTTTACCTGCGGTATCTGGGTCTTCTAAAGTCATATGCCGGGATAATCCATCTCAGGCATCAACATGGTGTGACCAAAATGCTACCCTGGCTTTCTTGGCTTTGGATGTCCTTACTTTATAAAAGGATGAAGAACAACTTCCAGCATAGTAAAAGGCAGACAGTTTGATTGCAGGAGGAAGAACAGTGCTTTTTTTAAAAGTAGAATGCTATTAAGAACTTCAAAATATATAAAAATAAATATCAGAATGTAGTTAAAATTGTTAAGCTGTAGAAAGTTTGGCTGTTGCATTCAAATATGTCATCTTGTTGGCTTTTTGGAAGAAAGCCAAAGGCAGCATCCAAATTTTTTTTTTTTTTTTTTTTTTTTTTAGTTAAGAATAAAAGCATCAAGCTGTATATTGTGATCAAAGGAATTCAGACAAATTGAAGAGAGGTGAGAAGTGGATTACATCAGCTCAGCAGGACGAGTGTCAGATTTATTGAACTCAGCAAGGACAGTGTGTGGAAATCACCGTCTGGGCTGAGAGACCCAGGCATACTGTTCCCTGTCCTTCAAAATAAACTGTTGAGACACTGTCATTAATATTGTGATTTTTGAAACTTTTATCTTGGGGAGAGTGTGTGTTACCTACTAATGTATTTTTTTCTCTCTCAGTGAGGATTACTGTATTTGAAAGGAATACAGTATTAATTTTAACCTCCCAGCAATGCTTTCTTTAAAAATAAAATATAAGTTTCTTCCCTAATCTCCTTCCCCTTATTTCTCCTTCCTGGTTAGTACTTCTAAAGCAAGATAATTAAGATTGACAATTCAAAACTGTTAGATACTTAAAAATCAGAAGGGAGAATTTGTGACTGGATCTGATCCACGAGAGAGCTTAGGGGGTGACAGGAAGGACAGCGAAAAACATTTAATATGCTACATTTTCCCAGAAATTACGTTAAGTACCAGCTTTCACGCTGTAGAGGATCTCTCTGATGCTGAGCCCAAAATAACAAGATCACTCAAATTTCACCTTCACTGTAGATTTTTGGTTTTGTTGGTTGTGAAATAAATAGGCGGGCAGAGATCTGGGTAAAGGGAAAGTATGGAAGAACTGTTACTAATGGAAGCATAATCAGTTATCTACCATCTATAGGAACTATTTCAGAATATTGTTATTCTAAATTCCAGTGAATGACCTGTGCTGAGAGAAAATAACGTGAGTTAGTAATAACAGGGGTTCGTTAACATCCAAAATCTGCCAGAAGACTTATACCAGGGTAGTAAACCATGTTGAATTGATGTTGAAGAGTCTGAATATCACTGACAGACTTTATTAGTTGAAAGGCTAGATGCCATCTGAGGTCTAATAAAGAATAATTTATCTGAGCCTATGGTTCAGAGTATGAGGTTTCCAATTGCTGTTACTGAACACATGAATTGGAGGAGTCCTTTTCCTTATGTGGGCCTTAATTTCCCAATCATTGAAAGATTAGGGGCGATTCCTGAAAAATTTTTTTGTATTTGGCAGAAATTTGTAAAGAGCCACTCTACAGAAATAAATGCACAAAGATTTTCATCCAACTCAGGTGATTTATAGACAACTTTGGGGTCCATGGATCTCAAATGATCTCTAAGTTAACTTCATACTCTAATTCTAAAAACGTATATTGTAGTCATAAGATCAAAACAATGTTAGAGGCCGAAGGGTAAGTCAAATGTTCTAATTTTACAGTTGTGTCAATTGAGTGTTAGAGAATCGAAGTGTTGTCTTCATGTTCAACAAGTCTCTCCTTTTCCCTTTGGTGATATTGCACTTCCCTGACTTACCTCTCATCTTTGCATTTGCTCTTACATTTGAGCAACCGGTGCCAACCTCAGTGCAGCCCAACTCACTGGAAAGTATTTCTGGTTTTGAGTGCTGCCATGATACTGCTCACAACAAAAATGAATCTGACATGCAAAGGAGAGAAAAGTGAAAAATCAAATCGATGGAATAAAAGGAGAGATGTAGGGCAACCCTTAAAAATCAGTCAGCATCAGAGGAGGTTATATGCATTCATAGGAATTGGTCAAGTCATCCTTGTTCTTGGTTTACTCTCCCTCACTCAGAATAGCATTCTCATTGAATGAGAATTGAATTCTGACGTCACTGCCAGTATTGGGCTTAGGAAATCTCTCAAAAAGTAATTGATTGTTAAGAGACAAAAGAGATGATTCACACACAAACATTGTAATGCAATTTATAAGCTGAATAAATAAAATATGTATGTATATGCAGTGTAGCCATTTTGTCTTTTATTTTAGTAGCATTTTACAGGTTTATTTTGCATCTAATAATAATTAGATAAAAGTTAGGCAGTTGTGTACAAGTTTCACAATATGAATAGCATTAAAAGAGATGTAGACTTTTTTTTTTTCGAGACAGAGTCTCACTCTGTTGCCCTGGCTAGAGTGCCGTGGCCTCAGCCTAGCTCACAGCAACCTCAA
>NW_012133858.1:12629066-12630819 GCF_000956105.1 Propithecus coquereli | reverse complement strand
ATGGCACTTTTTAACTTTTAGGTCATGATTTGTTTCTACCTTAATTGATTAATTTTGTAAACTGGATACTATTATTGTTTAATATAATTCATTTTTGCTTTTAGTTACTCACATAGTATCATTTTAACTGCTCACTATTTCTTCTTGCATCTTTTTTTATAGGTTCGTATCACATAGAATTCTATGTTGATTTCTTGAGACTCGGTTTTAAAATACATCCATCTAGAATTTTTTTCCCCCCCAAGACTCTGGGGGTAGTACCAACTTGGAACTCTTTAAAAATTTTTCAGATTGGAGGTTTTGAAGCAGAGGTGGTGGTAAATCTGTCCCCAGAATCAAATAAAAGTGGGCTTGCTGTTAAGAATTCTCGAAGGAATTTTTGGCAACATGATGAATCTGGAAGATATTATGTTAGGTGAGATAGGCTAGGCACAGAAAGACAAAAACACTATATGATGTCATTCACACATGGAATCTAAGAAAGTTAATCTCATAGAAGTAGAGAGTAGAATAGTGGTTACCAGAGGCTGGGGAGGGTAAGGAGTGTGTGTGTAGAGGGAGAGGTTGGTCAATGGGTACAAAGTTACAGTTAGGAAGAATAAGTTCTGGTGTTCTACTGTAGGGTGACTATAGCTAATAATAATGTACTGTATATTTCAAGATAGCTAGAAGACAAGATTTTGAATGTTATCACCATAAAGAAATGATAAATGCTTAAAGAGATGGATATGCTAATTATTCTGATTTGATCATTATACAATGTATACATGCACTGAAACATCACACTGTATCCCATAAATATGTACAATTATGTGTCAATTATAAATTAAAAATACATAAAAAATTCTCATAGGAGACTTGTTTTGTTTTTCGTTCAGCTCCACTTGAACAAATAGAGATAAACATCTCTGCTAATTCTCTCCAGCCAGGTTTTAATGTATTTTGAATTATGATTATTCAGAGGTCCTGTTTTTCTCTGAATTTCTCTTAACTAAGATGCCATTCTGATAGCACCCTAGTCATTGTGTCCTCTCTTCAGTGCAGTTGACTGGTTATAATAGAGGTTTTAGGCTATAAGTGATGGACAATTGGCTCCAAGTTAATGCAAGCTCCAGTACTCACAGAATCCTTTCCTACTTTGTGAATAGGATTTTTGTTGTTTCTGCATTTTTTAATTAACTTTAGATGTACTATTGTGGGAGGTGATTCAGTTAATGGAAGCCTTTATGTTTTTCTATGGTTATTTCTTAAATTGTTGAGTATAATCTGTATGTAGTGGTATTTAAGGAGCCAACAGAAACAGTAATAGTTAGATAAAAACATTTATATGAAGGCACATAATATCTGACTTTGAATGTGCCATCATATAAATGTAAATTATATAATTTTATATGATAACCAAAAAAAAATCACTACAATATAAATCAGGCTAGTGTGTTTTAAAGATGGAGAAAACCATTATCAAGTTTTTTCACAATGACAATGGCCATTATGTGCTATACTCAACTTTATTTTTAAAGTGAATAAAAAAATTTCAGAAATGTTCCTGGCATAGTGTCTAATCCTAATAACTAACATAATCAGTGTTACCAATGCCACAGCAGAAAACCACCATATATAAATTTACTCTTTAAATATTGTATAAGATTAATAATGTCTGCATGGCAGAATTAAAAATACTACTTAATTCTTATCAAAATTTCTTAAGATATGTCTAGGTCTGGTTTATTTATTTTCCTAGAAATTATGAAAT
>NW_012133858.1:12617867-12619625 GCF_000956105.1 Propithecus coquereli | reverse complement strand
TGAGACTAAAAAAAAAAAAAAAAAAAAAAAAAGCTGCCTCGGGCTAAACTCTTTGGCTAATGTTGTGTCCTTTGACCAATAAAGTCTTCTGACAACAAAAAGTGCTAAACATGTGATGCAATGCATATGTTAAGTAGCTTGATTTAACTATTCCACAATGTGTATGTGTATACATACATGTAAACATCATGTTAAATACCATAATTATATTCAACTTTATTTTTCAATTAAAACATAAGTAAATGATTTTTAAAAAGCATTGGATTGGGTATCAATGAAGAATTAGATTCAAGTCTTGGCTCTCTCTCCAACTATTTTTGTGATATTGGGCAAGATTTATTTCTCTGAATCTCTTCATCTGTAAAATGACAGTTTTGAATTAGGTGAGCTTTGTGATTTCTTTTAGCTCTTAATTACATAAATCCTTTCATGAATATTTTCAAATAATCACAATTATTCCCTAGAAAATTCTGACGGAATGATTTTCTAAATGAATGTTAAAAATCAGTCACACAGGGCAAGAGAAAAAAGGGCATAATTACAGGTTTTAATAATTAAAATCATATTTCTTTCCTAAAGTATTAATGTCTTGGAGATTAGGGAGAAACACTTGCTCTAAGATTCTAAAAAAGTGATCATGTATTTTGTAATGATATTTTTGGAAAAGTCCACTAAAGACCTCCTAATGCTACTTTTCCATTTCTTGTTGGTAGGTGTTAAATCTCACTATGTAAAGTAATATAAGATTATAATTGTGTATTAGAAATTTTTAGTTTAGTAATAAATATTGTCTTCTGTTCCTTGAACTTGACTTACCATGTTCATTTGATGAAAACAACTCATACTTGAGTTTTATTTAAAATTTTTCACAAATCTCTGGTCTCTACTTTTACATACGTTCTTGCACCTCTGAATTCCCATAGCCCCTTTCCTAGGGTACTGTTGCACATGCTTACTTTTAGTATATATTATATAATATATGTTACAGAAAGATCTAAGGCCTTGTGCTAGTTGTTCACTCATCCTGTAATGCTTTT
Organism: Propithecus coquereli; assembly: GCF_000956105.1. NCBI lineage: Eukaryota > Metazoa > Chordata > Mammalia > Primates > Indriidae > Propithecus > Propithecus coquereli. The sequence continues at coordinate 12,618,588 of NW_012133858.1, read as the reverse complement.
CCCAGATCTTTCTGGTGGGCTCTTTCTTGTTACTCAAGTCTTCGTTTGTATTTCATCTCCGCAAAGAGATCTTCTCTGACCATCCAATGTAAAGTAACTTCACAATCACTGGCTATTTTATCTTCATGTATTACTACCTTTCTAGCACTATTTTGAGTTATTTCTTGTATGTCTCCCTCATTAAAATGTAAGCTTCCTGACTGCCGACACCTTGCCTACATGGTTTACCATTGTACTCATAAAACTTTAGAATGGTGCCCGTAGACAACAGATGCCTAGTAAATATGTAATGACTGAATGAATTTCATTGTATGTGCACATTTTATCCATTTTGCTGGGCAGTGCATTAATATGAGAACAGAGTCACTTCTGTATCATTTTATTTTACCATCTGCAATATCCAATATATGGTCTTGAAGAAATACTCAGTAGATATTTTTTAATGGACTTGTGTTTATGTGGCTGAAACAACAGTGGAAAATTGGAGGTGTTAGTCTTACTCTCTTCACAAAATATAATTCCTATTGTAACATCATTTCATTTCGTGGGCTCTTGGTTAGATGAAAAATAAAGAAAAGAAGAAGAACCCCACAATTTTAGTATGCTAACTTTAAAAGTCTATATCAAGGCAAAGCAATTGTATTCCCAAAGGAAATCTCAATTCAATTATTTTCTTTAAAAATTGTCCATATCTATTTAACTGACATTTAGAAAATATTGA
>NW_012133858.1:12616106-12616577 GCF_000956105.1 Propithecus coquereli | reverse complement strand
CTTTATTCTTGATTCTTTATATCAATACTAAGGAAGATCTTGAATTGGTACAGCTTGGAGTACTTGTCCAAAATAGAGAACAGGGGAAACCTACAGCAGGATTATATGATTGACTTGTTTAAAAGAACCACATGCAATAAGGGAATTCTAAAAAAGATGGTAGAAAAAAAGAACATATATTGTCTAGAGTATTTTTGATAATGGAATCTGCCACTCTCATTTCTCATGAGTTAGTTATTACAGAGGTTGCATTATCAATTTTCAGTATTGATCTTAAGTAGCTTACAAATTTACAAAGATTAAAATATGGTAAAACCTAATATTTGATGGAGGTGAAGTGAGAAGTCTTCATATAACATCACAATTATTCCCTAGAAAATTCTGACGAAATGATTTTCTAAATGAATGTTAAAAATCAGTCACACAGGGCAAGAGAAAAAAGGGCATAATTACAGGTTTTAATAATTAAAA
>NW_012133858.1:12611396-12612733 GCF_000956105.1 Propithecus coquereli | reverse complement strand
GGGGTTTTCTAGATATAATATCATATCATCAGCAAAGAGCAAGAGTTTGATCTCATCTGTCCCCATTTGGACGCCCTTAATTCCCCTCTCTTGTCTAATTGCTCTAGCAAGGACTTCCGGCACTATGTTGACTAGAAGTGGAGTTAAAGGGCAACCTTGTCTGGTTCCGGTTTTAAGTGGGAATGGTTTCAATTTTTCCCCATTCAGTATGATATTGGCCATGAGTTTATCATAAATGGACTTGATAATTTTAAGGTATGACCCTTCTATGCCTATTTTGTTAAGAGTTTTTATCATAAAGGTGTGTTGGACTTTCTCAAATGCTTTTTCTGCATCTGTTGAGAGAATCATATAGTCTTTGTTCTTCCTTTTATTTATGAGGTGAATTGTGCTTATAGATTTGTGTATGTTGAACCTGACATCGTTCTAGGCAAGGAATTCTTGAAAAAGACCCCCAAAGCAATCACCGCAGCAACAAAAATAAATAAATGGGATCTGATCAAATTAAAAAGCTTTTGCACAACTAAGGAAACTATCATTAGAGCAAACAGACAGCCTACAGAATGGGAGAAAATATTTTTCTCTACATATCCGATAAAGGGCTGATAACAAGAATATATCTAGAACTTAAAAAAATCAACAAGAATAAAATCAAACAACCTTGTCAATCAATGAACAAAGGAAATGAACAGAAACTTTTCAAAAGAAGACAGAATAATGGCCACCAAACATATAAAAAAATGCTCAACATCTCCTATCATCAGGGAAATGCAAATCAAAACCACAGTGAGATATCAGCTAAGCCCAGTGAGATTGGCCTCTATCAAAAAATCCCAAAACAACAAATGCTGGCAAGGATGTGGAGAGACAGGAACACTTTTACATTGTTGGTGGGACTGCAAATTAGTGCAACCTCTGTGGAAAAGAATTCGGAGATACCTCAAAGAGTTAAAAATAGAAATGCCATTGGATCCAGCAATAGCACTATTAGGCATCTATCCAAAAGAGTAAAAGACATTCTATAATAAATACATGTGCACCTGAATGTTATGGCAGCACAATTCACTATTGCAAGATGTGGAAACAACCCAAGTGCCCGTCAATCCATGAGTAGATTAATAAAATATGGTACATGTATACAATGGAATACTACTCAATTACAAGAAATGACAGTGATCTAGCACCTCTTATATTTTCCTGGATAGAGCTTGAGCCCATCCTCTGAAGTGAGGTATCACAAGAATGGAAGAATAGGCACCACATATACTCGCCATCAAATTGGCACTAACTGATCAACACTATGGTGCTCACACAGTAGTAATATTCTCCAGGGATTA
>NW_012133858.1:12598425-12599765 GCF_000956105.1 Propithecus coquereli | reverse complement strand
TGTGCCACCACTCCCAACTAATTTTTGTTTGTTGTTGTTAGAGATAAGGGTCTTGTTATGTTGCTCAGGCTGGTTTTAAACTCCTGGCCTCAACCAGTCCTCCTTCTTGGCTTCCCAAAGTGCTGGCATTATAGGCCACTGTGTTCAGCCTATTTCCATGTTTTCTAGCTGTCTCAGAAGAATGATTGATCTTCCGTAAACTAGGCTACCATTACGAAGAACAGAAATTATTACTGTTAAGTTCTATGGTAGCAAAACAAAGCAAAAACCAGTAGTGTAAAGAAATATTCTTTTCGTATCAACATTCTTGAGAATAAAAAGTCCATGCAGGAAACTGCACTCATTTAAAATGTACAATCAGTGAGTTTGACATCTGCATACACCCATAAAACAAGATGAGTTTGTGTTTTTTATAATGGGAATCATACCATACCATCATCTTTTCTGCTTAGCATTTTTCTCTCTGCAAAATGATTCATCTATATTGTTGTATGTATTGGTAGTTTACTCCTTCCCATTACTGAGTAGTATTCCATTGAGTGAAAAACATTTACATTTTACTTTTCTTATTCACTTGATGATGAATATTTAGTTTATATCCATTTTAGGCTATTACAAATGAAGGTGTTATGAGCACTGATGGGCACTTCTTTGCGTGACCGTCTGGTTTTATTGCCTTGTGTAAATACCTGGGAGTGAAATGGCTAAGTGGCAAATGGATTATTAACTTTAAAGGAATTGACAAACTGTTTTTGTCAGTGGTTGTACCACTTTACATTCCCGCCAACAATTAATGAGACTTTCAGTTGCTCCACATCCAAAGCAACACTTTATATCATCAGTCTTTTTAATGTTAGCCACATTTACAGGTGAGTAGTAGTAATTCATTGTTTTACTTTGCATTTCCCTGATGACTAATGAGGTTCAGTACCTTTTTATGTATTTATTGCCTATTTATATTATCTTCTTTTGTAAATGCCTGTTCAAATCTTTTGAACATTAAAAAAATGGATCATCTTCTTAGTATTGAGATATAAGGGTTGTTTATATATCTTAGCAGAAGGTCTTTGTGAAATATATGTATCATAAATATTTTCTCTCTTTATTTGGATTACTTTTTGTTTTCTTAGTAGTATCTTTTGAAGAGCTAAAGTGTTACAATTTTATAAAGACCAATTTATGAAATTTTCTCCTATGACTTTTGCCATAAGTGTTCTATTTAAGAAAAGCTTGCCTAACCCTAAGTCTCTAACATTATGTTTAGTTTTATTTTTAAATAGGGGTTTTATGGTTTTAGCTTTTATATTTAGGCCTATAATCCATTTAAAGTAATTTTATTA
>NW_012133858.1:12597052-12598375 GCF_000956105.1 Propithecus coquereli | reverse complement strand
ATGATGTGTCTTTTGCTTTAATTTTGTGAATTTTTGGTTATTATTAGAGTAAATACATGCCCTTTACAGAAAATGTAGAAAGTAAGGAAAAATATAAATAAGCAGAGAAAGTCATCCAATAACCTCCATGATCCCAGCATAATAATTTTATTAGGATAAATTAAATTACCATTCTTATTTTATAGTTGCAGATGCTAATACCCAGGGACTTTAAGAAACTTGTCAACTCTTACAATTCATCCATATAACAAAAACACTTGTACTTCCTTAATATTTTGAAATGGAAAAAAAGAAAGAAACTTGTCAGTTCTTGTAATTGGTAGAGCATAGAGGAAGGAAGAGCCAGGGAAACTTTCACAGAACAAGGTACAAGGATAGAAAAAGACTCATTAATGAAGAAGCAATTGAAAAATTATTTAAAAATTTTACATGTCTAATTTCACTAAGAGAGAACATAGAACAGGAGAAACATGCCAGGGCAAGGGAGGTAATGACCTCACCTTTAAGTATTTTCCATTTTATTTATATTTATATTTTAATTTACATATCAAGGTGTAAGTGTCCAATAGGCAGTTTGAACCTGGGTACTGGATAAAGACTGACCAGGATATTCAGATTTCTGTGTCACAAATGGCAGTGGTTCAAGGTACTGGCATTAAAGGTTTTAGATAGAGTTGTAAACAGGCAGAATCTTGAGCTACGATGACACAATTTAAGAGTTAGATGTTTTACGAATTGTCAAAGGCAAAAATTGATTATTGTTTCTTACTTAATGCCCTGGCCTGTTTTTCTGAAGAACACTGATTGGAATAGTCAAAGTGAGATGCAGTTTGAGAAGCTGGCCAAGATTCTAAATGATGAATGCAGCAACCAGTTGGCTGCCTGGTATAAAATACACCAGATGTTCCATTATCCTGAGACCCAAGGACAGTTGCTATTCCTAACCATTCTGAGCATCCATTCCAATAAGTATCAAAAGACTGGGCACTCCGAGAACTTACTTTACTCATGGGTCTGTTACTAATTAGCTATATGAACTAGGAGAAATTAGTTTTCCCCTTAGGATTCAGATTTCCTCATATCTAAAATGAAGGCAATAGAATAAATAATCTCTAATTACATTCCAGCTCTAAAACCCAGACTCTGTGATGAAGACTTATTTTCCAAACTCCCCAAACTCAAAATATTTTTCTGCTTTTATAGAAATTATTAATTTCTTCTTCATCCTGTGGTTATCTAGATAAATTTCAAATCACTTCTACTAGACCATAACCACCATAGGGCTGAAAAGCAACACTTACCTTGTCCTTGGTATCTAACATA
>NW_012133858.1:12593361-12595879 GCF_000956105.1 Propithecus coquereli | reverse complement strand
TGCATTATTTTTTCCCATTTGACTGATGAGAAAAGTAAGATGCAAAAATCTTGGGTGATTAATCCCAGTAATATCAACCAAGTCTTGACATTTTCTAATACTTTAAATCTACCATTTTCTACTTCTATCATGGTACTTTAAATAGGATCATTAAGGGACACTATCTCTGTTGAGATGATACTTGGGTAGATCTCTGAATGAAGTCAGGTAGCAATCCAGACCAAGGTGTGTGCAAAGGATGTTCCAATATGAGGAAACAATAAGTGCAAAGACCTTGAGGAAAGAATTTTCTTCAAGGAATATTGATATGTCCAGCGTGACTGAAGTCAAATGAATGAGAGAAAGAGAATGAAAGGAGAGAAAGACAAAGTTATGAGCAGTTGTCTGACTATATAGTCTCTCATAGACCATGGTTAAGTGTTTGCATTTTATTCTAAGTTCATCAAAATGGCATTGAAGTCTAAATAGGAAAACAGCATGATCCGATTTATGTTTTAAATAGATCATTTAAGCTCTTATGTGGAATATGCACTTTAACAGCATAAAAGCACAAGTAGGAATAATAGGTATCACAGGGATCAAGGTAGACATACTAATGGCTTAGACTATTGTGACAGCAATGACGATAATGAGGCTTAGTCAGATTTGGATAGATTTTTAGGGTAATGCCAGCAATTGTGTTGATTCAATATAAGGATTGAGAGAAAAAGAGTACTAAAGAAAAGCTCAGGTTTTGGTATGAACAAACTGGTTAAAATGTAAACAGAATTGAAAACACTAAATAAATGACAATCACAAATTCTCACTACACCTTAGAGGATGCATTTGTGTTTGACGGATGTTTGTGTATGGACGTGTGATCACATGTATTTGTGATTATCACTTAGAAATTATTTTTAATGAAATTTGACAAAATTCTGGAAATATGCCATTAAGACAAACCATGCCCTGTGACTCAAGATTCATATTACACAACTATCTTTGCGAAAAAATTCAACTCTTTCCTGTCACAAGAGAATATTAAGAAGAACAACAACAACAAAAAAACTATTGATAACAAGTAAATTTGAAGGGACTAGAATTAGTTTTGTAAGAGATGTGGGATACTGGACAAACAAGGACAATTTCTTTTTGTGGAGGTAATCATTATCAGTTGTGATTTGTTACAACTGCATGCTTCACCTGCCTTCCAAATTAGTCATTTTAAAAATTAAAAAATGATTCTATAAAACTCATCACTATACCATAAATGTGGCCCTTTTGTGTAAGCTACTTTCATATCCAGGGAAGCAAATAGCTTAAGTTAATGAGGAAGTTTAAGAATGAAGGAAATGTTCAAAGAAAAGTAATGAGAAGCAGTTCCCTTTGGACCTGTTTCTAGTGTTTAATACCGGAAAATTTCAGCAGTCGTTCACAATTTAAAGAAATTATTGTGATGCAGGCAATATTACAGGCTAACTGATCAATGGTAACAGGCTTAGTATGGAACTTTTCACATAGGCAGGGTACATATTGTTGACTTTTATTGCAGGCAGCATGATATATAGTGAATAGATTGGTATTTTAATACTTCTTCTGCACTCTATGGCATAATATTCTCTGGTGGCCTCATCGGAATCAGAAGCTCAGAGAAGTAAAATAACTGGTTAAGGTCATACAGTAGCAGAACAACAACAACAAACCCAACATTTTTTACCCCAAGGTCAGGTTAGTTAAAGCCAGCTAATGACATTTTTCGTAATCAATATTTATCTCAAAATTAGTCCCTTTTGAAGAATGATATTGGGAACAAAAATGTCTAAAAGAGGGGTTTTCCTTCTCCTGGCATTTAAATTCCTTCCTGACAGCTATTACATAGTGAGAATGGCAATCTGAGGGACTGACTCTACTTCTGGAAGAATGTAGATTAACTATAAGAAAGAAACTGAGCAAGCAAAGACATTCTCTCTTCTGAGAAAAGGATAGGACCTCCTCAAAATCTTCCCTGAACCTCCCTTTTTGTCTTTTCCCCTGTTGTGGGCTGAGAAAAGAAGCTCTCTCAGAAACATTCTGAAGGGCTAGTTGTTGATTATACCTTCTGCTTAGAAATACTTGCTCTGCTCTTCCAGTTGGAAAAATACAACTTATCTTCAAACCTTAGCATCAATATCATCTATCATATTTGTTTCCCTCCAAGTAGAATTATTGCTTCTTTCTCAATACTATCATCATTACTGTCTGTGTACACAGAAATTGGCCTGGACCACAGGCAAAACCAGAAACCCATCTGCTTGGTGGTACCTCTTTTCCAGTTTTTTTCTATGACTTCCATTAGACTATCAGAAATTCTGCTTGGCTGCTTAGCCTCTCAGACGTGGCTTGCAAATCAACAAATTCATCAAGAAAAAAATAATCAGTGAATTGAATGTCACATCTACTTTTCTAGGCTTTTCTCCTTTCTGAAATGCTGGCCTCTCAAATGTGATGGCCTTAGAAGATATTGGAAACTTCAAATAGAACCTTTTAAATATTATTTCCA
>NW_012133858.1:12579406-12582725 GCF_000956105.1 Propithecus coquereli | reverse complement strand
TATTCTACCAGACCTACAAAGAAGAACTGGAACATATACTACAGAATTTATTCCATAACATACAGAAGGATGGAATTCTCCCCAACTCATTCTATGAAGCCTATATCCCCTTGACACTAAAGCTAGGAAAGGACACAACAAAAAAAGAAAACTACAGACCAATATCCCTTATGAATATAGATACAAAAATCCTCAACAAAATACTAGCAAACCGAATTCAATAAAATAAAAAAAAAATCTGCCATGAGCAACTGGGCTTTATCCCAGGGATGCAAGGATGGTTCAACATACATAAATCAATAAATGTGATTCACCACATAAACAGAAGCAGAAACAAAGACCATATAATCATCTCAATAGATACAGAAAAAGCATTCAACAAAATGTCTGCATATTTTCAAGAACTTATTCTATCATTTTTAGTCTTTTTCTGAGGAAAAAAATGCCTGCCCTCCATTCACAAAGAAAATAGATCATAAGACAGGGACTTCCTTAACTGCTTCCCCCTCTGGCCATTGACTTTCTGTTATTCTACTACTTGTATTCTTACTTGCCTCTGTTTTAGTAAAAGAATTGACTTGTCACCTGATCCAGGATTATGCTATCATCTTTGTTATGGATCCCATCCCTTACCGTTGATTCAGAACTTTGTAAACATTTCCTTTTGCTCTTGATCTTCAAATCATCTCACTTTACCAAGTTCTCGCCATTACGTCAATGAAAGTATTTTTACACTTTTCTTTAAAATTGTGAATAAAGTTTATGTAGGAAGTACCCCCTCATCTGAAATACAGGGATGTACACATTAAAAGACAAGAAAATTATTTTTAAAATATTCTCCACCTTGCCACAAACAAAGGAAAATCTCCAAGTAAAGAAGCCTAAGATTAGCAAGTGGAACCTGAAGGCAGAGAGGCTATGAGGAATCAAGACTAAATACAGTCTTGACTTGTTGGGAATTAAGACTGTAAATTCCAACAAGGATACAAACATTTCCAGACTGACCAAGTAGAGACCTCAGAAAAATCTGCTTCTCCACAAAAGCAATAGAAACCCTGGCAAAAACTGTCAAAATCAGTTTTTTTCAGAACTCCGGAAATTAACCAAAAGCTTGAAACCATCTAAAGAGTGTTAGTCAAGAAAAACAGCTGGATCTCAGTAATAACACTGAGCTTTGTGGAAATTTAATTTGTTTTCATTCTATCTCCTCTCCCCAGCTCCATGACAGACTTGAAAATCAACAATGTTACAACTATGGTAGCTTTGAAACCAGCAGCCTAGCACCTACTGAAGGAGGAAGAGCAGGTTTGAAGATTCACAAAAGCCCTGTTTCCAGAAAAGAAAGTGTCACTATTTGACCACTCTTTGAGCACACTAAAAAGCTTCATTCTCAGGCCTTGTCCTTATTTTACCTAACTCTGAACGCTGTGTGAATAGCCCTATTTCTGGGGCATTTTTCAGAAACAATCAGCAGCAAGTTTTTAACATTGCAGCTACCTAAGATGATGCAACCAGTTTGGGTTAACAAGTGGCTAACTGAAAAAAGTAAAAACTGAGGAATGAGATATCCATAAGGTGTTTTGAATATCTCTGCCATATTCTAGGGAATCTAACAGGCCACATGCCTGAGCAAAACTGTTCATCTGCTCAGCAAAGGCCTGAGAAGGCACTAACGTCTCACCTCATATGGAAATGTAAATGATGCAGAATAGTCAAAACGATATCAAAAAGCAGAAGAAAGTTGGATGTTCACATGTTCTGATTTCAAAACTTACTTCGAAGCTGCACTAATTAAGACTATGTGGTACTGACATAAAGACATATGTAGATCAGTCAAATAGAATTGAAAGTTTAGAAATAAAGTTCAGAAATATTGAGCCATACATTTATGCTAAATGGATTTTTGCAAGGGTGCCAAGACAATTCTTGGGAGAGAAAAATAGTCTTTTCAACAAATGGTACTGGGACAACTGGCTTTCCACTTGTAAAATGGTGAAGTTACACCCCTATCTCACACAATATATAAAAACTGAACTTAAAATGGATTATAGGACTAAATGTAAAAGCTAAAACTCTTAGAAGAAAACACAGGAGTAAATTTTTGTGATCTTGCATTAAGTAATGCTTTCTTAGAAATGATTCCCAAAGCACAAGTGATTAAAAAATAGATATGAACTGCATAAAATTTAAAACTTCAGTGCTTCAGATAATACCATCAAGAAAGTGAAAAAAGAATCCACAGAATAGGAGAAAGATATTTATAAATCCTAGATCTAATAAGGGATTTGTATTTGGAATATATAAAGAACTATTACAATTCAACAATAAAAAGACAAACCAATCATTTACTTCTTACCAGGAGAAATAATGCATGCATTAAAGAAGCAAGTGCTACATTGTCACATAAAATGAATAAATAAAGCTTGGAATCAGGGAAAGAGAGAGGAAAAGAAAGAAAGAAATGTGAGAAAGGTAAGAGAGAGCAAGAGAGAGAGAGAGCATGACTTGGATGGGAAAAGAAATAGCAATGGCAATCTGAAACACAGAACTCCAGTATGTATGAGTGTGTAGTCTAAATGTATGCTATGCACATAGTTACAGAAATCTCAAACTGAGAACTGAACGTAACTATGGCATGAATGAAAAGAATAGGGGGCCCAGCAGAAGTGTGTATGAAATTTCAAAATTGGTACGTTAGTGAAGTCTCAAACTTTCACACCTCAAAACACATGGAACTCCTATTTAAAACAGATCAATTAAAAATAAATTTCTGGTAACAAACATAAATTATATGAGAAAATGAGCTGCCAATAGTAAAAGTTATGGATGTTGAATAAAAAATAATGTACTATAAAAACTGAGATAATATAATTATCCGAAAGATTTCTAAATACGTAAGTTTAAAATGTAAATAGAGAATAGGAGGACAGAGGACTTTTTCTGGTGAAGGATGAAATAATAGATACTGAATTTACCTACTCAGTGTTTTTTTTTAAAAAAACACAAACCAAATACACAAAATAATTGTTTCAAGATATTAAGTACAAGGCAAAAAAGAGATGAGAAATAAATAATAAGGTGAGTCCTAAAATTGCCCCCAGCTTGATACTTTGAAAAAATTTCCAGACCATAGTACAACGACAAGGAACTGAAGCAAAGTCCAATGGACTCTCTCAATTCAGAAGAGAGAGCTGAGAGTCCAGGGAGATGAAGGCTGCAAGAGTTTATGAGGCTCCACACAAAGCATAGAATTACTTTTTCTAGATCTGTAAAGAATGATGATGGGACTTTGATAGGGATTGCATTAATTCTGTAGATC
>NW_012133858.1:12576236-12577810 GCF_000956105.1 Propithecus coquereli | reverse complement strand
AGGAACACTCTTACACTGCTGGTGGGACTGCAAATTAGTACAACCCCTGTGGAAAATAATTTGGAGGTACCTCAGAGAGCTAAAAATAGAAATACCATTTGATCCAGTAGTAGCACTATTAGGCATCTATCCAAAAGAGCAAAAGATATGCTATAATAGAGACACCTGCACCCGAATGTTTATGGCAGCACAATTCACTATTGCAAGGATGTGGAAACAACCCAAGTGTCCATCAATTCATGAATGGATTATTAAAATTTGGCATATGTATACAATGGAATATTACTCAGTCATAAGAAATGACAGTGATCTAGCACCCTTTATATTTTCCTGGATTGAACGTAAGCCCATTACTCAAAGTGAGGTACCACAAGATCAGAAGAATGGGCTCCACTTGTACTCTCCATCATATTGGTACTAACTGATGAATACTAGGGTGCTCATATGGAAGTAATACTCTTCAGGGATTAGGGAGATGGGGGAGTAAACCCACAACTAAAGGACATAGGGAGCATTGTAGAGGCAAAGGGCATGCCTCTGACCCTTGCTTGGGTTAGGCAAAGTCATAAAATGTAACCACAAAGTTTGTACCCTCATAGTACCCTGAAATAAAAAAAAAAAAAAAGAGTTTATGAGGCAGAGTGGCAGAGAAGAGAAAGCTACACATAGAGCCTTGGATATCTATAAAAGCTTTCTCACTGATATTAAACAGAGTACTGATCAACATATGTGTGTGATGAAACTACCCAAGGCTGAGAAAAAAGCCAAATGAAACGTTATGTGGAATAGTGGCCCATGCTCAGACAGGGTAGGAATAGTGTCCTTTCTAACCTCCAGAAAGTCATAATTCCCTAGGAATTAGGAGAAAGTTCTTTCCTTAGTACTGGGAAATATTTAGCCCTAGATTGAGCCTTGCTTTGGACTGGCCTAATATCAAAAAAACAAGACCTGAAAGGATCAACTGTTTAAAGTAATTTAAGAGCATCCTAGAATAAAGCTCAAGAATATTTATAAGAATACAAAACTATCACTACCCAACAAGCTAAAATTCACAATGTCTGGTATCTAATGAAAGTTACCAAAAAAAAATATATAATCCATAACTTGAAAAAACTGATTCAATTGATGCCCACTCAGAACTAACACAGATGTTAGAATTAGCAGACAAGAACCTTAAAAGAGTTTTTTTTTTTTTAATTTCAGCATATTATGGGGGTACAGATGTTTAGGTTATGTATGTTGCCCTTGCCCCCCCGCAAAGTCTGAGTTTCAAGTGTGTCCATCCTTTGGATGGTGCGCATTGCACTCTTTGTGTATGCAAATACCAGTCCCTTCCTCGCCCCTCCCCCCTGCCCGACATCGAATAGATGTTATTCTTATATGTACATTTATGTGTTGATCAGTTAATACCAATTTGATGATGAGTACACGTGGTGCTTGTTTTTCCATTCTTGGGATACATCACTTAGTAGAATGTGTTCCAGCTCTATCCAGGAGTATACAAGAGGTGCTATATCACCATTGCTTCTTAAAGCTAAATAGTACTCCATGGTATACATATACCACATTTTATT
>NW_012133858.1:12569973-12570434 GCF_000956105.1 Propithecus coquereli | reverse complement strand
TTGTTAGAACAAAAGAAGCAAGTCACATGCATATACAACTTGGATGATTCTAGAAATTCAAATTTCAAGAACAGGTAAAACTATACACTCACACACAGATCCACTTAGGAAAACAGACATAGATGTAAAACTGTAAAAGAAAACCAAGCAATTAAGTAACAAAAATTTCAGAATTGTGATTGCCGTTGAGTGGGAGGCAAGAGGATATGATCAAGGAAGACTCATAATGAGTCTCTGAGTAATAGGAAATCATTATTTCATAACCTAGGTGACATATGAAATGTTTACTATTTTTAGATTGTACATATAAATGCATAGCTCTCATATGTGCCTATTTCACATTTTCATCTTAAGAACATGCTAAACTTATACAGACTATATTGTTCTATGTAGCTCATTAACAATACAACATGGTTAAAAAGTTAAGAAAATTATACAACATGGGTTGAAAAGCAAAAAAG
>NW_012133858.1:12568857-12569810 GCF_000956105.1 Propithecus coquereli | reverse complement strand
ATAGTTATAATATCTGCTTTAAAATCTTTTGTCTGACAACTCCAACCTCTGGGTCATCTATTAATTGGCATTTGTTTATTTCTTTTGTCTTGAAAACAGATCACATTGTTATGGTTCTTTGTTGTGTAATCTCGAATTTATCCCAGGCGTTGTGAATATGTGTTGGATGGACTCTGATCTATGTTAAAATCCTCTGGAGAATGCTTTTATTTTTATTTCAGACAGTTATTTTAAAACTATAATTTCTGCCTTGCCTTTGTTAATTGTGGTGCAAATTTCAGTTCAGTTTCTATGCCTTTGTTTCACTGATTAGAAGTGTCCCATGTATGTGCCGCCCAGGGGTTAGGCTGAGAACTGTGAGAATTGATACATAGGGTCAGTGGATCATTTTCTCTAGATCTCTTTCCTCTGGCATTCTCCTCTTACTCTCTGGCTATAAGAACTCCTTTTCCTGGTTCCTCTGGCCAGGAAGTTGTCAGTTTCTTCTGAGGTTTATCCTTCAGTGGCTCTATACAGCTCTGAGACTAGGATTCAAACTCAGGGCAAAGCCGTGAGAGAAAAACAAAGTGAAACAAAACAGGAAACTCTTCTCCATGCAGGTCACTTCTTCAAATTTTGTCCTTCTTTTACAGACAGGCTGTTTTCGTTTATTTTTCCACATTCTCAATTAGTTAATTTTTACATTTTTTCTAGAGTTTTAAGCTGTATTTGGCAGCAGGTCTGGGCTGTAGAGAGCTTACTCTGCCACAGTGGACCTAGAACTCCTAGGAATGGTCATTTAAATTCCTTGATTGAGACTGTTTTGTAAATACAAGTGACTAGAAGACTTTTTAAAAAAAATTTTTTTCGGTGTACCAAGAATTGTCACAGAATAATGAAAGTGCAATCACAGAATGATCATAGGAAACCAAAGAATGAGGAAATACTAGCCTTTATAGAGTATATTCTATTAG
>NW_012133858.1:12566748-12567283 GCF_000956105.1 Propithecus coquereli | reverse complement strand
CAACATGGGTTGAAAAGCAAAAAAGTAATATCAGTCATAATTTCTGCACATAATAAAATAACATATCTTATTACTGCAGTGCTTTTAGTTTATAAACAACATTTACAGCCACTGATTTTTCTTTCATTTGATCATCTTTATTATCTCATATAGACAGAGCAAACATCATTATCATCCTATTGCAGGTAAGAAGAGAGATAATCCAAGAGTTTAAGTCATTTTCATAAGTTTGTATAATGGTTACATCAATCCAATAGAATGGTATAGTACGTGTAATCAATTTTGATTAATCCAGCTTGGTCTTACTGTATTAACTTTTTAGTACATTGTGGGATTCAGTTTGCTCATATTTTAAAAAGGATTTTGCTTCCCTGTTCACGAATAAGACTGGCTAAACGCATGCGGTTTGTCTCTAAATATATTTATGCCATTGATTTTTGTCTTAATTGAATTGTGGTCAATAAATATTATCTGAAATCCATCAAGTTTTTGAAATTTGTTGCCTAATACCAAATTTGGCTGATCTTTATTGTGT
>NW_012133858.1:12564071-12566275 GCF_000956105.1 Propithecus coquereli | reverse complement strand
TCTTTTACTGGCTGATACTGAGCTGTGGTAAATTGGAGGGTCTATTCTAAAAAATATATACAATGTGAAAAATATAGGGCTCTTCTAAAATGTTCCATTAAAAACAATTAAGAGTCTATTAGCTCTTACACACAAAAATAATGCAACTATTAATCTTCATGCTTAAGTACTGACAGATGAAAAACTACTGAAACTACAGGATAGTTGTCTGAAAAGAAAAGGGGAAAAGGCTTTCTTGTGCACTTTCATATATAATTTATGCAGAATAATTGTGTTTTTCATATTTTTCCCCAAATATTATAGAATTATAAAAGATGAAAAGTAAAACTTAGAACTTTAACTCACTTTAGAACTCACTTAGCATAGAATCACTAATATCAAATCAAGCTGCCCATTTTACATATGAGGCAACTAATATCCAGAAATGAGAGAGACTTCTCAAGATCATGTAGCAAGCTGGTGATATGTCAGGATGAGAATCAGTTCTGATACAGGTCCTCCCTTTTCTGTAGAAAGTCTTCATTTTCTTTAGAAATCTAGTATCAGAGTACCATAGTTTGTATTTCAGTAAAAGATGAGATACTTAAAAATAATTCAGAGAAACAGATGCTACTAAAAATACAGATATTAGTTATTCCATAGATGATAAATTTTATCTCACGAAATATTAAGAACATCAGCATTTTTCCATGAAAAATTGTGAGGAAAACACATGATACCTCACTCCTCCTAGAAATTTATCCTGATTAGACAGATAAATTATAGGCCCTTCTGGGCCTTTGTGCTGTTACTTCTAATGGTCCAGATCTACATATGACTCTTGCTTTATAATGGCTACACTGAATCATTAGACATTTCCTCATGCTTAAGTTTGAAAAAGGAATTTTCTTTTGAAAAAATATTTTTGAAGAAATAAGCTTTGGGCCAAAAAATAATTGACAAATCAACTATATTAACAGGCATTGTAGGACAGTAGAATGAAATGCACATGAATGTAGATAAACAGAGTATTATCATTTTACAATTACCCTTGGGCATCATGAATTTGATAGGAGGTCATGAATCAAGTTTGCTTATAATAGGTGCTTTTCTTTTAGTTTTTTTCTTTTTTTTAATGGAAATTATTTATTTCCAGGCAGAGAAAAAGATCTGCTAATAAAACGGCCACAAATAGTTTGTAGTATTTCCTACAAGACAACAGTTGATCATACTTAGATAGTGTTTCATAAGTGTACAAAACTCCTTCACGAAATCACTTTATTTGGTTCTTTTAACAGTCTTGTGAGGCATGTAAAGCAGGGATTATTTTCTCTGTTGTTAGGTGAGGAAACTAACTCGAGAACAATAACATAATCTGCTATAAATCAATGGAGACGCTGAGACTTTTGTCTGGAACTTATTTCTCTGATCATTTCACCCTTTCATTTTACTCCTGTCTCTAGGAGTCTCCCAGGATTTAAGAGAAACCTAAGACTATCAGAGTCCTAATGTGTTAGATCTCCATTCTTAATTCAGGGTGCTTTCCTGAACAAAGCAGCGAGCTATAAATAAAATAGTATTAGATAAGGAAATCTTTGTTCCGATTCAAGTTTAACTGGGGAGAATCACCAAACTCTGGGGATTATTAAACCATTAAATGATTGACATCCATCCATAGGATTTATGGACATTCGGTCGCTAAGACAGCTGCATCAATTCTCACAGACTTTTTGTTTTTGACAGAAGATTAATAGATTCCTAACAAGGTAGAGTATAACAAGGTAGCTCAGATAAATCCCCTGTCAGATTGGTGGACACCACTTCCTTTTCTGAAGGTACAATTCTAGATCTTACAATAGAGAACATAATTTCTACCCAGGAGAACTGGAGCTGTGAGAGCTGAGCAGATCTTTATAAGATGGATTTTTTTATCTGAAGTTCTTATGGGAGGGGGAATACAATGTTTCTTTGCTCCATTAAAAGTTCACCATTGGTGTACCTTGTGGATTGTTGACCTATACAGAGATTTTCCCTGCATTTCTCACACATTGCTAAAAATAATAATAATAAATTAACCCAGTCTTATTCTGCTTCTTCTGGTTATGTTGCCGTGATTGGAAAAGCTCATTGGATGACATCTTTTGTAAAAATTTTCAAGCTCCATGTCTTCCTCTGCTTATGAAGGTAATAAACTGGAACATTAGATCACCCAAGACTAAATACAG
>NW_012133858.1:12563379-12564021 GCF_000956105.1 Propithecus coquereli | reverse complement strand
AGATTTATTAAACTCTGTATTGTTTTTTATTTTTTCCTGGTTTTCACCTGTAGTGGCTTGTTCTTTGTATTATATTTTGTGATTCTTAACTGTTGTGCTGTTTATTTACCTAGGAAATATTTCTGTGGAAATGATTTGAGCTTAGGTTGAAGTTAAGTCCCTCCTGATAAAAATTGCATTTGCATCTGCCAGTTGCTTGTGGGGAAGGAGTAATTCAAAACTGGAACACTTTAAAGTATCTTTTAGTGGTCTCTTAATCCACTCTAGTAGCTGAATTCAGATCTCAATTCTGCTTGAGGGTTATCTATGATTCTGACTTCTCAGGGAAGACTTATTTGTTCTAGTGTTAGTATTAGGGTTTCTTGCTTTGTTTTACTGAGCAATATTGCTTAGTTCTTACTGACCATTATATTTGGCTTATAACTATTTGGGGTTTTATCTATTTATGGACACTTCTTATTATATGATACTCTTTTCTGGCATTTGGCTTTATTCCCTTATATCTATACCCTAAAAATTTGTATGAATAAAACGAGGGGTTATACTGAGGCATTTAGGGTGAAAGCAAACTTTGGCACTTGCTGCTTTTCCAGGAATATATATCACATAAAGAAATACATACATAACTTTACTATGTGATCC
>NW_012133858.1:12559512-12561649 GCF_000956105.1 Propithecus coquereli | reverse complement strand
TGTCAATATATAGTCAGCCCTCAGAAACTGTTAGTTCTCACTGAGGAAATATACAAACATTCAGCACTGTAATTGTTTCTGGACCTCCAATGGGTTATAAAGATATAAGCTTCTAGATGACAAAGATGTTTCTATACAAAGCACAGAACATTTTGACAGTGGGAACATGAAAGCTCCCAAGCTTAAAATGGAACCTTAAGCCTAAAGGATTTAAGATGTGACCCATATTTCTTTTCACTCCTCAGTAAACTGTTATTTTTCTTCTTCTCTCAGGAAAGCCCTCTATGACCAGTGTTTGGTGATCTGTGTGTGGATCTGCCTGCAGCCTTGTGACTTGCATTCTCTTTAAGATTCTTTAACAAGGTAGCTTACTAAGTCCTGTCATATTTCATAGTTCCTTCCAGGAAACTGTTCCCTGGGGTATTTCCAGGTGACGTCATCCTCTTTTCCAGAACTCCTGAATATATTCACTTAATGATACAATAATTTTGATGAACAGAATGGACAAAACACCAACTTTAATTGTGTAGTTTGCTTATGGACAGTGATGATTCAGGGTAAACTTTGTCTGTGAACCTATTCACCTAAACAATAGTACTATCATTTTATTTCTCTTTCCTACATGACACAGAAAGTTTTGAGATACACTAGATCCAAGATTTAGGCTTTATGTATTTTCTTCAAAACTCTATGCCCTGTATTGTGACTTGGAGAGAGGAAGGTGTGTTTCAGCTCTGTTCCAGTCAAATAATCAATTCCACTTTTGCCTTTTTGTTTCCCTGGACTATTTTCTATTCAGTTTCCTCCTTGTCATCCAGTGGCCATGAGCAAATACCTAGTTTCCTCTGTTCCTCTAAGGCCTATCAATCATAGGCTCAGTAGAATGATACCAATTCTCTTTAAACATTACGTGAAAGAGGAGCTTAAGTCCTTTCACCAGTGGCTGCCATCTTAATGTGGTCTTGAATTCTTTTTTTACTGATGCCCTGCCCTTCAGAAATGCTTCTCATCTCCATTTTATCTTTTTTTGGTCTTGCTTCCTCTTGGTGTTCCTGCCATTTCTACTACAATATTTGTTTAATTTATTGTAAAAACAGTAATAAAATGGAATAGCCAAGGTGACAATGAAAAGAAAACAGACAAACAATAGCAAGCATTCACAGTTACAAAATTTCAGAGCCGGATGACACCTCAAAAGTGAATGGGTATAGAAAAATCTTTGCCACTTACATAATTTCTCCTTTTTATATAAGTATCAAGCACTTATATAATACCAGAGCCAGATAAAACTTTATAGGTTATTCAGCTCAGCTTCCTTAGTGAATCAAACATTTATTAATTTACTACTACATAATGAGCAGTGTTCTTTGATACTGGGATAGGGTCATGAACAAGAGAGGCAGAGTTCTAATTCCCACAGGGATTATACTTTTTGAGAGCCCAGTGACACTAAATAGATTTTTTAAATAAATAATTGCATGCAACTCTTAATCATGAAGAAGTAGTTAAAGTAGGGTAAAAAAAAGCTTCTGTCTGTAATAAGAGGCATTTAAATTAAAACCAAAACAATGAGAGGATGGCAGCCATGTTTCCAACTAGGAAAAAGTCTTCAAAGCAAAAAGTACAACTAGTGCATAAGCTCTGAGATGAGAGTAAGCTTGAGATGTTTAAGAAATGGAAAAAACAGCGCTCAGGCTAGAGTGCAGAGAAAAATGCAAGGTTCAGGTGGTGTGGATGGCAAGGTGATGATAGAGGGCCAGATGACATAGGGCCTTGTAATACCTGGTAATTGGACATGGTTGTGTTGCTTAGTGAGACGGTAAATGCTTACTGGAGAGTATATTCTGGTGGTATGTCTATGGAGTAAGATTTGGGGAATTGATATTTCTCTTACCGTATGAGGGAACAGAGCTTTGATAAAGGAAATGATTTCCCATTACATTCTTTATGTAAATGAAACAGGTATAGAAACGAGGCCACCTGACTTTTTGGTTCTATTCTTTTCCCAGCACAATCCTATTTATGAAGAACCTAGATTTAATTAAGTTTCCCCAGATCTATCCATTCATTGTGCTTCCTGGTCCTTATTTGCTGCTGTGGCTCATTGGTAAGGAGAATACTTCTGTATAGAAATGTG
>NW_012133858.1:12555835-12556154 GCF_000956105.1 Propithecus coquereli | reverse complement strand
CTGTACACACACAGATACACTGAGCATGCATTCTCAACTACCAGTAATGGTTTTTGCACATTTGTTTGGAGTAAGGTCAGTACGTGTCAGCAATGTGTAATTTTTAGCATTTTGGTATGCAGTGTATTGCTTGGTTTGCTTAGCCATAGACATTGTATCGTAAATGTATGCATTTATATTTTCTGGTAAGGTGTCACACTGTCTTTATTCTATTAGTTTGAGCTGAATTGTTTTGGTTTTTGAAAGCTGTTTATACTAAGCAAGCCTAATGAAGACAATAGTACCAAGTAAAATGAGCAAACCATTAAATTGAGAAGAA
>NW_012133858.1:12555400-12555785 GCF_000956105.1 Propithecus coquereli | reverse complement strand
GAGGCCACCTGACTTTTTGGTTCTATTCTTTTCCCAGCACAATCCTATTTATGAAGAACCTAGATTTAATTAAGTTTCCCCAGATCTATCCATTCATTGTGCTTCCTGGTCCTTATTTGCTGCTGTGGCTCATTGGTAAGGAGAATACTTCTGTATAGAAATGTGGAAAATAAATGATTTGCTGCCAAACTGCTCTGATCATCTTGAATCTTCAGTAGGTTTCATTATGGTATCATTTCCTTTCTTTCCACATTATAGGATATTCACTAAAAATTAGACAGCAATATTTTGGTCTATATGCATAGGAAAGACTTAGCTTAGTCCTGATATGAAACTGTCCCTTTGGGAAGAACACAAGTCTATCAGCTGCAATCCGAATATTATC
>NW_012133858.1:12552778-12553149 GCF_000956105.1 Propithecus coquereli | reverse complement strand
TGTTTGCCCTCTGAGGGGCAATCCTTCTCTATCATGGCCAGGGTTTTATCTCTAATTTTTCAGGAGCAGACAGTTGTTCTATGGGCTTTATCAAAGACTATCATCTTTTAGAGATTGATTTGCATTAATCAAAATTATTCAAAATTAAGAAACACCAAATATATGTGGTAAAATTAACTTTCCAGTTACTGGAATTTTTTTTGTTTTTTTTTTTGATATTCAAGATTTGGTATTTGGGGTACCTGGAAAATCAGATTACTTGTCATAATAATAGCTTTTTGAGAATTGATCACAGTATTTAAATGTCATGAAAATAGTTCATTTAGATATGATAGATTAAGAAGAATCTAGCTTGTTCCACTATAGGTACT
>NW_012133858.1:12550018-12550388 GCF_000956105.1 Propithecus coquereli | reverse complement strand
CTAAAACTCTGTGACGAGTGACTATTATTTTGGGTTAAGCATCTCTTACCCATTGCAAGTGCTGGGTGCACCTGCTCCAGTTATTTACTGAGATCAATTTAAAGTAGGCACATAGCCTCCAGACCTATTTTTTTAATAGAAGATTCCTGGTAGCACAATCAATTAAATTTACAAAGTGGCATTCTGGGCACCATGGTGATTTTAAAGGGAGAGATATTTGTGAGTTAAAGGATTTTTGCTGTGTTGGGAGCTGCCAATTTTACCAGATGCCTCAGTTGGCTCTGGTTAGAGGTGTTATAGCCCAAGGGATGATGTGGGGACAGAGTCTGTTTGCCCTCTGAGGGGCAATCCTTCTCTATCATGGCCAGGG
>NW_012133858.1:12547755-12548195 GCF_000956105.1 Propithecus coquereli | reverse complement strand
GCAATGAAAACTATAGAACATTCATAAAAGAAATTGAAGATGACACAAAAAATGGAAAGATATTCCATGTTCATGGATTAGAAGAATCAATATTGTTAAAATGTCCATACTAGTCAAAGCAATCTATAGTTTCAATGCAATCCCCATCAAAATACCAATGACATTCTTCATAGAAATGGAAAAAAAAATTCCTAAAATTTATATGGAACTACAAAAGACCCAGAATAGTGAAAACCATCTGAGTAAAAAGGATAAAAATGGAGAGATCACGTTACCTGACTTCAAATTATACTACAGAGCTGTAGTAACTTAAACAGCATTGTACCAGCATAGAAACAGATACATAGACCAATGGAACAGAATAGAGAACCCAGACATAAATCCACACATCTATAATGAATTTATCTTCAACAAAGTTGCCAAGAACATAGTGGGAAAAA
>NW_012133858.1:12544113-12545710 GCF_000956105.1 Propithecus coquereli | reverse complement strand
TTGTGGTGTCTCCATACTTTTTCTAGAACTTCTTGCAACTGCCAGCAATCCAGACCATGAATGACTTTTCTTGAGAGTCCTCAGCCATCACCACCTACCAGCAATTTGCCAATATTGATTAGTTTGCACTGTCTACTCTATTGAACCCACCATGATATAACCAGTTTTTCTTCTGTGAAATACTCTTATCACCATAATATTCAAGCTTCTTCTTTTTTGACTCAAACTCTCACTACTCTCTTATCTTTCAAACTTCTGTATCCTCTGGACCACTGTTTGTAGTAACCACCTCTGATACTTCTTGCCCTTTACTGAAAATTTGCTCTCTTCTGAGAACTCTATGTCCACTACATCTAACTGAAACAGATGCTGCTAATTTCTTTCACACCCCATGCAAACCTGGGCAAGAAGGTGTTATCTGCATTTTCCTGCCAGTGCAGGGTTATTTCTAGGCCATTGCTATTTTCCTCATTTTAAAACACTGTTCTTTTGAGGCACCTGATCTCCAAGTCTTCTGTCTTCTACCCATCCTCATTACCACCACCTAATAACTGCCACATTTGAACAAGTCAGTGGATAATTGTTAAGCCTAGTTTACAATGTCAATCGCTTTAAACCCTCAACTCCATCTTCATCCATTGCCTTTAGATACAATACATTTACTCCAGATGTATCCATATATCATCATCTTACCTCTATACTCTAAATTGGACTAAGACCTTTAGAGGCACTAAAGTTGAAATACTTATGCTTCCTCTCATACTCCACCATATACAACTGAAAGTCAATACAAATTTAAATCATAAAACAAATGCAAAACATCCAAAAAATTATGATTTCCCCCCATATCTGCTTCCTTGCTTTTTCTCAAAACATGTGCTAAGTCTCCATTCTGGGTATTTCAGTACTGATTAAAGACTCCAGGACAGTGTGAAGAAAATAATCTATCTTCAAATTGATGCCTATTTTAGTTACTATTGCTGTATATAAGAGTATGCCAGTTTAGCAGCTTAATACCACTCTTTTATTATGTTCATAAATTCATGGGTCAGGAATTTAGACAGAGCACAGTGGAGATGGTTTGTCTCTGTTTCTTAATACATAGAGCCAAAGCAGGAAAGACTTGACAACTTAGTGATTTAGTTGCTGGGCACTGGAATCATCTGAAGACACCTTCACTCATATGTCTGGTGATCGACACTGGCTACTGACAAGGACCTTAGCTGGGGTTGCCATCCAGAGCACCTACACATGGTCTCTGCATGTAGTTTCCTTGCAAGAAGTTGGATGTCTTACATAGTGGATCAGGATTCCAAAAGTGAATATTCTAGAGACAATAAAACAGAGTCTACATCATACACTCTGACCTACCCTTGGAAGTTACATAGTATCATCTGCTAAATTCGGTTGGTTACAAGCAAGTCATAACTTTGTCCAGATTCAAGTGAAGGGACATAGTTCCAATCTCCTGATGGAAGAGTTTGTATCATTTCTAAAAAACCTATTTCAATGCTATTATAAATGGTTGGTATTTTTCCTTAGATGAAGTTATAACATTGCCCCCAAATCATACTAAATAATTAATTTTACCTAATAT
>NW_012133858.1:12543655-12544063 GCF_000956105.1 Propithecus coquereli | reverse complement strand
ACACAACTATTATATACCAAAAATAATTGAAAAATTTTTAAACAATAATTTTCTTGACACAAGATTTGACAATGCAAATCAAAAAATATCTTCAAGGTTAAACAATGGGAAAGATATTCACACCAACACATCTGCAGGCAAAATATTTTAGGTACATCGACAATTTTAAAAGGATAACACTTGGAATATGTAAGTGTAGCCTCTGATTTTCAGCAATCTTAAAAACTAGGAGAAAACATCATCAGTTTTGAGGAAACTTATTTATCATTCAAGACTTTTACACACTACCAAGTAGTTCTTTCTGTATTAAAGAAACAGAAAGACTTTTTCAAAACTTATTTGCTCAGAAAACATTGCAACTGCGTATGATCCTTCTTCTTAAACAAACAGACATACTTGAAAATGTAG
>NW_012133858.1:12543246-12543605 GCF_000956105.1 Propithecus coquereli | reverse complement strand
AAAAATTTTTAAACAATAATTTTCTTGACACAAGATTTGACAATGCAAATCAAAAAATATCTTCAAAGTTAAACAATGGGAAAGATATTCACACCAACACATCTGCAGGCAAAATATTTTAGGTACATCGATAATTTTAAAAGGACAACACTTGGAATATGTAAGTGTAGCCTCTGATTTTCAGCAATCTTAAAAACTAGGAGAAAACACCATCAGTTTTGAGGAAAATTATTATCATCCAAGACTTTTACACACTACCAAGTAGTTCTTTCTGTATTAAAGGAACAGAAAGACTTTTTCAAAACTTATTTGCTCAGAAAACATTGCAACTGCGTATGATCCTTCTTCTTAAACAAACA
>NW_012133858.1:12542595-12543196 GCF_000956105.1 Propithecus coquereli | reverse complement strand
AACGTTTAAAACTGAATGAGGAAAGAGGAGAAATGAACATTATAGTCAACTAATTGCTGATATAAAAGAGAGCTAAAAAATAAAATGTTTTATACTTGATTTTAATAATGTTTATTGTGGCTGGTCTGACTGCAGTGGTGTTTACAACTAATTGATCACAACCAGTTACAGATTTCTTTGTTCCTTCTCCATTCCCGCAGTTTCACTTGACTAGCCTAAAAAAGAAAAAAAAAAATTACTGATATTTTAAACTTGCCTATGGGCCAGGAGTGGTGGCTCACGCCTGTAATCTTAGCACTCTGGGGGGCTGAGGTGGGAGGATTGCTCAAGGTCAGGAGTTCAAGATCAGCCTCAGCAAGAGCGAGACCTCATCTCCATTAAAAATAGAAAGAAACTAGCTGGACAACTAAAAATATATGTAGAAAAAATTAGCCGGGCATGGTGGCACATTACTGTAGTCCCAGCTCCTCGGGAGGCTGAGGCAGGAGGATCGCTTGAGCCAAGGAATTTGAGATTGCTGTGAGCTAGGCTGATGCCATGGCACTCTAGCCCAGGCAACAGAGTGAGACTCTGTCTCAAAAAAAACAAAACAAAACAAAAC
>NW_012133858.1:12536150-12538865 GCF_000956105.1 Propithecus coquereli | reverse complement strand
ATTTAGTTGCTGGGCACTGGAATCATCTGAAGACACCTTCACTCATATGTCTGGTGATCGACACTGGCTACTGACAAGGACCTTAGCTGGGGTTGTCATCCAGAGCACCTACACATGGTCTCTGCATGTAGTTTGGGTTTCCTTGCAGCACAGAACTCTGCAAGAAGTCGGATGTCTTACATAGTGGATCAGGATTCCAAAAGTGAATATTCTAGAGACAGTAAAGCAGAGTCTACATCATACACTCCGATTTACCCTTGGAAGTTACATAGTATCATCTGCTAAATTCTGTTGGTTACAAGTGAGTCATAACTTTGTCCAGATTCAAGTGAAGGGACATAGTTTCAACCCCCTGATGGAAGAGTTCGTATCATTTCTAAAAAACCTGTTTCAATGCTATTATAAATGCCTGGTATTTTTCCTTAGATGAAGTTATAACATTGCCCCCAAATCATACTAAATAATTAATTTTATCTAACATTCTTTAGAATGACTGAAATGACTTAAAACTGCACAAGATAGCCAGAACACTGAGATAGCTAACACTAACATATACAGTTTTATAATCATATTCTTTTGAGTGTGAGTAGGACCTGTAACTTTTTTCTAATCAATAGGATATGGCCAAGATGAAGGTTTTTTTCAAATATAATTAGAGCCCCTAATCGGTTGACTTGTGGTTAATAAAAGAGGATGATTACCCCAAGTGAGCCTGACCTAATGAGGTAAGCCTATTAAAAGAGAATCTAAAGATCAGAGAGATTTTCTTGGTTGCCTTGAAGAAGATGCAAGTATTGATAAGTGCTAGAGGAATAATAAAATTAATTCAGCTAGCCACTTGAATGAGCTTAGACGCAGTCATCCCAGGGAGGTCTCCACATGAGAACGCAGCCTGACTGATACCTTAACTTTATCCTCATGAGGTCTTAAGTACAGGGCCCAGCTAAGCCATGACCAGACTCCTGACTCACAGAAATGTTGAGATAATGAATGGCTGTTGTTTTAAACTGCTTGTGGGTAATCTGTTGCAGAGAAATAGAATACACAGCCATAGCTCCAGTGATTCTCAGATAATATTCTTGCTTCTCACTTTCCACAGAAATAGAAGCTATCCAGTGGAAACTCACTTATCTCTCACTATGCCTGAAATTTACTTTTTCTACCAAAACCAAACTTTATTTCCTTTCTTTTTATGAAGATAGAAGTGGTTCCTTTCTTTATGATTTGTTAATTCCCTAAGAAGAACTTGTAATTGTCACATTCCCTGAACACACTAAAATAATATTAGAAATCATAATAAAACATTAACCAAAACAACAAAATATTTAAACTCTTGTGATTTACAAAAATATCCACTTCATTGAAATTTCCAACTTGTGAATCAATAAAAAGTGAACTATATAATTTTGGAACATCTGCTTCTAGCTACAAGAGTGTAGGTTGCAGCAGACCAACACTCACACCTAGAAAAACTAGAAAAACAACATCAGCAACAACCATATGAACAGATTGGAGAGTTTCGGAGACATCCAGGACTTGAAGATCCATGAATTCTATAAAAAGGCAATTTCACTTATGCGAGCGCAATGTCTCTTTGTCACTGGTTAAGTCTTAAACGGTAAATAGCGACCGTCTGAAAAACTGAGGAAAAGGAAACTGAAGCAAGACAGATGAAACAGTGGAGACTTCTTCTGTGATTTTTATTAGACAAAAGAGATAGAAATTAATGTTGGCAGCTAGAACTTGGGAAACCAAGACTATGGAGAGAAAGGAAGCATATAGAAGTGAACATTTTGAGCTACATTTTTCTTTGAGGCTTCTGTCAATTCTTAAACTGTGCCAGACGATAGGATGTAAAGCCATAGAGAGATAGAGAACTCAGAGGAGCTTTTGGAAGCCTTACAATGTCAAGAAGACAAAAGCAAGAATTCTGGCCCTACTAAAGTTGAGGACCCTGGTAAATATCCCATCTAGGTTCCCCCCCAATTCCTGGGAGACTATACAGTAAAAGTAATGGATAAACCCAAAGTCTTCAGAATCATAAAACCTGAAAAAGAACCTTATATCTGATAGAATGAAGGAGAGATGATCCTGCTCTGTCCATCTTCCAGAGGATAAGGGAAATCTACTTTGGAGACTGTCTCTACAATTTTCGTATGTCTTGTCTGGAATTCAGTAAAAAGTCACCAGGCATATCAAGGAAATGGATCAAAAGAAATAAAATGGATAATGGAAACAGACAGACAGATGATCTGTAGAAGTTATCAGATAAGTATGTTTAAATAGCTGTGAAGTGTTAAGGTCCTAGCATTGTTTGCAAGTGTACTGTAAACTAATATAATTTGTGTTAGATTTTGATAAATCAAGGATGATATTGTTATCTCTTGGGTAATCACTAAAAGTACAGTAAAAGAATGTATAACTAACAATCTAATCAAGCTAAAATGGAATAACTAAAAATACTTGATTATTCCAATAGATGGCAAGACAGAAAATAAGTGGGGTAAAAAAATAGTAAGATGGTAGATAGAAACTAAAATAGATTAGTAACTGCATTAAATCTATTAATAAACAGAACACATAATTAAAAGAAAAAGATTGTCAGATTAATTTAAAAAGTATCCACTATATGTTTCTTACAAAAGGAAACAAAAAATTTGACAATTTGACCGTGAAAAGATATACTCTGGAAAAACTAGTCTCAAAAAAGCTGAA
>NW_012133858.1:12531907-12533030 GCF_000956105.1 Propithecus coquereli | reverse complement strand
GGAGGCTATTCTAGGAATTAGAAATAAGCACATTCTATTGTATTGTTCAGATACCTAAATGTCACTCTTTTTATGTGTTCTGGTTAAGAGGAATTCATAAAGTAAGATGTGAAGCAAACTGATTTCCCAAGTGGTTAACTGGCACTTTAAATCTTCCTTCATTTATTTCTTCATTCAACAAGAATTTATTGAGTACCTGTTATGTGCCAAACAGTATTCTAAGATCTGTGAATAGTAAGGGAAGGAAGATAAAGTGTCTAACCTTGAGGTTTCACCAATATAAAGAGGATGAGAGAAACAACGAAAAGATGATTGTACTACAATGTGGGTAGGATAATGATAAAGACAGACACAGAATATAATAGAAGTATAGAGTTCAAATAGCTTATGCAAATTTAGAGGTCATAGATGGCAAGAGAATTTTTGAAAAGATAATTCTTGAGAAGTTACATAATAAGTCAGAGTTAGATTATGGATTGAGGAGAAAGAGGTTCCAGGAAGAAGAATAGTATGAGCAGTGACAAAGACGCAAGAAACAATAAAGTTTGTGCAAAGAAGTGTACATACAATCACCTGTTGTAGTGTATTACTCAAGGCAGAGAGCAGCTAGGAATAAACCTAACAATAGGCAAGGCCAGCTCAGAAGGAGCCTACAAGGTATATTACAACTTTTTCCTGAACTTGCGTGGAATTTGAAGGCACGGATGTACAATCAGTGGTAGCGTCAAGTGGTAAATTTCGGATTGCAGACTGATAATTCTGGAAGGAGTGTGGAGAATGGCTTGAAATGAACAAGATCAGAAGCCTTCAGAACATTTTCATTGAGCAAGTGAAAGATAATGAGAATGGTGATAGGAGCTGAGAGAAGGAAACAGATTTGAGAAATATTTAGCTAATAAAATCAAAGCTACATTTGACATCTTGGGAGATGAGGTGAATGACTGTGCTCAATTATCTGCTTTACTCCAAATTTAATGCATGAATTAGAAATTGGTATCATCAGCCAGGTGGAAAGAGGCTTAGTATTTCCAGAAATCAAGACAATTACCACAGGAACAATTTAAAGTCAAGCAAAGTTTCATATTTTTTAAGCAATTTAGCAGATAGTTAATATTCAGAAACT
>NW_012133858.1:12518923-12522147 GCF_000956105.1 Propithecus coquereli | reverse complement strand
CAAAATCACTATACTGAATCCTGAATCTTTCTCTCTCTCTCTCTTTCTCTCTCTGTCTCCCTCCCTCCCACCCTCTCTTTCTCCTTCCCTGCCATTTATTGCCATTCTCTCCAGTTCCAATTTCCACCATCTCTCACAGAGACTATGCAATAGTCTCCAAACTGGTTTCCCTATTTCTAGTTCTGCTGTCTCCATGTCTTCCTCACTCTCCAGGCAAAACTGATTGTGATGAGTTAGAATTAAAAATTCATGTATACTCCCCATCTTTTAGCAACCTGTCTAATAAAGATAATTCAATCTTTAACACTCAGAGTCTTTCCCTCTTCCATCATCTATAGGTAGAAAAAAAATTCATTGATTTTTAAATTATCAATTATATTTTTAATCCATGCATACATTCCAACAATAAAAACCAACTATGCAGAGATGCTCCAAATTTTAATATCATATCAAACTCCTAGGGAAAATAATATCCTGAAGATTAAATTTCTCTGGAGGTTAAAGATAAAAGACACCAAAATCTAAAATAACTCAAGTTCTAAAATAATTTTTTTTCGTACTAAATTAAATGTCCAAAGAGATAGCAGTTCTTTTGAATCCTTTATCCTGCTCAGTCTCATGTAAAGGCTCTCAATGTCTGGGAAACTTGAAGTTCCCTGTGGCAACTGCATTCAGGTAGCAACTCACTAGCTTCAGAATCTTAGAGATTGTGTTAGTTTGGTGCTTAGTCCCTGATGTGCTTCACTTTTTAGGTCCTGGGAGTTAATGAGACACACAAGATTAACAGGGCATTAACCCCACAACTACTCCATTCAGGGAATGAATTCTGCAGCCCCATGACAGGTTTATCAGGCAAAATTATGTTCCCAGAACCCTCAACCTGGGAAGGAGAGTAAATTGAGAAATCTTATTTTAGCTCCAACAGGATCCCAACTGACTTTGGTGGCCCAGCAAATGCAACCTGAGAACATAAACTCGCCTAGGAGAAATTCTACTAGTCATCTCAGTGTTGGATTGGGCTAAACTGTCCTGTATCCATTTAGCCCCACTTCTGAGAAGAGCAGATTTGGAATGTCTTCCAGATTAAGAAACAGCAATAATCATATATAACAATATACCAGAAAAGCATGATTCTTGAGATTTTATTTTTGTCTGCTTTTTCTACTTAAAACTTCATCCAGTAGGGATAATGTTCTCCTATTCCTGGATAAAAACTACAACAAAGTCATAAATTTTGTACCTAATTTTAGATAATAGACAATTTTGCAGTCACCTTAAACCACAAAGATCCTCACTTGTGTTAAATCTTTTCCCCTTTTCAATTTAAGCATCTGCTGATTCCACTGGAAAATGAGGCAAAGGTGGCTTCTCTTTTTTTCTCTGTACTTACCAACTTCCCTACTCATTGCCTATTGTTTAGCTTTCCCATAAGGGTCGAAATGGGGAACAGGCAGAGGAGTGAGTTCTTACTTGAACTTGTGCTATAGTATGCCTGTTTTGAGTACTCTGGGCATGCCAGATGTTTAGAGATGATTCTTTCTCTACCGGGACATTTTAATAGTTTTTCACGGGTTTCTTGATGAGCTCTTTTGCTTTTAATTACTTGATACATTTTTCTTCCCAGTGGTAGTTTGAGCAGTTCTTCCTGCAACTGGGAACATCAGGGGGGCATAATTCCATTGGCTTTCTGCTCCGGTCTCCTAGACTTCCCAGACAACCCCATCAGACAGGACTTTGGACAGCCTGTAATTCTGCATCCCTGTCCAGCAATCTCTGGGTGTACAGATCAATCCCACCCCAATCACACTTTCCTAACTCTGTTACCGAAACATATAGCTAGCTTTTCTCTAGCCCTCATGATTTCCTGGAAAGAAGTCATAGCCAAGTTCATATTCTGTTTTAGACAAATCATCTTAACTAGCTGTGTGATATTGGATGAGTCCTTTCCCCTTTTCTCATTTCAAACTCTTATGTCTATATAAACTGGAGATGATAATATCGTTTCTCTCAAAATTGTTGTGAACGTTAATTGTAACATATAGAAAGCCTTAATAGTGCCAGTGGCATGATAGGTGTTGAATCTGAATCCTCTTTCCTCATATATAAAATGGGGGCAAGCATCCTTTCTATTACAGGGCGCTGCTCCAATTTTGATTTTCCAATAACCAATGACACACATGTCTTAGTCTCCAGTAGGACTGAGTACCCCTAAAGCAGACTGGAGAGTCATCTCTGCACCCACAGTAGCTTTAGCACAGTGCTTCCTGTTACGATATTAAATAAACATTTGTTGAAATGTAACTTGAATTTCTGTTCTGAGTACCTCACATGTGTTTGGGAGTGGCAGGTTAAGCAGTAAGACTGTATAAACTGAAAAATACAATATAGGGAAGGTTTAGTGATAATGATGAAGATCCAATCACTGCTCTCTAGGAGGATACTCTATAAATGGGCTGGGTGGAAGAAGGTGTAAGATAAATTAATCAGAGAACAGGTCAAGTAAAGCACACAGCACTTACATTTTAACTTGAGGCATATTCTTAATGGAAGAACTGAAGAAATCCTTTCTTGAGGTTAGTGAATTACTCCAGGACTTTCCAGGAGCATCGTGGGGAGAAATCTAGGGTAAAGTTTTACCAAGCCAAAAGGAAAATATATTTCTATCTGGTCATTCCTCCCATTCCCTTTAACAATTTTCCTTTGTCCTTACATTAAACATTTGTCTCACCATAATTCTATCTGAGACTCCCTTCCTCTTACTACTCTATACTTTGAGACTGAGTCATACTAGTCTATTGTCATGGTTTCAATTATTTAAAATTCCAAATTTGCATGCTCAAGATAAAACTCTCTTGAGAACCTGTCCTCTATATCGAAAAACATGTAAGACAGTTTCATGCATGTGTTGCAAATACTTTAGACACCTCAAATTCAATAAATCACAAAATGATCTAATTATCTCTTTCTCCACCAAAATCCATGTCTGTATCTCCCTAATCGTCTATGTTTTAGTATGTAGCATCATATCTGCCCAATTTTGCAAGATGGGTATGGACATCATCCTAGTTTTCACTATTTTTATCTTCCACTTACAAAATCACTATACTGAATCCTGAATCTTTCTCTCTCTCTCTCTTTCTCTCTCTGTCTCCCTCCCTCCCACCCTCTCTTTCTCCTTCCCTGCCATCTATTGCCATTCTCTCCAGTTCCAATTTCCACCATCT
>NW_012133858.1:12516189-12517573 GCF_000956105.1 Propithecus coquereli | reverse complement strand
AGCCTGTAATTCTGCATCCCTGTCCAGCAATCTCTGGGTGTACAGATCAATCCCACCCCAATCACACTTTCCTAACTCTGTTACCGAAACATATAGCTAGCTTTTCTCTAGCCCTCATGATTTCCTGGAAAGAAGTCATAGCCAAGTTCATATTCTGTTTTAGACAAATCACCTGTCCTTACCAACAATTTAGGAACACATACTCCCTTCTTTCTGACAAGTGTCTTAAACTTTCAAATGATAGGTTGCCCACAGGTACTGGGTCTGTGTGGACAAAGCCTACACCCAAGAAGAGCTTTGACTTTTTTCGACCTTTGATCCTCTTTGCCCAGGCCAGGCCTTAATGTCCACTTCTCTCTCCTTTCTCCTAAGTCTAGGCTTATCTAGGTCTTTATATATACACATATATATTTCCTACAGGCAAGATTTTTCACTGTCACTTAATTGTTCAGATATAGGGTGGGAGGTTGGTTCCTTGAAGGTTTGGTTTTGCTTTGGAGTAAGTAAAGAGAATGCTCCTCAGGTTGTAAAAGAGAAAGAAAAGAAGAAAATGTACAGATAAAAACTAGATTCATGTTTCAAGTTACCTTGTTATACTTCTTCCCCTACTAAATTTTTTGATCCTTCCAGAGAAAGTTACTACTTATCTTGGGGCTTTTCCTCCCCAGGAATGTAGGAGTTGGGGCACTGTGGACTATGCTTTACCGGAGTAGTAATTGCTAAGGGCTCCCCCAAGCAGCACAGTGAGCTGTGAGTCATAGCGCCCTCTCTCTTGGTTCCCCAGATGAATGCGCAAGCCAGAATACTTGATGGTTTCACCTGCCTTCTCCTTTAGCAATGAGCACAATTACCCCCTTTACCAGGAGGAGTCTCTTTCAAAAGGTTCAAGATGATTCACTTTTCTGACTCCCACTCCACCTGCATCTCTTACACATATTTGTTAACTTCCAAAAACTCATTTCTGCTTTTTTTCTCTTTTTTAAATAAAAAATTCCAAACATACCAAATTACATTGATTCTAAGCACACGTATCTTTTCAGCTCTTAACATCTCTGAGGCAGGGATGTAGTCACAATTGGTGATGTGCCATAATTTAACTTTTGCCTCTTTCTTCTTTAGTGGTACATTGTCTGTTGTCTAAGCTTGATAATATAGGTTGCATAAAAGTGGAGAGAGCAGAATAATGAACATTCAATAATGATTTTCTAGATTTAACTATCATCATCTCATTGTATATGCTATATCTTTTTGAACATTTTTATTATTGTGAAATGTCTGCATTTTCATACGCATTTTAGTAATTTAACTGCATGTTGACCCTAAATAGTTTTATTTTATTCCTAAAAATCTAAGTACATTTTCTGATATAGCAATAACACTATTA
>NW_012133858.1:12514190-12516139 GCF_000956105.1 Propithecus coquereli | reverse complement strand
TGAATCTAAGAGACAGGGAAGAAATACATAATCCTTGATCACAAAGAGTTGTTTTAGCTGAAAAATGGATTTTAAAATAGGGGTTTTTATTACATTAAAAAATACCTTCTATTGAAAGCTAAAATATTGCCCCTCACAGAAAATGCTATGTCTCAATCCATATGTAACTATAAAATATGAATTCACTCTCAGAAATATGCTGTTGCTCAGATATCAATCTGCATTCTATTAAAAGTTTTTATACTTTTTGTATTTTAGACAATGATCAATTTTTTGAATCAGGTCATTTATGTGACCTGAAATATAATTTCATATGTCAATAGAATTTATTGCTGTTAGTAACCAGAGTAAGACTGATTTGTGTATTTTCTTTATCTACGATTATTCTCTTACTATATTTTTGTGGAGCATCCCAAAACTATAAATGTATGGATTTAGCTAAGCCCTGGGCACTTTCTCCTCATGATAATAACGTGATTCAATCTTTTTGACAATACATCTTTATAGAAAAGCCAGTTTATTTTTGGATCTGGACTCAAGCTATCAGCTTTTCAAATTTTAATGTTCCCAGTAATTGAACAATTCTGGATGTATACTCAAGATATTTTCTTTATATATTGTCTCTGAAGTACAAGAACTATGAAAATTTTGAATGAACATCTTTAATCAATAAGTTAAAAAGCAATAAAGTGCATTTAATTAATCCAGCTAAGTCACTGAGTAAGAGTTAATGTAATTGCCATTATCAGAAGTGACATTTATGCTTACTTAGCAACTTAAAACTATTGTTTTACTTGCGAGGAATCTAAGATTCATAGACATTTTTTAAGAAATAGATTTCCCGGGGTCAGACAGCTAGATAAAAAACAGCTTGAATCTATGCTTCTTTTTTTTATAGGTCACGTATATTGAAGTATAACTTAAATACATTAACATTCGTTCTTTTTAGGTAGGTATTCACTTCAAAGAGTTTTGACAAGCATATACAGTCATGTAACCACCACCACTATCAAAACATAGAATATTTACATCACTGTGGAGTTGCATTATGGTACTTTTTAATCAATACTCTACCCCAATACTCTACCTCAATACCCCCACCCTTGCCCCTAGCCAATCTCTGATCTTATTTCTATACCTAAGGTTTTACTTTCTTCAGAATGCCATATAAATGGAATTGCATATTATGTGGCCTTGTGTCCAGTTTCTTTCATTTAGCATAATTATTTTTACATTAATTAATAGGTTGCATATATCAGTAATTCAGTCCTCTTCAATGGTAAGTAGTATTCAGTTGTAAGATTGTACCAGAATTTCTTTATCCATTCACCAGTTGATGAGCTTTTGGGTTTTGTTTGGTTTGGTTTTTGCAGAATTTGACTATTATGAATAAAACTGCTAGAAGCATTCTGTATAGCTGTTTGTGTGAACAAATGCTTTCATATCTCTTGGGTACATACATATTAAGGAATAGGATTGCTACATCCTAGGATTCAACTTTATAAAAAAACTACCAAACTGTTTTCCAAATGTGTTGCATTCTCATCACCCATGTATGAAAAGCCAAATTGCTGTATACTTCTGTCAGCACTTTATACTATCTTTTCTTTTTCAGTTTAGCCATTGTATTAGGTATCTCATTACCGTTTAAATTTAATTTACATTTCTCTGACGACGAATTATGTTGAGAATCTCTTCAAATGTGCTTGTCATCCATATCTATCTTTGTTAAAGTGTTTGTTCAAATCTTAATCTGTCATTCATTTGTTTATTGTATGGTTTATAATGTTATCATTGAAGTGTAAAGGTCCTTTTTGAATTATGTCTACAAGTTCTTTACTAGATGCATGTCTTGCAATTATTCTCCTCCAGTGTACAGCTTCTCTTTACATTTCTAAGTGTCTTTTTAAAAGCATACAATTATATTTTTGATGAAGACCAATTCATTT
>NW_012133858.1:12511290-12512530 GCF_000956105.1 Propithecus coquereli | reverse complement strand
ACCTTTTATTTTCTAACATATTAATGAATTTATATTTAAAGTAATGTACTTCTCTTGTAGACAGTATAGAAGTGAATCTTGCTTTTTGACTGATCTGGCAACCTCTGTTTTCTAAGTGGAGCATTTGGATCATTTATGTAGAATGATACATAGAGTGTTATACTTGTTGTTATGATTCAGTGCTTGACTTGACTCATGGTGGGAACAGTGGATGTTCTCATTTCTCCTGGTCTAACCTCACTCTTAAGCAGAACCTGTGTACCTGAGCACCTGAGCTTTGGGGATAGGACATCAGTGTACCTATCCCTCTTACCCCTGGCAGCCAAACTCTGCCTAGTATCTGTGGTAGGACTTGAGCTGGAGAGTTTCCTTTTCTTCCATTACTAGTGACAGCTCTCTACCTTGTACTATCATGCATTATCTAGTACCAACTGTTTTTCTGTCCTTTAGAGTGAGGAAGTTTTGCTTCTACAAATCCCCTCAAAAGCAGTGGACCTTTGCCTAGTGTGGATGTGGATGGGAAAATTCCTCAATAGATCTTCTCTTTACCCTTCCACCAGAAGTAGTAGATTTTTGCCTCATTCTTGAGCAAAGAGTGTTGGATATGCCTCCCCTATGTTTTAAATTTTTTGTTTGTTTATTTATGTAATATGCAGGTGTTGTTTTTCTCCTGTTCTCCAGCAGCAGCCAATCACCCCCTGCATGTGTATGGCATGGGCAGGGCTTTCTGCAGACTCTGTAGTGCCTCAGGTATTTCGTGAGTGCCCAACAGAGGTTTATGGAAAAGAGCTTTGTTTTGGGGACTCCCACACCCAGCCTTTATGAGTTCTCTAAAATTTAGTGTACTGCCTCTAACATGCTTCTCTGCTAGCTCATTTTCCTACCACTACTGTGAAAGGTGAAAGTGCCTGTGGTCCCTCTTCTTCTCAAGGGTTCTTTTGACTTTTTGGAATTCAATTCACTTGATTGACTTGTGACCTAACTCTCTGACAGGTTCAAGAAAATTATAGATTTTTAGATTATTTGGCTTTTTCTTATGGTTAGGACAGAAGAGGCATCTCTTACAGTTTTCTATATCCTAAATGTAAGCACAATTGGAACCCATGAGTCTTACAGGTAATTTTCAATTTGAATTTTAGGCATCTACTGGGAAATATTTTTCATGTCTTTCTAAATCCACTGTGCTATGGTTAAGAAAATAAAAAGCAAGGGAGATATATATTATAATACAGCATTGTCC
>NW_012133858.1:12496568-12499500 GCF_000956105.1 Propithecus coquereli | reverse complement strand
TTTATTATTGTGAAATGTCTGCATTTTCATATGCATTTTAGTAATTTAACTGCATGTTGACCCTAAATAGTTTTATTTTATTCCTAAAAATCTAAGTACATTTTCTGATATAGCAATAACACTATTATCTCACCATTAAAATTAGCAAGCGCACATTAACATACTACAATAGCAAGTCCATTTTCCATTTCTCCCAATTGTCCTCAGATAACTGTTTATATTTGATTTGAACAAATTTGAAATAAAGTATTTTTTTTTATTTTGTTCATTTTTCTTCTTTTTTCTGTCATTGGCTTGTTTAAGAAATCACATCTTTGTCTTCTATGGCCTACATTCAGGATTTATCTTATATTGCCTCCTTATAGTATATCTTACTTTGTTTTTCTGTCTGCCATGTTTCCTCTAAATCAGAAATTAGAGATAAAGGCTTGATTATATTTTTGGCAATTGTGCTTCAGAGCTTGTACTGTGCACTCTATATCATGTCACATGAGGGGAAACACAATGCCTGGTTGTACCACTTTTAGAGATGATCAATTTTAGAATTGACTCTTGTTATAGCAATCTATTTTCTTTTTCAATTAATGACATTGTCTCTCAAGTCTTTCCTAAGATGTGAACTAGAAATGAGTTAATGTTCGTTTATTTCTTTGAGTCCTTCTCTTTCAAACCATTGTTTTTCACAAGTCATAGTCACTCATCCATATTATTTATGAATGGCTTCTTCTGCAGAATGGTATCTCTATACCAAAGGATAGCCTTCTCAAATAAAAATGCTAAGTAAGTCTGCCGATCATGGTGACATACAGATTCCCTTTTTAGGTCCAAGCTGACAGACTGGGGTTATACTAGTATGAAAATAAGACTGAGAGCATTTTAGGATATTCCCTCCAAGTAGACATGTTTATAATTTTTTTTTCACTTTATAAGGAAGAAGGAAGACTTTATTCTGTCATAAAAATATATAGACAAAAAAAATCTCAATGTATATAACCAGAAAAATATATTTAATCTTCTCTGAAATTAGATAGGAAGTTATTTGATCTCCTCTGGAATTTGCTGAGTTAATAATAGCCTTCTTATTTCTTCCTTTCTTAATGTGAACTAGTAAAATACATTTCTTACCTTTAAAAACTAAGTGCCAATTTTTTCCCTTTATATAAATATCTAATTTTGGTGCTTATTTGTCCTTGTTTATACTTTAGTAGTTTGAGTTAGAATTAATTGTCATAATTCCACATACATGGTCCCCAAAAGATTTATAAACAATAATAAAAACAAAAAGTTTCTGAAGGACATAACGTTCTCCAAGGTCTAGAGTAAGAGAAAATAATATGAGATTAAGCAAAAAGATGCAAAATATAGCAATCAGGAGCTCTCTTGATGAACCCATGTTTAAAAATTAAACATCATTTTGTTTTAAATGTGATTATACATGTGTTCCAATGTAATACTGTATGGTGTTTAACATTTGGGAAGGTTTAAATAAATTTCTGTCATACAAAAATACTGGGTCAGAAGTTGAGAACCGAAATATAAAATATGCAGAAAATCTTCATGCTTATTGATAGAAATAATCTGGTATAGATGTGCCTATAATAGGAGACTCTAAATAGAAGGTGCTTCCTTTTATATGATGTTTCTAGTAGATGGTAGACTGCTACATTGATATATTTTTAAATATTTTTGGAAAGACACTACAAGCTTACATCTTTTCTTGAAACCAAATTAACCAACTAGAAGGATTATTGCATATTACAATGAATGAGAGCTTTATTCTGTGTGTTCATATTTTAAGAGCTTTATGTTTTCATGACAAAGTTTTCCATCATGAAATAAGGTTGGGAAATAGTGGGTTAAACAAATTTATTCCCACTATTCCTGTAGACTTCACAGAATTTTCAGTATGTTTTGTACATATGATTCCTCAAAAGTGGAGTATAGTTTTGAATATTATTTGATCACATTCCTTCTGCACATGGCTAGTAATTTTCTGTTGTATGTTGGACACTAAGTGACACAATGTAGAGACTTTGCATTCTGTGTAGAAAGGCATCGAGTTTAAGTTTTCTCCCAACAGACGTTTAAGTTACGGACAGATTATGTTGCTTATGTGAAAAATTGATTTTAGACATGATTCAGGTGGGTCTATTTTGTTTTGGTCTTTTGTGTGATGTTGAATGCTTTATTGCTGGGACATGGTCTTTATTATTAAAGCATGATTTCTCTTCAGTTTCATTGAAAAGTTTGAGTATTACTAACCTGCTCTAACTTGGGAAGACTCAATTTTACAATTCTATTTCCACAGAACCCTTCTTGAAACCTTCAAACACACTCAGGGACCATATATTTGATATTCTTTTGGGCAAACGAACCTACCAAATATTCATATGGCTCAATCTCTTTCTTTATTCAAATTCTCTATTTAAATGTCAAATCCTCAGAGAAAATCTATCATGGCACTTTCACATCACTTCGTATCCAAACTTAGTTTTTATCAGAACTTTTGTCAGTACCTCAAGACACACATGCATGCACACATTTATCTCCCTGATGAGATAAGAACTCCAAAAGGTAGAGCTTTATTTTGTTTTTCCTTTTGTTTTTTATGCTGTATGAGTTGGACCTAGAATAATGCCTTTAACAAAATGTAACAAACAATATTCAGAAAATACTTAAAAATATAAGAAAAAGACTGCCCATAGTTCTATTATGCATTCACAGTCACTGTGAACACCTGGTTGTTATTTTCAGTCTTTAAAATCTATGATAAACTTTTGAATTTTACATTTAGAGTAAACACATGATTTAAAATCTTTTATTCAACTTTTTTTAGTTGACCCTATCCTATAAGCATTTTTAATGTCATTTTATATTCTTGATAAACATTTTAAAGGGTTGAAGATTATTTCTCGATTATAACCTAATATCA
>NW_012133858.1:12486026-12495583 GCF_000956105.1 Propithecus coquereli | reverse complement strand
AAAATGTCTTTTCATAGAAGAAGATAATTCAATGCCATATATTTTCATGATTGCTTATGCTTTTTCCTTCCTTCCATTTTATATAGACTTTTTCAGCATATACTTCAACTAATGCTTGTCTAATTTTCTAATCAGAAAAATAAGAAGCATGATGCCCTTTTATGAAAGAAAATACTTGTTTCACAAATCAATTTAACTTAAGTTGGTCAGAAATCTAAAGTTCTAATTTCCATAATTAGAAAAAGGAACTATATGTATAATCTTATTATTTTATCTATTGCAATGACATTTTCAGCAGTTATTTAGCCTTATTCCTATTACTTCAACTGGTTCATTGGACATGAAAGCCAGTTCCTTCCTCCCTTATTTTTCATACTTTTTGGTTTATTTATTTGAAACCACATATTACTTATCTAGATCATGTTTAAATATTTTTCCAGGAAGAATATACCTAAGTAATATATCTTACCTGCATATACGAAAAGTTATTTCTTTTAGCTCTTTTCTGAGCAACAAGTTAGTTGAGTAGAGAATTTTGAGTTATGGCCTCTTTCCCTTAATACATTTCAGACAGTAGTCTCTAATAGTTAGGTAGAGGATAAGAAGTATAAGTTTTCTATTTTTAAAGTTAATAATATATGTTCTGGATTTGTCTATTTTTAAATACTTCTATTTATTTATGTTATTTCTTAATTTTTATCCTTTCATTGTTTCTTTTAAAGGTTGGATTATTTTTGAGATTACTGTCTAATTACTTGATTCTCTTGTTCTATAAACTTTTTTCTTGCCTGCAGTTTGAACCTGTATCAAAACCACACTGTTTTATTTTTCATAAGGTCACTTTTCACATAAATTTGACCATGACTACAACCACAATCAATATTAATTTCAAATATAATAGCCAATATTTAATCTGTTTCAATGAGTTACATCTTTTTTTGTATTATCAAATTGACTCTTCAGAACCATTGCTTAATGTGACTTCCCTTACATCAATTACAGAGTAGGAAAGAAAGAGTAAGAGAAATTCATTCATTCATTCATTCAAAGTCACACAATTAGTAATTGTTGAATCAGGTGTTCAAATCCTAATTCATCATACTCAGAGTCTAAGTTATTCACAATTGAGCTCCACTGCCTTCTAAACTTTTCTTATGTATTTTGCAGTGAATTCAGTTCAGAGGAAGACTTTTCCTTTGATTTCTGTCCTCTTCTGTTATAGAAACATGTAGAAGTCTGAAATATGTTTTTCTTCTTTTTACTCATTTGGCTATAAAGAAAACACTTATCAGGTATGAAGATAGAGAACAGTCAGGTTGTCTAAACATCACTTAGCTGCTTCCTGGTCCTCTTTAGATCTGGCAGAATAGCACCTTTCTTACCTTTCAAGTTGAAGAGAAGGATGATGCAGTTCTTAATAACCATAATGTAATCAGATTAGCTTAGTGCCGCTGGTTCCCAAACCCTGTGGAGTAAAACATCCTAACATGGCTCACAATGATCCAAGTCCTTAAGTCATCCCCTCCTCTTGATTGTGGGTGGATTCATGACTTGCTTCTAACTTGTTTTATGTAATATGTGGCAAAAGTGATAGGATGTCACTCCTGTGTTTATGTTTTGTTATATAAAGTGCAGTCTTAGCAAACTGGAAAGCGAGATTCTCCTATGGCCTTGATGCAGTAGACAACCATGTTGCAACCTACCTGTGAAGAGAGGTACATGTTAGGGAACTGTGAGCAGCCTCTAAGGACCTGACAGTGGCCTCCAGCTGGCAATCAGAAAAATACTGGGGACCTCAGTAGACTGCTGCATGGAAATAAATACTGCCAACAATCTGAATGAGTCTGGAATTAGATTCTCCCCTACTTGAGCTTCCATATGAGAATGTAGCCCAGCCAATGCCTTGAGTACAGCCTTGTGAGATCCTGAGCAGAAAAACAGTTAAGCTGAACTTGGACTCCTGACCCATAGAAACTGTAAGGTAATGTGTTTTTATAAGCTCCTAAGTTTGTGATAATTTGTTATGCAGCAATAGAAACACAGTACACATGGTTATTTACCAAATGAACCTAGAGGAGCAAGTTAAAATACATACTATTATGGATTTTTTATTGCATATATTTTATACTTTTTTATATATCATGATCCTGAGGTGGGACCTTGCATTTATTTTTTAATACAGCATGCTTGAGAATAATCCTCAGAATAGTATTTGAAAGTCACTGCTCTAGACACTACAAAAAAGAAAGAAGAAATCTCCTTTCAGTAAATCATAAGTTGGAGCATGGGGCCTGGGAAAAATCCCAAGTATATTCATGTGGCTGAAATCTGAGGCTCTGCTCGTGCGATAAATAAATCTAAAAGGATACCTTTTTCATTCAGCTCAAGTCTCTTGAGAAACAGAAGCCAGGACAGGGTTAGAAATCTGTTAGATTTATTGAGGGAAATGCCTGTAAATCACAAAGGAAAAGGGAACAGGAATAGGCATTTAGAGGCTTCAGAAAATGATGCAAGTCTGACGCCAGTGAAACAAAAGGGGAAGGAAGGCTTGGGCTTTTCCTACCCTCTCACACCTCAGCACAGTACTAAGAATGTCTCAGCTAGGCCAGCAGAATCCTCAAAGCAAAAGTCGCCTATTCAGGCAGATATGGCCCAGCTACCACCACCGCCATGCTCAGTCATTGGCTGGACACAGCCTGAGGAAGTGTGGCTTCCAGGTTCCTGTCTAGGTGGATCCAGGAGTGTGGCAGTGTGGCTGTCAATCAACTATGCTCCTTAAAGCAGTTTCTCCCCAAAAATATCTGAGAGATACATCTCTGTGGCCACACTTTTAATGAAGTTCTGTCATCCTTTTCTTAGATGTGTGCAGCTCAGTTTACCTAAATCAGAATTATTCTCCTTTTCCTATCATTAAACTGAAACATGCCCCTTATTTCTACTGAAAGAATAAGATAAATATCACACTGTTCAAGTGAAATCTCCCAAATACTCCAAACAGGGAGACAGCTTTATTAATTCAGATCTTGAGTGAATGTACAATTCAGTAAGAACTAAGAACAGAGCATTCGCGTGAAAGAATCTATACACATTCACATTGCCAAGTTTATATAATGTAATTGTCAATCATCTAAGTTATTAAAACATATTCTGTTACCTCCTTGCTACCAATGTTTTGTTTTGTTTCCTAGTTTTTATCCTCTCCTTTTCTCACCGTTTTCTTCCTCCACCTTTTTCTTCAAACTCATTTAGTGTGCTCCAGAATAAACTCGTGAAATTAGGACAGAACTTTTTAGAAATTTCAAGAGATACTTTTATCTCTTTAGGAGAACCAAATTTTGTTATCAAATGAAATTATACTAATAGAACTTTTAAATAGAATTCGATTCTCATGAA
This sequence comes from Propithecus coquereli, assembly GCF_000956105.1. Classification (NCBI taxonomy): domain Eukaryota; kingdom Metazoa; phylum Chordata; class Mammalia; order Primates; family Indriidae; genus Propithecus; species Propithecus coquereli. The sequence goes on along the minus strand of NW_012133858.1, from coordinate 12,492,190 downwards.
TAGACATTTTGTCGTTGCTATATTACTTTAGTTAATCATATCTTAATTTATTCTTCATTAAGTACAATATCAGGTGCCTTGAAGATCTAAATTTACCTGTGTATATAAGACATCTCTTTGAGTCAAGGAACTTGAAATCTAGTAGAATGAGATGACACACTTTATAAAGTGTAAAAAGTAGTGATTTATTTAGAAACAGGGGAATGGAGAGTGTTAGATTGAAAGGAAGATTTTTCCCTTATTCTGGGGGGATTAAGGATGACACTCAGGAGAAGTTGATGATTGAACTGAACCTTACGCAAATGAGCTAAATGTGGCTCGTGAGAAAATGGAGGTGAGTTAGTGTGTATAGAATCTGCACGCCAGCGTAGGGGAGTCAGAGATCACCTCCGGCCCTACCTTCTATTCACATATGTGGCTTCTTTGGCTGGATCTAGAAACCAAATTAACAGCAGGCAGATTAACAAACTAAAAGCATACAAATTTTATCAGTTTTACATTTACATGGGGATCTTCACAAGAGAGTGAAGTCTGAAGTAGCCAAAGTAAGATGCTTTTAGACCTTTTAGACAAAGAATGATAAATTTGAGAAGAAATGACAAGAGAAAGAAAGTCTGGCTAGGGGCAGTAAATTTTCTAGGAGATACAGGAGGAATTAATAAGTATATTCATTGAGGTCCATTGCAGCTCCCACTTCCCAGTGCCTGATGATAAGGGCTATTTTTGCAACCTGGTACCCTGAGGAAACTTTATTGTTAGATCTATCTCGATATTCCCTGGTCCTCGATTCCCAGTGTCAGGAATGAGTGCTGGTACCGAGTCAGGCCGATGACGAAGTAATCAAAAATACGAAGCGATCTCACACAACACAGCGTTTATTGCAAAGTGAAAGTACATCTCAGAGGGAGAGACAGTCATTCTCTATGAGTGGAGAAGACTCCTAAGTCTTAGCACACACTGTCTTTTGTATGCTCACAAGTTTGCCCCACCTCTCTCCTAGGTGGGATTAGTTGCTGTTGCCCGCCTTTGGGTGATTGACAAGTTGGGGTTATATAACAGTTTCCTTTTTTTTTTTTTTTTTTTACGGGTGCGTCTTCCCAGAATCCTCCCCGTAAACCTTACTGGGGGGTCCAACCCGTAATGCTAATTAGATGGTAGTGAGCCCCAAGTCTGTTAAGGTCACTAGGAGCTCCTCAGTGTGCATGCTTCCTCTAGGGTAAAGTCTCTAGCCACAAATATCTGGTATTGCAGTTTCTTTTCTGTATTCTGAGTCGTTCCCATTCTCCACCTTTAGCCACTCACTTCCTCTACCTACCTTGCTACCTATTTGCCCTCTACCCAGACCTAACATTATGGTCTGTTGCATGCAGGAAGAGACAGGTCAGCTAGCCTTTTCTGAAACTACAATATTTCCACTGTTTTCAACTTGAAATAATCAAGATACCAATCCAGCATATTTTGGGAAGGCACATCCTTCACTCCTTTACCAGAAATAAAAGAAACTTGTCAAATAAAGAATTATTTCTATTATTTGAAAGAGATCTCTATTCCTCTTGTAATGTTCCATTTAGAGCTCCAATTAGCCAGTTAATAGAGTTGTAGCAACTCTTAGACTTTGCAATTTTGGTAAACACTGCATTCAAGTCCAGTCCTTCCAGAGCAGCACAGTATGTGTAATGGAAGATTTGGTAATTCTGGGTTATTTTGCTGCAGACTTTAAGATGCTTTTAAGGCAAAACCCTTTAAGACTAGTTGCATTATATCATTAAAAAAGGTAAGGGTTTTATGAAACATATTGCCCCCTAGCGGAGCTAAATTACTCTTTCATGGCTCAGATGAGAGTGGTTATTTGAGCATTCAGGACTCCTTTCAATGCTAATTTAAACTGAATGCTTTAGATAATTCCATATGCTATTTGAGCTTCACTGGAAGGATACATTTGCCAATGCTAACATAGAGAATGCTCTTTATTTTAAAAAAGCTTAGATTGACAGTGTCTTTTTAACATATTAATTTGTCTGCCAAGAGTGCCTTTTCAGAATGGCTGTTAAAGTTTTGTCTGCATCATAAATGTGCTGCTTCCTGAAATATTTCTTTATTATCTCATCTTTGTAGGAAAGCACTTGCCTTAGAATTACTTTCGTGCATGTCTGTTTTCCCCTTTATATTTATAGTTCCTTGTGGTACAGCTTTTGTTTGATTCATCTTTGTAGCTCAGCAGTGTCTAGCATATAATAGGTACTCCAAAATGTTGCATCCCATCATCTATGAATACATCTCAATGAAACATAAACCACAACAGAATGACCCTTGAACTTTTTTTTAGGAGTGATTATGTACTTTCGGCTTTTTCTAAGAGTGTCCCTTGGTACTGACTCATACAAGTTCAGGATCTAATCTTTTAGGTTCTTTCATTTCAGCATCCTTATTGTACAGGCATGTGGCTCTACTTTTGAGACTGAGCAGAGACCCCTCTTAGGGACCTGCTGCCACCTCCTCATGCATGGAAATAAAGTAAAATCTTGATTTCCTCCAAGGGAAATTCCAGGAACCTAGCTAGCCTTGAGAATTAAATGAGCAACCTGATAAGCAAGAATGTAATAATAGCTTAAAACAATGCCCACCCCAAGTAAGTTAGAGTCATAAGATGTTTGGTTCCCTAAAGAGACTAAAGATAACATCTTAGCATATGTCCCTGAGTTGTTTTTCAGAAAACCAGACTGCCACCAGATGGAAAATGCTGACCACTGTCAAATAGACCTCAGATAAGGGGGAAGTGAGGACTAAACTCTGACCATAGTTCTTTGTTCCAAATTTCTTTCTGTGGAGTCTGGAGACAATCACTCCCACAGGCCAAACTCTAACATTCCTTTCTGCTGACCCCAAGTTTTTAGACAAAGCTTTGCTTTCTTAACCAATTGCAAATCAAGGAATCTTTGAATCCACCTATATATGACTTATAAGCCCCCACTTTTTGAGCCAAACCTAATGTATAATCTTCATTTATTGACTTACAATATTGCCAGTAACTTTTGCTTTCCTGAAATGTACTCCTGCCTTTAAAAATCCTTTCTTGGAAGCCACCAGAGAGGTAGGGTATTAAGTGTGGGTTGACTGATTCTCCTTGCTTGGTACACTGCAAATAAACACCCTCCTTTCTCTCTCTGCAAACCTGGGTATGGGTGTTTGGCTTCACTGCACTGGGTGAGCAGATCCACGTTCCATTCAGTAACACTCTTATAAATGACCCTTATGATAATTTTATTTTAATGGGATCAGGTGTCTACCACTGGCCAAAATGGGTATCACTGCTCCAGCCGTGGAGGGAAGAATCAATGGGTATAAGTCCTTTCCTAATTATCCACTGTGTTACAATTTTTAGTCAAGTTAATTGTGGCCTGATTTACATACAATTAATGCCCCCATTTTAAATGCATAGTTATATAAGTTTTGGTAAATATGTTCACTCGTGTAACCACCACCTGAAACAGCATTTACATTGCCCTGGAAGAGTTCCTTGGGTTCTTTCTTTGCAGGCAATCCCTCTCTCTCTTGCTTCAGACAACTATTGGTTTTCTTTCTGTCACTCTGCAATAGTTTTTCCTGGTCTAGAGTTTCATATAAGTAGAATTAAACAGTATGAACTTTTTTGGGGGTTGGCTGCCTTCTCTCCATACAAAGTCTTGCAATTCATCCTATTGTTGCATGTATCCGCAGTTTATTTCTTTATTTCTTTAGTCTCTGAGCATTATTCTGTTGCATGATTATCTTATAATGTATTCATATGTTGATGAAATTTGGGCTATTTTTGACATTTATGAATAAAGCTACTATGAAATTCTTTCATAGAATATTCAAGATTTTGTGTGGTTTTGATTTCTTTGGGGGTAACTAGTCATGGAATCATTGGGTCATGTATTCGATGCATGTTTAACTTTATAAGAAGCTGCCAAATTCTTCTTCAAAGTAGGGATACCATTTTATATTTTCACCAGAAATGTATAAGAGTTACAGTTGCCCTACTTCCATTTTAGTAGTTTGATTTTTCAGTCTTTAGTTTTAGCCATTGTTATGGATGTGTGGTATTATCTCATTATGAATTTAATTTTCTTGTCTCCAATGCACTAAAATGTTTTTGAGCATGTTTTCATGCACTTACTAGCCATTTGTCTATCTTCCATTGAGAATTATCTGTTCCAACATTTTTCCCAAATTTTATTTGTTGTTGTATTATTACTGTAGTATAAGAATTCTTTATATCTTGTGGATATAAGCTCTTTTGCACATATGCATTGCCAATTATTTTCTCCCAGTTGGTGGCTTGTATTTTTGTGTTCTTAATGATACCTATTATGCAAAAACATTTTTAATTTTAATAAGGTCCAATTAATTTTTTCTTTTATTGTTTGTGCTTATTTATTCTAACATCTAATCTGTCTACTAATAACCTTAAGGTTATTAATATTTTCCCTATTTTCTTCTAAAAGTGGTATCTATTTACTTCTTTCTATGATCTATTTCAAGTTAATTTTTGTTTGGTGTGTCATTAAGGTTGTGGTTCATTTATTTTTTTCATACTGATATATCATTGTTCTAGTATGATTTGTTCAAAAGATTTTCCTTTCCTCATCAGATTATGATACATTTGAAGAAAATCAATTAATGTGTGCAACTATTTCTGGACTTTTATTGATCTCTATATCTGACCCCAAATACCAAACTATTTTGGTTTCTGTTGCTTTGAAGCAAATATTAGAATAAGGTAATATAAGTATTTCAGCTTTTTTTTTTCTTCAAAATTTTAGTAGCTATTTTGGTCCTTTGCTTTTCCATGTACATTTAGAATTGGCTTATCAATTTTTATAAAAATCATGCTGGGCTCCAACTCCTTTGGATATATACCCAGAAGTAGAATTCCTGGATCATATAGTAATTTTATTATAAAGTTTTTAAGAAACTGCCAGACTGTTTTTCATAATAGCTGCACCATTGTACATTTCCACAAATAATGTACTAGAGTTCTAATTTCTCAGCATCCTCACTGCCACTTGTTATGTTCTTTGTTTTGCTTTGTTTTTTGTAATAGCCATCCTGAGAGGTGTCAGGTGATATTTCATTGTGGTTTTAATTTGCGTTTCCCTGATGATTCGTGATGTTAAGCATCTTTATATATACCTGTTGGCCATTTGTCTGTCTCTTTGGAGAAATGCTTATTTAAGTTCTTTCATTCACTTTTTTTTTAATTCACTTTTTAATAGGGTTATTAAGTTTTTTTTTCTTTTTTCTATTGAATCACAGGCATTTCTTGTATATTTTGGATATTAATCCTTTACTGATATATAGCTTACAAATATTTTCTTCCACTTTGTAGGTTGTCTTTTCATTCTGTTGATTGTTTCCTTTGCTGTGTGGAAGCTTTTTACTTTGATGTAGTCCTGTTTGTCTAATTTTACTTTTGTTGCTTATGCTTTTGGTATCATAGCAAAGAAATCAGAGCCCATCATCATGAAGTTCTTCCCATATGTTTTCTTCTAGGAATTTTACAGTTCTAGGTCTTATGATTAAATCAATTGATTTTTGAGTTGATTTTTTTGTGTGGTGTATAATAAGGGTTCCATTTAATTCTTTTGCATGTGGATATCCAGTTTTCCCATAATCAGTTATTGAAGAGAATGCTTTTTCCTCATTGTGTATTCTGGGCATCTTTGTTGAATGATGGGAATGGGGGTGGACAGGCATTTATCAACCTTTAAAACCTTTTAACGTAAGAGTAAAAATAGTGCCAAAAACAAGGTTATAAAATTAACTTATCAATAAGTATCAAGCTACTGCCAGACTTGTAGGAATTTGCTGTGCAAAACCTAAGTATTTGTGAATCCCATTTGAGCTAACAATTTAAGGACTTGTATCAGAAAAAACAGCATTCTAAACAAAAAGGTTATTAAGTCCTGCCTAATTATGACAATGACAGGAAAACAGAAGCTTACAGGTAGCTATACATTCAAATTATCTACATTTTGAAGACATTTTTCAAAGATGTTAAAAGGCTCAAAGCATTTGATAAAAACAGATTCACAGGTTATTGTAAAATGATAGCAATTCATTTAACCAAGAGTGATAATCAAAGACTTCAAACGCAATAGCGAAAAAAAAAACCTTAACTT
>NW_012133858.1:12482010-12485128 GCF_000956105.1 Propithecus coquereli | reverse complement strand
CCTAATTTATTTTAGCAGTTTATTTAACCATTTTGATAGCCTGTGAGTATTGGATATACAACCAATGGGATTAATTGTGCCCTCAACAAAGTCATTTAATTTCCAAACAAATTTAACATCTAAACATATTTTTGTAAGCATTTTTGCTATTTTACCAATAATTCTTTTAAAAAACAGCTTGTTTATCAAAGATTACCAAATTTACACAAACTTGAAAGCATTTGGGCTTATTTATTTAATGTTTAAGAGTTCCTTTTATTTACAAGCCGATTTTGGTATCTTGAAAACATATAATACATGTACACACACAAAACACATCTAAACAGATATATATGCACACAAAGTTTCAATAGCTTTTATCTCAGAACTCTATCCATGAGATCCACTGAAGTTCCACATAAATCTGTATACCTTATTTTCTGTTTCTCTTTCCCTGTCCAACAATGGGCATCCCACATCTCAGCCAGGTTGCCTCCATGGATAGAGATGTCTTTCAATCTCCTAAACCCAAGGACAGACATATATTCTAATCTCCCAGATCTTAGAACTGGGAGACGTCTTTTAACCTTTTAGACTTTATAACCTGCCACAGGAGAAACTATCATCAGAGGTGTCTTTCAACTTCCCAGACCTTATACTGTGTTTACAATACCATCAATAGCAAATTTAAAGTAGACAACATGAAAATAGAAACAAAGGATTTAGCAGCATCCACATTTACATACCACACCCCAATACAGAGAAATTCAAGAGGTTCCAATCAAAAAAAATTGCAGTTTTGTCAGGTGATAGTCTGTTCTTGGTTCTTGGTGTGTGCTCTTGTCTAAAGAATGATCAGACATACCAAAAGCAAGGCAAGCATGAAATGAAATTTATTGAGGAAAGACAAGATAGGTTTACAGAGCAAGAGCAAGATACATTCACCACAGATGACAAATGGACCCTCTGTCATAACAAAAAGACCTTTGTTATGGTCTGGAGTCTTGTTTTGTAGTGTCTAGTCTGGGCCCTCTTTATGGTTTAGATGTCACCATCAAACCATTTTGATGGACAGTTGGGAGTTATATAACCTGAGTCTTACTACGCATGCAGATTTCCCATAAGCCTCTCTGAAAGCCTATTTGGAGGGGTGAACTGCAATGTAGAATTTAGCTAATGACATGATAATTAGCCTTAGGTTGTTCTAGGTCACCTTCCAGACTCTGTTGTATCTATACTGCTTGGCCTGTGGGCTAGGGAATCCTCTGCACTCTTTGCAGTCGGCATGCTAAGTTCTGATTGGAAGATTGGTAGGGCATTCCCTCCTCCCCCCAGGTGTGGCAATTGCTTGGTGTGCCTGCCTTTATCCCCAGGAAGGACCAGAGGTCCCTCATTGTATACCTAACAGTTTCACCTGATAAGCCCTGGAAGTGCCAAACCAAAAGAGTTAGATTAGTTCCCACTCTCATAAATGGACTTATCCACCTCAAAACAAATGGGAATTCCCTCAGTATTCTGCAAATTGAGAGGGGCATTCTCCTCTGCATGGTACCTTCAAATAGTACTCATCCGCCCAGATGCAGTTGTCAAAATCCAGAGTTCCTTTCTTTGGAGACAATCGGGAGGTAATCACCAATGTATTGGAGGCCAGAAAGAATGCCTTGGAGGCTGGTTATGGTGGATCTGGCAGGAAAGTCCAAATATGGCCAAGAATCTGCTAAGGGAAGCTTTTGGTCTCTCTCTGCTCTTCAGCCACTGAACCACAAAGTAATGCCATTCCAGATCAGCCCCCATAATTGTTGTCAAAACCACAACAGAGTTTTGGCCTGGGTCCAGTGGCTCATCACACAAAGATCCAGTTGTTGAGACAATGAGGATTGATGAGGATGAAAGAATTTTTTTAATACAACAGAGATCTTGTTGGGAGAATAGATGAAGCTGCCTCAAATCCACCTCTCCAATTAATGGAGATCATGGGCTTTTAAAGGAAGGGTCATGTGCCTTGGAGCAGGTCCATGGTATAACTAACAAGGGCGCAGGTTGTGTGGGATGGTGATCTTGGCATAAGGAAATTTGCCCACGGGACTTCAGAATCTCAGCTTCTTTGTTTTGCAGAAAATCCACCTTTTCTGGGAAACAACTCAAAAGGTCAAGTAGTTAGTTAAGGGAGAGGATTAATTTTGTTCAGAGATCCAGTAACAGTACCATACTTTTAAATGACGATAGCTTTGCAATATATTGTGAAATCAGAAAGTGTGATGCCTCCAGCTTTGTTATTCTTTTTCAAGATTGCTCGGTGTATCTTGAAGAGATATATGCACCCCCGTGTTCATGACAACATTATTCACAATAGTCAAAATATTAAAACAACTTCAGTATCCATCAACAGGTGAATGAATTAGGAAAATGTGATATATACATATGCAAAGAGCAAAAGGCACTTGTCCCCTTAAGATTCACTGGAAAAGTCATTGTCATGAGGCAGATTGATCAATAGGAGATAGAAGATATTTCAATGTGCATACATGTACATGAGAACTCTCAAAGTGAAGATTCAACTCCTCAGTGAGGTACAGATGTTTTTAAAGATTGGTGGCTTGAAAGCCGAAAAACAGGTTTTAGGAGGGAGAGAGGAAGAGACTTGACTAATTAGCAAAGGTGATCTTGTTATGTAAATGAAACCTTACAGGTAACAACCCTCCTTGGAGAGAATCCATGATATTATAAATGTTTCTTTTCAGACCTTTAAAAGTTCAGACTCTCATTTAATATTTTCTAGATCAGAAAAGGATAGGCCTTGCTATGTTAATGCACATTTTCTACAGATGTAAATTCCCCCCACAGAAGACAGCTTTGCAGTGTTATATCTATCTGTTAGACTCATTGCAGCCTTCTAAACATATGTCAAATAAATATATTTGGGGGTAAAATAATTTCCTTCACATAAAATATAACATTATTCAGCCTTTAAAAAAATTCTTCCTTCTGTGACAGCATGAATGAATCTGGGAGACATTATGCTAAGTGAAACAAGCCTGTCACAGAAGGACAAAAGCTGTGTGATTCCACTTATATAAGGTATCTAAAATAGGCAAACTCATACAGAGAGTAGAATTATGGTTGCCAGGGGTAAGGGGGC
>NW_012133858.1:12479719-12480745 GCF_000956105.1 Propithecus coquereli | reverse complement strand
ATTCAGAAAAATTTTACAATAGCACATAAAATTTGCTTATGTCTCTCATGCAGCTTCCTTCAATGATATTTTCCCTGTAAGGTAGAGTACTGGAAAGGAGAGAGTTGCATAGAGAGAAAACTCTGAAGATCTGCAGAGGGTCCCCCTTGAGGATTTAGGAGATTTCTAATTAGTGCTTGTCTATCTAAGGACATGAAAAGAAACACTCAAAGGTATTAAAGAAAACAATCCCTGAAGGATAGAAAGAACTAAAAATATTATCTCTTCCTACGAGCCAGAGCAAACATCCTTACCATTCATAGGTGATGAGGTAGAGAACTAGGAGGGATAATTTTGTCTCAGAAAAGAAATAATTAAACCTAGACCAAATGCTGCCACCTAACAAAACATAAAAGCAAGACCCTGAAAGACCAAATATGTTTCAAAAGACTAAGAGTGGCTAGGAAAAAAAACTCATGAATGGTTAAAGAAATATGAAAATATCCAACATCCAAAGTATGCAACTTAAAATATCTGGAATGTAATAAAAAATTCCAAGCATAAAAACAAATAGGAAAATGCTAACCATAATGAGGAGAAAGATCAATCAAAACTGACCCCAAATTGACACAAATAATAAAATTAGGAGCGAAACATAGGAAAGAGTAATTGTAACTGTATTTCATAAGTTCAAGAAGCAAGAAAAAAACTGAAAATTCTCAGTAGAGACATGGAGGATGCAAAAAATATATAAATTGAACATCTAGAGATGGTAGCTGCAATGTCTGTGATTAAAAATACACTCATTGAGATTAATGGCATGTGTAGTAAAGGGTTGAAGCATAGCTTGGTTGTATATAAAATCTTTGGTTCACACATTCCTCTATTAATTTTTAAAAAACATTCTGCTCGGCCGGGTGCAGTGACTCACTCCTGTAATCCTAGCTCTCTGGGAGGCTGAGGCGGGCGGATTGTTTGAGCTCAGGAGTTCGAAACCAGCCTAAGCAAGAGCGAGACTCTGTCTCTACTAAAAATAGAAAGAAATTA
>NW_012133858.1:12477557-12479124 GCF_000956105.1 Propithecus coquereli | reverse complement strand
AAGTAAGGAGCTACACTCCTACCCTCACAAGGCTGCACAAGGCTACCACATCCCCTCCTCCCAATGAGGTGGTGACAAAGAAGTCCGATAAAGAGCCAGGACTTTCATCCTGGCTAAGCAGTAAGGAGTCTCTACCCATCCCAGGTGTCAATAAAGACTAGAGGGGAGCCAGAAATCCACCCCACCCACAGCCAACTTATTTTTAATGAAGGCGACAAGAACACGCACTGGGAAAAGGGCACCCTCTTCAATAATGGTGCTGGGAAAACTGCATATTCATATGGAGAATAAAGAAACTAAACCCCTCTCTCTCACCAAATACAAAAATCAACTCAAAATGGATTAAATACCTAAACGCAGGACCATAAGCTATAAGACTACTAGAAGAAAACAGGGGACAAACCAAAACATCGGCCTAGGCAAAAATTTTATGGCTAAGACCTCAAAAGCATAGGCAACAAAACCAAATATAGGCAAATGGGACTATATTAAACTTAAAAGCTTCTACACAGCAAAGAAATAATCAACAGAATGAAGAGCCAATATGTTGAATAGGAGAAAACATTTGCAAACTATTCATACAACAAGGAACCAATATTTAGAATATACAGTGAACCCAAACAACTCAACAGCAAAAAACAAATAATCCCATTGAAAAGTGGGCAAAGGACATGAATAAACATTTCTCAAAAGAATACATAAAATGGTCAACAACTATGTGAAAAAATGCTCAACATCACTAATCATCAGGGAAATGCAAATCAAATCCACAGTAATATATCATCTTACCCCAGTTAAAATGGCCATTAGGAAAAAGACAAAAAAGAGACGCTGGTGAGGATGTGAAGAAAAAAGAACTCCTATACACTGTTGGTGGAAATGTAAATTAGTACAGACATTATGGAAAACAGTATTGAGATTTCTCAAAAAATTAAAAATACAACTACCATACAACTCAGCATTCCCACTGGTGGATATTTATCCAAAGGAAAGGAAATCAGTATATCAAAGACACACCGGCACCCCTCAGGTTTATTACAGCACTCTTCACAATAGCAAAGATATGGAATCAACTTAAGTTTTCATCAACAGATGAATAAATAAAGAAAATGTGGTATATATAAACAATGGAATACTACTTGGCCATAAAAGGAATGAAATCCTGTCATTTGCACCATATGAATAGAACTGGAGGTCATTATGTTAAGTTAAATAAATAAGCCAAGCACAGAAAGATAAATATTGCATATTCTCACTCATAAGTGGCAGCTAAACAAATTGATCTCATGGAGGTAGAGAGTAGAATGATAGTTACCAGAGGCTAGGAAAGGTGTGTACGTGGGAGTGGGGGATGAAGAGAGCTTTGTTAATGGATACAAACTTACAGGTAGATGAAAGGAGTAAATTCAAATGTTAACGGCAGAGTAGGATGACTGCAGTTAACAAAAATGTATTGTATATTTCAAAGTAGGTAAAAAAGAGGACTTGAAATGTTCCCAACACAGAAATAATAAATACTCGAGGTGACGAATATACTAAATAACCTGACTTGATCATTACACATTCT
>NW_012133858.1:12471147-12476122 GCF_000956105.1 Propithecus coquereli | reverse complement strand
AAAGTTTTTCTTCTGGTTTCTGCTTAAGTTGCAGAAAGCTGGAAAGAGTATAATTTCCACCATTACAATAACAAGAAAGATCAGGAAAATCTGCCAAAGAATAATTCTTTCGTACTTAACAGAGAGCTGAGGTTTGCAGGGTTATCAACTGGCCTAAAAATCTAAGGGAAGATAAGATCATTTAAGGAGATATGTGTCAAAGCAAAAGTTGCAGAAAAGTTAAACCGACAATGAAGACTTTAACCAAGGCTATTGCAATAAGAGAGAGAGAGGTCGGAACTCAGTCAGAAGTCAGCTCCACTAAAACAAAGGGCAGGAGGGTTTCTAAGTGCTGGAATAAGCCAGCAGAGAAGTCATAGGCCATCTGTGTTTGTTCATTGATTTTACCCAAATTTTTATGAGAGGAAGTAGTTTTGCAACTTGGAGCATGCATCCACTGAAGTTAGTCTGTACCCACTTACAGAGACTGGAGGATGAGTGCTATCATCCTTGATGATTATATTTCAAAAGGAGGGTTCCCAGGTCCTTGAGAAAGACATTCCTGGGTTATAAAATGGCAATTCTGGCAAGAGGCTTTTAAAAGAATTTACACCTCACAGAGACAGAAAAAGAATTTACGATTACAAGTTTTTTAGAGTATATGCTCTATAAAAAGGGAGATCAGAGGCCCAGAGTCAGGAAGAAAGCAATTTAAAGTTTTGTCAAGGTGAGGGGAAGAGTAAGACCATCTTGGTCAGATGGGATGTAAGCTCTTGTTTACCTAAGGCAGACAGGAAGTGTCATAAAAGCTGAGAAAACTTAAGGCAGAATTTTCAGTAAATTGCTGGAAGCCAAGCATGATCTAGAATGAGACCACAGAACCACTGGGAGCCACAGACACAGGGGGAATTGACACCCACTTGTAGGCTCTTCTCCATAGACCTCAGTGGATGCTTATGAAAATGATTGAGGTCCAAGCAAAAGACCACAGAAAACCTTCCTATGGCTTTGTTAGAGTAGGAAACTAGGAGACAGAGCAGGGCTGAGATTAGATGCTGGGGCTTGAAGATTGGGTACAGGCAGAAGCTAACTAGGGGGGGCTGATAACCACAGGCAAGAACCAGCTTCAGCTGGCTTGTCAGCTATCTCTGCCACCTTACATGAACTTTAGCTAATTACAATTCATTTACACTGCAGTTTTAAAATTTCTCCACCTTTGAAATCATCATGACAGTTCTGAGGCAACCACATAAAGTATAAAAATGGGAGGGCACCAAGTTCTAGAAATTACTACCCAAATTCTTAGTAAAAACTAAACCATAGCCTTGACTATACCTTCCTTCAATTAGTAAGACTTCAAAAGACCAAAACTACTTCCCCCTGGTGCAGCTGCTCTTCTCAAGCCTGCTTGCCCTCTCAGAGAGTGTACTCTCACTTTCAATTTAAAAAGCTGCTTGCTTGGCTTATGTGGTGTGTCCTGAAATTCTTTTCTCCCAGTGATCACCAAGAACCTAGAAAAACCTCCACTCAGAGGCTGCTGACAGTCTGGGCTTAGGGGTGAGAAGCAGCAGCTGCTGTGGGCAAGGCAGGAAGCTGCCAGGGTTCTCCTGACCTTTCTTCCCTATTGAACAAAACCCTTAAGCTCTCGGGAAAAGGCAGCAAACCCTATTGCCATCAGTCACAGAAGAACGATAGGAGCTGTAGCTGTAGGAAAAGATCAGGGGAATAAAACCTACTTCTGAAGCTGAGACAAGTTAACACCCTGGGCCATAACATTAGAGGTCTCCTCCTGCCAGGAAAGGGACATGGTCAAGGAGAAGGCCCCGCCTCTAAGAGGTAGTAATTCAAACTCTGTGTTTAATCTCATCTGACTAAATATGCTGTCGTATTTTAAGGATTAATTTATTTATAGCTTTTACTTTTCTTACAAAAAATGGCCTAACGTATGTAAAGAATTCAGCACATAAGACATAGAAAGCATCTTTACTAGAAGTAAATTTTGGGGAAAATAAACTAGTAAAGTTTGTGAATATGAAAGAGTTGTAAGTTCTCTTTCTCTTCCTGTCTCTACTTCTGCATAAGGGACCTGAAAACCAATGGCATAGAATCCTATTGTGCCATTTTAATTGAAATTTCTTAGTCTGTGAAGCCACCCTCACAGCATAGCCCCAGGATCGTCATTATACTATCGGTGATGATACACGTTGTTCAACAGATGTTACTGCCCCATCATATAGCTTTGATTTAATTTATTCTTGCGCAATTACATTGTTCTTTATGCTTCTGTGCTGCATATGATTATAATATAAAAAGGGACTTCATTATTATGAATTTACCACAGGGATCCAGCAGAATTCTTCTAAGCACTGGGTTTAGAGATGTTCAAAGTAGTAAGTTGTGTCCCCCTGGTGCCCGGTAATTTAAAGACTTAAAGATGCTATTTGAGGCTTTAGAGAGGATAATAATAATAACAATAACAATAACTATAATAGCTAAAAGATGAATCCCCATCACATTCTCATTAGTTACAATGATTCCTTTTATTTTACATATGTGCTTTCTGAGATTTAGAAAGTTTTAATTACTTATTCAACATCATACAGTTTAAATAAGATGTCAGAATTCACACCCAGACTTACTTACAAAGACCATGATCTCAAATTCTTTTTTTTTTTTCTTTACAAAGTGTGGTTGATTTTATCACTAAAGCAGAGTAGTATAAATATTTTCAATCTGTCATTATATTTCAGAATTCCCAGAAGTATTTTATTAAAAGGTATAGAGTCCTGGGTCTTGTTATGATTCTCCTCCCCTAGATCCACTTAACCAGAATTTTTTCTAGGTGTATCTCTGGAGTATGTATGTTAAACAAGAAAGCCTAAAAAATTCATGTATATAGTAAATTTGAGAGTCAGCATGGTGACTGCCTCCAGTGAATGTCACTCTCCAGCACTTCATTAATGCATTTGTTGGATAGTAGACTTGGGGTAGCTTTTGAGTTTCTATGCTGGTCCCCTGAGTATGGCAGGAAGTTTTGGGAATAGCATTTTAAGTTTTCTCCATCTCTAAGCTATTACAAGGAATGTCCCCTACCTGATTCAGCAAGAACAGCCATTTTTTTTTGGTCAGTGTTGTTAGCATCTGCCATTGTTGTCTGGCTTTTTTTTTTCTCTCTAGTGAGAACATTTAAGATCTACTGTCTTAGCTAATTTCAGGTATACAATACTGTATTATTAACTATAGTCTTCAGGCTGTAGAGATATAATTATCTCTAGAATTTATTCATCCTATAAAACTGAAACTTTGTACCCTTTGACCAAAGTCTCCCTACTTCCTCCACTCCCCTGCTAATAATAACCACCATTATACTCTCTGCTTCTATGAATTTGACTTTTTTAGATTCTTATATTCCACACCTAAGTGAGATCATACAGTATTTGTCTTTCTGTGTCTGGCTTATATCACTTAGCACAATGTACTCCAGGTTCATCCATATTGTCACAAATGGCAGGCTTTCCCTCTTTTTGAAGGCTTAATAATATTCCATTGTATACATGTACCACAACTTCTTTATCCATTCAGCCCTTGATGGACACTTGGGTTGTTTCTATAATATATCTTGGCTATTGTGAATAGTGCTGCAATGAATATAGGAATACAGATATCTCTTTGAAATAGTGATTTTGTTTTCCTGTGATATATACCCAGAAGAAGGATTGCTATATCATATGGTAATTCTATGCTTAATTTTTTAAGGAAATTTTATACTGTTTTACATAATGGATATACCAATTTCTATTCTCACCAACAGTGTTACGGGGCTCCATTTTCTCTACATCCTCCGTAGCACTTTTAAGCTTTTTGGTTTTGGAGAGGTTTGGGGTTTTTTTGTTTGTTTTGATTTCTGATAGTAGCCAACACCTAACAGGTGTGAGGTGATAACTCATTGTACTTTTGATTTGCATTGCCCCATTGATTAGTGATGTTGAGCACTTTTCATATACCTATTTGCCATTTGTATGGCTTTATTTGAAAAATGTCTATGCAAGTCCTTTGCCCATTGTTTAATCAGGTTATTTTTGGCTGCTATTGAGTTGTATTATTTCCTTGTATATTTTGGATGTTAACCCCTTAGTACGGTTAATGATATGGTTTGCAAATATTTTCTCCTATTCAATAGGTTGTCTCTTCACTCTGCTGATTGTTTCCTTTGCTGTGCAGATGCTTTTTAATTTGATATAGTCTATTTTTGCCTTTGTTGCTTGTCCTTTTGATACCATTGCCAAGACCAATGTCAAGGAGCTTTTCCTCTATGTTTTGTTCTAGGAATTTTATGGTTTCAGTTCTTAGGTTTAAGTCTTCAATCCATTTTTAGTTGATTTTTAGCTGCTGCAGGGAATTTCCCCAGCTTATTCTGGCAAAAGCAGCCGTTTCTTATCAGAGATGTTGTTGACATCTGCCACCATTGTCAGGCCTTGAATCACCTCACCTACAGGAAGCTTTCCTGCAGCAGAAAGCATTTAAGCCAATGTAAAACTGAAGCCCTATACAGCCTAAGGGCAAACCAGGTAGAAAATGGATGAACGAAGAAGTGACGCAGGGAATTACTTTAAGCTCCTATACTTTAAGCTCCTATAGAAAATTTTGGTAGTTAAAAATAGAAATAAAATGTAATTCATATATTTACTTATTGACAAAGATGATGATCATTGTTTTTATTGAGCACGTGTTATATGATTTTCTCTTTGATGGATGATGGAAATATAGAAGTTGAAAAATAAAAACCTGTAGTAATGATTTTAGCAATTCATATTTGAATAGAATTTCACAACTTGATAAACATTTTTACCCAGGTTTTTCCATTTGACCCTCAAAAACCCCTTTTGGTAGATAGATTGATAGTTTTTCCTATTATTTTAACACAGTTAGTTGTTGCTCACTGAATAAATTTTGAATGCATACAGAAATGACTAAACATGATTTGATATTAAGGATT
>NW_012133858.1:12469503-12470777 GCF_000956105.1 Propithecus coquereli | reverse complement strand
GGTAAAATATCATTCCCATGCTATGTGACCTTAAGATAGGGATATTATCCAGGTAGGTCTGAATGAATCACATGAGGCTGTAAAGGCAGAGCTCTTTCTCCCGCTGATGACAGAAAAGGAACTCAGAGAGATTGGATGCAGGAGAAGGATTCCATGCATCATTGCTGCCTTGAAGAGGGCCACATGAGAAGGAATTCAGGCAGCCACAGGACCTGAGAGAGGTTCCCAGTTGATGGAGACTTCAGCCTACAGCTACAATGAAGTGTATCTACTAACAAGCAGAATTACCCTGGAAGAAGATACTTTCCCAGCACCTACAGATAAAAGCACAGACTGGCCAACACCTTGTTTTTAGCCATATGAGATCCTGAATAGAGTCAAGTCTGCCTGTACTTCTGCCTTACAGAACTGTGAGATAACAAATGGATGTTGTTTTGAGCAATTACATTTGTGGTAAATTGCAATAATATAAAATATAATAGCAATGGCTGGAGTTTTCAATGAAAGCTTCATGGAACTTGTTTTTCTGAGAATGAATTAAGTGTCAACTGTAATACTTTCCTATTGTTGATCTAACAAATTTCCACAAACTTAGTGGCTTAAAACAATATGAGTTTATTATCTTTATAGTTTTGAAGGTCAAAAGTCAGAAGTAGATCTCAGTAAGCTAAAATGAGGCAGACCTATTTTTCTGTCTGGGATCTCTAAGGGAGAATTCACTTCTTTGCCTTTCCAGCTTCTAGAGATTAGTTGCGTTCCTTGGACTGTGGCCCCTTTCTCCATCTTCAAAGCCAGCAGTGGCTGTTCAAGTTTCTCTCACATTGCATCATTCTGACACTGACACTTCCATCTCTGTCTTCCACATTTAAGAGCTCATGTGATTGCATTGAACCACCCCAGATAATACAAAATAATGTCTCCATCTCAATATCAACTAAATAGCTACCTTAATTCCATCTCCTACCTTAACTATTCTTTACTATATAATCTCACATATTCACAGGTTTCAGGAATTAGAATGTAGACATCTTTGAAAGATCACTATTCTGCCTACCAGATAATATTTTTTTTTTTTTTAAAGATATTTTGGTCAAGCAATGAATTGTGCAGAAACTAGACTTGGTAAAATAATGAGATTTTTTTCCTGCAAAAAGAAATGTTTGAAAAGGTGATGAGCCTTGACAGTCCATGAAATATTTTGAATGCGTCCATGTGCAAAGTTTTATCATGCTGTGAAATGTCCTATTTATGAGAATATAGATAGGGGAATAATT
>NW_012133858.1:12466643-12467928 GCF_000956105.1 Propithecus coquereli | reverse complement strand
AAGAGGAAGAGGGAATACTAGGACACATAGGTAATAATTAAGATGTTCCGTTTTTTAAAAAAATAAGAAAAGACATAAGTAAGCAAGAATGTACATTCTACATTTGTTATAACAATTTATACTCCCACTACAACACGTGAGAACTCCATTGTTTTACATGCCTACCAATAGTTGGTTTGGAATTTAAAATGATACCTCAATATTTTATTTTGTTTTTAAAATTTTTAACAGGTTTACTGAAGTATAATTGACTTACAATAAACTACACGTATATAAAGTGTACCACTTGATAAGTTTTGACATATACGTAATGCACACAGACCTGTGAAAAAATTGCCATAATCAAGTTAATAAATATATTCATCACCCCAAACATTTCCTTATGCCCTTTTGTAAGCCCTCCCTCCTTATTTCCTTGCCCCCCACCTTTGTCCCCAGATGCCCATTGATCTGCTTTATGCCACTATAGATTAGTTAGCATTTTCAAAAATTTCATATAAATAGAATAACACTTTCTGCATTTTTTGAGGGGGGGGTCTGACTTCTTCCACTGAGTCTGATAATTTTAAAATTTATCCATTTTGTAGCCTGTTTGAATAGTTCACTCCTTTTTATCACTGAAAGGTATTCCATTGCACAGATAGACCACAGATGGTTCATCCATTCACGTTTGATAGAAATTTGGGTTATTTTCAGTTTGGAGCTATTATAAGCAAATTTACTATAAACATTCATGTATAAATCATTGTATGGACATACACTTTCACTTTTATTGAGTAAATTCTTAGGAGTAAAATGGCTGGATCATATAGTAGGTTATGTTGAATTTAGTTTTCCAAAGGGATTATACCGCTTTCCAACCTGACCAGGAATGAATGAGCATTTTGAAGTTTCTTTATATATTCTGAATATAAATTCTTTATTTAATGTGTAATTTGCAGATATTTTTTCCTAGTTTTGGCTTGCCTTTTCTCATTTAATAGTGACTTTCAGAGAACAGTTTTTAATTTTGATGAAATCAAATTTATTAGATTTTTCCTTACATTTGGGGGTCATGTTTTTCATGTCATAACTAAAAAAAAAAATCCTAACACAATATTACAAAGATTTTCTATATATTTTCTTGTAGAAATTATACAATTTTAGGTTTTACATTTAGCTCTATGGTCCATTTTTGATTAGTTTTCTATATGGTACAAGGAATATGTCAAGATTCTTTATTTAAAAATATACATATTTAATAGAAATCCAGTATCGACAGCACTATTGTTGTACTGTTGAACAA
>NW_012133858.1:12465915-12466382 GCF_000956105.1 Propithecus coquereli | reverse complement strand
CTCTTGCTCAGGCTGGTCCCAAACTGGTATAAATCTTTATTGTTTGAGAAATACTTTCCCAGACATTATCCCATTTATATATGGCATCTGTGAAGCTTTTGTCGATTCTCCTGGCCTGTGTTTCTCTCCTTTCTCAGAAGCATTTTGAAGATACTCTTATTAGAGTATTCGTAAGAGTGTGTTTTGATAATTCATTTAATATTCAGTACTAGTGCAGAGGTATTTTTCTGCACCAATGCTTGGGTAGTACCTGGCACCTATCTATGCTAATATGTGTTACTGATAATGAATGTGTCTTGAGTAAATCATTCCTAATAATTTATCCATAGAACAGGAACAAATAGACTTGTGATGTTTGAGGTCAGCATTACAGTGCATGTTCCTCTGATTCAGATTAAAATATGAACTGAACATATTTGGTGATTAAGATTTAGCTGAAGTTTAAAAACAATCTTTATCAAGTAATA
>NW_012133858.1:12461830-12463575 GCF_000956105.1 Propithecus coquereli | reverse complement strand
AAAAAAATCAGGTGTCTTTGTATGTGAGTTTATTTCTGGACTCTTTATTTCACTAGTTCTATTTGTCTATTTTTAGATTTATTTCTAACTATCTCTATTACTATAGTTTGATAAAAAGCATTAAAATCAGGAAGTGACAGTAGAACTTTACTTTTCAAAGTTTTTTATTTCTATACTAGGGTCTTTGCATTTTTAATGAATTTTAGAATTAGCATCAATTTCAACCAGAAATATAAGCCAACTTCTATTTTAATAGGGAATTGTGATATTGTGAAATACATATTTCTTCTGAGAAAAGAACTTTTATCTGAGAAATGCACATCCTTTTAATTATCAGGCCCAGAGAGACATTAAAATGAGACAGCAATCACGATCAAGGCCTATTCCCCTTTGAGCTATGTATTCATCCCTTTAAACTGCTTGCTATTGCCACAAGTAGCTACAAATTAACCTAATAATGCCACATCAGACACTATAATCCCTATAGCTTAACAGTATACAGCCAATCACTAATCAACGTTATTTAAATGTTAGTTAAATTTGCCAGCTTGAAAATTCCAATGAGAATTTCTGATTATCAACTTTTTATTAGCCCACTCCTTGTCCCCTTTTTTGCCTTCAAAAATCCACTTGTTAACTGCTGCTAATTGGAGTGTATATTAGGGCAAATTGAATCTATGCTCCAGGGTTGCAATTCTCAAGCTTGGTCAAATAAACTCTATACTGACATTAATTTTGCCTCAGCTTCTTCCTTTTAGATCCACATATTTTCCTCCCCGTTTTGTGGCATAAAACTCCTAAAATCCTTGGAATCTTCTGCAGTGATGATTGTCTTTTGTATGCTAAAGAAATGACTGGTAGCTGGGGGGCCAGCATTTTTACAGGATTTTTACTGTGGATCCATGTAGACACATAATAATGCCTGTGTGACCGAGCACAGTTACTGAAGCTCCAGACCCCTAGAAAAAGAACTTTATACTACAACTATATCAAACCCCAGACCCCCAGAAGGAAAACTTCACACTCTATAAACTGTAGTGTACTATACTGTAATATACTATACTATCAATTGTAAACTATACTATACAATGAAAACTTGTACACTAAATGATGTTCACGTGAATCGTACAAATCACATTGTTTACACATGCACATTGCTTACACCATCATCTTAAGAATCATTTGATTCATCAGTTTGAAATCAAAAACGGTTTTGGTAGACAGAGAGACTAAAACTATCTAGAAAACCTGGACGGTATGGTTTAAGCCACAAGCATGCAAAACACCCTTATCAGAACACCACCAGCTCATTTCCCAGGAATCTCCAAGGGCCATTCATAAAAATAGGCAATTCAAGAAAATTGGGAGCATAAATCTTGAGCCATTCAGGCCTCTGAGTCAACTCTGTTATACACTTTCTATTCCAAGTTTGAGGAGAATTTTCATGAGGGATGGATATTAGATTTTTTCAAACAATTTTGCTACATCTTTTTGAGATTATCATGTGTTTTATTTTTCTTTAGACTGTAAATATGATTAAATACATTGGCTGATTTTTAAACATTAAACAAACCTCGTATTTTTGGCATTAAACCAATTGGTACTGATGTATTACAGTTTGTGTATATTGTTGGATTTGATTTGCTAGAAGTCTGTTCAGAATTTTTGGTCAAGTTAGATGATGTATTTCTTCCAATCTTCTATATGGCTATTTTCTTCCTATTGTTTAGTGAATTACTAATGGG
>NW_012133858.1:12460149-12461420 GCF_000956105.1 Propithecus coquereli | reverse complement strand
CATCTTTAATTTATCTTCATATCTTTAACAGCTTTAGTTCAACACTAACTTCAAGTAATGCTATACTACTTCTGAATAGTGCTCAGTCTAGTGCTATTAATTCCTCATTACAAAGGTAAGACCCTTATGTGTATTCTACATAAGGCCTCATGAATTATAGATTTTCCATTCTGACTTGTCAGAGCAGGCACTATTCACAATCATGCTCAGCGTCGATATTGCTACCTCTAATCCTTTTGGGTTTTATTTCATTAATCTCATGTATTTTCCTTATATCCATATACTGATCAGTTCTCAGATGAATATGTAAGGGAGATTCTCTGTAAATCTCTGGAAATCTGTGTGTGTGCAGCTTTCTCCTCTCCAGAAAGTCTAGCCACATTGGTCTTCCAAAACATCAGTAAGCCCATCAGGCATACCAGTTTCCTGTTGCCAAGTAGCAAATCACCACAAATTTCGTGGCTTAAACCACCACAAATTTATGATCTTAGAGTTCTGTGGGTTAGAAGTTCATCACAGGTCTTACAGTGCTAAACCAAGGAGTCAGTAGGGTTAGTTCCTTTCCGAATGCTCTAGGGGAGAGTCCATTTCTTTGACTTTTCCAGCATCTGCAAGATGCCCAAATTCCTTGGCTTGTGTCCCCTTCCTCCATCTTCAAAGTAAACAGTGTTGCATCTCTCTAACCAATTTTCCACAGCCACGTACATTCTCCCTCTAACTTGAAACTGAGCTGGGAAAGATTTTTTGATTTTGGAGATATATATGATTAGATCTAGATAATTCAGGAAAATCCCCTCATATCAAGGTTCTTAACTTAATCAACATCTGTGATGTCCTTTGCCATGTAGGATAGCATATTCGCAGGAACAGGAAATTAAGACATGTACATCTTCAGAGGGCCATTATTATGCTACTGCACCTAGGTTCCTCGTCACTACAATATGACTTAGAAACTCTCTCAAGTCAATAATCTGTGAAATTGGAGAGTTTATCTCCTTTGTTTCCCATCTCTTCAGATTCAAGGACTTTTATTGACTGCTAGTCAGTGTCTTGAACATTGTACTTTTATGTATTTTTTCTTTTTTCTTTTTTTAGTTGTTTTATGGGAAAGAGTAAATCTAACCCTTGTTACTCCATCTTGATTAGAATCAGAAGTCCTTGGTACATCATTCTTGTACAGTAAATTTTTTTGGTTCCTCATAGCGTTGAGCATCTTTTAGTTTCTTTTTTTCTTTTATGCATTTGCCTTTGCTATTCAGATTTACTATTAT
>NW_012133858.1:12457696-12458788 GCF_000956105.1 Propithecus coquereli | reverse complement strand
ATATAATTTACTTTTATTTCTGGAAGACAGTTTAAGTCGTTCAGGAACTGAATTGACTTGTAGTTGGGTGTCAAGTGCAGTTGTTATTATACAAGTCAGTTGGTGAAATGTGCCCCTTAAAAGTCAAAGTTGAGAGGCATAAGCAGTCATAAAAAGCTATACCCATTTTGGGCAAAAGAATCAAGGGTGTCTACATGAAAGAGATGGATTTGAGCAGGCTCTATATGAATAGTTAGGAGGTTGATTACATAGCTTAGACTGAGAGACTGAATAAGGAAAGAGGAGACAGTGAGTCAGAAGTGCTTTTAAGAAAACATCATTGAGGTTGATCTCATTCAAAAACATACATAAACATCATGACTGTTTTTTTTGTCTATAGATAAGTGGATATCATTCTTGGAAACAGACTCACTTAGGTATAATAAAGTAAGAAGTAAGAAATAGTGGTTTTCTGATTGTTCTTTCTATATTTTATAATATTGTGACTCTTAATTTGAATATCATTGCTACCATTCTGCAAGACATTATCTCACAAAGTTAATGTTTATTTTCTTTTCAACAATGTACATTTGAATTTAAATGTTAACTATTTTAATTATATCAAAATTGATAATTTTTAATGAAATCTAAATCCTTAGAACATATTGAATAAAATAACACTGTACATCTTTTTCCTTCACAGTTCATAATCTCATCTGTAAAATGGGAATTTAGTTATTTGTGTACTTATTCATTCCACAAATCATAACTGAGTACTTTTATTCATCAAACATTTACTAGTAGCATAATAGTACTTTCACTGTAGAGTTGATACCAGTTTCCAGCTTAGAACCAACCTCATTGTACTCCCGGAGAAATACCAGCACCGGACAGTACCTGCTCCACAATATTTGAGTCCCAGCTATATAGGTTCCCTCTTTGAGACTCTGAGGTACCGGTACCCACCTGGTCAGCTTTCCTTTTAAAGAGATCTGGGTCCCAGCTCTGACGGATGATCTTCCAAGTTACTGAGTATTAAAAACATATATCTCTTCCCTTTTATAACCTCATCTCCAGGGATGGCAGCTGCTGCCTACAGGCTATATCTCTTTG
>NW_012133858.1:12452994-12456942 GCF_000956105.1 Propithecus coquereli | reverse complement strand
AAGTTGAAAACTCATTATAAGTAGATCTAGTAGTATAAAAATAAAAACCCTAATAAAGCTCTCTGGGCTTTTGAAATAAATGTGAATAAAAACTTCATAAAAAACCTTTTTAGTATTATGGAATAATAAGAGCAATGGTGATATCTTCAATCAATATGACATATAACTTAAAGACTTTTGGGGGGAGTAAATTCTAATCTTCATTTGTTTTCTTTGGAAATCTCTCTGTGGACAGTGAAAGGTGACCTATTTTTGTTTGTTTTTGTTTAGCTTGATGGTTCAGGCCAATAATTTTAAACTCTCAAAGGAAAGTTTAAAATAACAGTAATCAACATGAAAGTCACATTTTTAGGAGGCAGCTGAAGTGAGGGCCCAGAATACTGAATTGGAAGTCAAAGGTTAGGTACTTTTCTGCTTCCCCCACTGGCTTAATGTCTTGCCTTAAGCAAATAGTTTTTCACCTTATGTCCTCTGTCTATTAAGTAGGTACATTAATAAATACACTCTTACCCTGATTTCTTAAAAGTTTTAGGAACTAAGTAATGCCGGTAGGAATATCTCTGCTCTATAAGAAATATCTTTTTTTCTCTTTAAAAAAATAAGGAATGAGCAATAAATTTATAGTGTCTAAAGCCACTAAAGTAGGTTGATTTGAGTTATATCACTTTTGTGCAATCTTCTCAAAAAATGGAAAAAAGATCAAACAAAACAAACAAAAAAACACTTGTCTCACAAAAAAGAAATATGACCAAGCACATCTGCATTACCTCAAAGGTCTAGATGAATTTTGTCTTTGTTGCATTCCTGTTATAAAGCGACAATGTCAACACTGGAAGGAACCTAAAAGTCATGTAGAACTATCTAACATCCACCTCCTCTCCCTGCAGCATTTCTTCCAACTGGTCAACCAGACTTTGCCTGCAATCTTCTGGTTAAGAGGAGTTTAAGTTTTCTCCCAGGGCTGCTCATTCTATCTTTAAAGCATGAACTGAATGTTGCCTGTAAAACAACATATTTAACTCCTCTAAGTTTCCATTTTTCCTTGGTGGTTCTACCCCTTACAGCGGTGGTCCCCAACCCCGGCACAGCAGGAGGTGATGGGCAGCGAGTGAGCCAAGCATTATCTGTGTTTACAGCAGCTCCCCATCGCTGGCATCACCACCTGAGCTCTGCTACACACCAGCCCCTGTCCCCATCCGTGGAAAAATTGTTTTCCATGAAACTAAAACCAGTCCCTGGTGCCAAAAAGGATGGGGACTGCCAAAGAAATAAATTTAATTTCTCTTCAATGAGGTCTTTCTTTAAAAACACAGTTTGCCGGTTCCCTTCTATTTGAATTACCACTAATTTGTTGTATATCCAGTTTTGTTTCTTAACTCTTTGATCACCTTTGTTTTTTACCAAAAGCCAAATGATGATTTGAATGAATCTCTTTTTGTTTAGTATGAGATACAGGTTGTATCCTTTATTCTGGCATGGAACATACCTTGAAAGCACTTTTGGCACAGAGTTAGACTCACAAGTTTATCACAAAGTAAACAATACATTAAAAAGTAATTCACTTACTCATTATGACAGTAATAGGACTCCTTGCTCTGATATCAAATTCACTGTCTCTCAATGTCTTTTATCTTCTTTATAATGGTGCAAATTTGATAGATCTTCCTGTTTGGGCCTCATTGCCTTTGCAGCATGTATACACTGTATACCTTTTCCTCGACTTTGAAAAGCCATCCTGAACTATGACAAAGGAGTGGGAAGAAGATCCACTACGTTGAAATCATTATACTTCCACTAGAGCATGCTTACTGCTTACCTCTAATGACAATGCCAATCCTGAGTGGTAGTTCGTCTGGGGCTATTTATTCCAATGCACATCACCACAGGAAACTGCCAATAATGTGAAAATACATTTCACAATTTTGCATTTCACTTGATCTCCGTAACATGCTTGAGAAGTAATCATAGATTGTGGATCTGGAGAGGAACATTGAGTTAATTGTTTTTAAATGTTTGAAGCAGCAAACTTTTCTTCAAATGTCATTATACCAAGTCCTGTGTAGAGAATGGCTGAAAGTAAAGCATTCATGGTTGAAGCATTTAGGGGTGAGAATGTTGGGAGGGGAGTGGTCCAGAAAGGGCCAACAGTTTGTTTTGGTCACTAGCCCCCCTCCAGTTTCCCCTCAGACACTTTCACAGACCCTATAGGTCCCCAGAGAATACTACTTATAACACACCTACAGATGAGCTAACTGAAGCTGTGAGACTCAGTTTTATGAAGCAAACCTAAATGATTTTGTATCACATTTGAATTGTTCTGCTTTTGTGCTAGTATCTATATTTTTACCCTCTGCCTAGGATGCACTCCTCTTAGTCTGTTCCTTTCATAATCCTAACCAGATATCAAAGTCCATATCCATGAAGGCTGTATTAGTTTTCTACGCTGCCATAACAAGTGTTAAAAGATCTTAGTTGGGAAGACATTAGACTGGGTGGTACTGGCACTTTAAATTTTTACATGAACAAACCAGAGCCCAATGTAAATGTAAATCAAAATTAGAAACTACACTAATCAGAAACTACCAGCTAACCTCTAATTTGGAACTTTCCACTCTAACCAATCAAAATTGTTTTCTTTGTCTTGCTTCTGAAAACACTTTATAAAAGTTTCCCCTATTGCACCTCCTAACAGAGTGCTAGCTACTTCTAATCTGCTGCTACCCAGATTTGCTGAATGCTCAAATAAACTCTTTAAGATTTAAATTTGCTTAAGTTTAGAGGCTTAAAGCATGCGAATTGTTTACTTCACAGTTATTTTCAGTCCGAAGTCCGAATGGGCTCAACTAGGTTCACAGCTCCAGGTTAAATCAAGGTGTGGGCAGGGCTCTGTTCCTCACTAGAGTCTCTGGAGAAGAATTCACTTGTAAGCTCATTCCAGTTGTTAGCAGAATTTTTTTTTTCCAATTGTTAGAAATGAGGTTCCATTTCCCTGATGTTTGTCAGCTAAGTGCTGATCTTTAGTCCTAGAGGTCACCCACACTTATGATTTTCAGTGGCCCCTCAAGCAATGGTGAATTGAGTCTCTTTCGCACTTGGATGTCTGAGTTCCCCCTTTGCTGCATCTCTCTGACTTCTGCCCTCAGCTGGAAAAAAGCTCTGCTTTTAAGAGCTCAAGTGTTTGCTTTGGGCCTACCTGAATAATTCAAAATAACCTTCCTAATTTAATGACCTATTCACAGGAATGACAGTGGAGATGAGGTTAGGGGAGCCAAAATTCCACCTACTGCAAAGTCTTTCCTGAAAACCATCCAAAGTGAGCTTACCTGCGTAAGAAAGTACATTTCTCTCTGTTAATACTTCTCATAGAGCACTGTCTTAGTCTGTTTGTGTTGCTATAAAGGAACACTTGAGGTTGAGTAATTTATTTAAAAAATGAAGTTTATTTGGCTCATGGTTCTGCAGTCTGTACAAGAAGCATGAAGCCAGCATCTGCTTCTGATGAGGAACTCATGCCACTTCTGCTCATGGTGGAAGGCAAGGGGAGCTGGCATGTGCAGATCACATGGTGAGAGAGGAGGTGAGAGAGAGAGAAGGTGCCAGACTTTTTTAAACAACCAGGTCTTGTGGAAACTAACAGAGCAAGGACTCATTACCTGGAAGACAACACCAAGATATTCATGAGGGATCCTCCCCCATGACCCAAACACCTCCCACCTGGCCCCACCTCCAACACTGGCATCAAATTTCAACATGAGGACTTGGCAGGGCCATGCAAACCATAGCCAAACCATAGCATGCACCTACCTTATTCTACCTGTGTGAAAGTCATTTATGTTCTTACCTTAATTTTCTTGTTTAATTTTAACACCCTCTCAGGATGGTTAGTCATAGTTTTTACCCCTTTAGTGTCTGTTAGAGCTAACTCACTAAGGATTTTTATTAATTAAA
>NW_012133858.1:12440869-12442649 GCF_000956105.1 Propithecus coquereli | reverse complement strand
CAGAACCCAGTGCCACCCAGTGCCAGCCAGTGCCACTACAGAACACTGATGAGCTGATGCAAATTTCAACCTCGATACAGAGCTCTGTATGCCCCAAAGCATTAGTTCAACCTTTATGAATCTTTCATTTTTTGCAGCTTTAATAAAATCTATCTTTCTGGAACTATTACCCATTGTTTATAATTTTAGAATTGAAATCCAATTCCTTTTCTACGAGCTAGTGTTTGTAGTCTTCTTTTTTCAATAAGACTCCTCAGTTCATTCAACTCTTCAATATGTATGTTGTATGTGCTGTATATCTCTCACCACCTTGGTAAATTTCCTCAGGGGGACTCTTTCATGGTTTTCAGCATGCCCCATAGAGATGTTTAGCCATAACTTAACTCTCTGACCAGTACAGAATAAATTATGTTTTAGTCCCAGTTTTCCAGATCTCGGAGTTCTATGAAAGTGGCCACATCTCACTAGAAACAGAGATGATACAATGGGTTCACCAAATCCCATTAACTTTTTTCTCTCCTTGACTTGTGATTAGACTATATTTTTCACGCTCTTCTGCAGTTACTTGGGACCATGCAACTGAGGTCTGGCCAATGGAACATGCATGGAAGTCATATATCCACTTCTAGGTCTGGCCTAAAACTACTGAAACTATTCTTATCAGATTTTGTGTGTGTTCTATCCCCTCTCTCTCTCTTTCTTTTTCTCTGTCATCCTTCATCTTGTGTCTTACTGGAAAGTATTCAGTGTAGCATTCAAAGGGCCAATGAGATGGAAAAGATAATAAATGGAATCAAGCTAAGTCCCTGAGTCAAGTTACAGAGAAGAGATTCGACAACTCTCTGCCTACGAGCAATAGACTATTATAGGAGTGAAAAATACACTTTTATTTTGTTAATCCATGGAGAATTTGGAGATACTTGTGAAATTTGAACTTGGATAATCTTAGTAAAGTGCCTACAACTTAATATCTATGATAGGGTAATAACAACTAGGAAATAATTATGATAGTATTTTATGTGATATATTAATTGATGAACTTTTTTTATTCACCTCTATTTGTTGGATGTCTCAAGCAATAAGAGTAAATTATGCCTTAATCCCCAATGTTAACTAGAATGGTGTCAACATTTTGGGTGTGATGACATACTTTCTAATATTAGAATTTGGGGTAGCATACACTTTGAAAGTGTTAAAAGACCCAAATCAGCATCAAACAAATCAGTAGTGTTTTATATGTATGTATGTATGTATCTAATCTATCTGTATGCACATACACATATGTGTATATATATGCATATATATACACACACACAATCACTATTAACAATATAATGTCTCTCAGTGTCTAAAAAAAGTATTCTATCCACCATACTTTACTTATCTGCCCTTCAATACTGTGTCATTGTTTGAATAAAACTTGTTATTATTCTCAAATTTCCCTTAAAATTTTTCACATTTCAGGAAACCCTTTTTTTAGTGCCAGAGTGCCAGAATCACTTATGTTTTGCTCCTTTCTCATTGGTTGTAGAACACCTTGTGAGACAGACCCTGCTAACATCAACATTCTGTATGACAGATACTGTCAGTTATGTTAAGTTGCAAAATGAATTTGACACATTGATCTAAATTTTGCAGAACATTTGGAAAGGGTTTGCTGAACAGTAATTATGCCACAGCATACCTGCTGAGAACTAACTGAACTGCCGAGTATCTTTTTCTGGAGAATTTTTCCTAAGAATGAAAATAAAATAAGGTATATATTTTCAGTCTTTTTATT
>NW_012133858.1:12434496-12436844 GCF_000956105.1 Propithecus coquereli | reverse complement strand
AATCTTTAAAAGCAATACAGTAACTCTTTAAATATTCAAGAAAGTTGTAATATGAGTTTCAAATAATTTTGTGGGTAGCTTAAGTTTACCAAAGTGACATTAAAAAGGAATGAAAGAGGAAGGACAAAAGGAAGGCCAGCTGATATGTTTGAATATAAAATTATTTAACAGAAATCATACATTTTAGATACTCTGATTCCTGGAGTGATGACATAATAACACAGTAACTTTTGGCAGTATTAATTTCATGCCTTTTCAGGGCCTTCTAAGGAATAGAGATAAGTTTTTCCTTTCCAAATTGGGCTAATTGTCCTTCTCCATGATTCCTTACATATAGCACTTAATTTTTAAAATATCTTGCCACTTTTATGATCAAACTATTGCATTTTATTTTTTCTATTATTAGCAACCTCAGTCTAATATTCTGTTTCTAATCCTTTATGAGCTGGAAAACCAATTAATAAAGACTTTTAGCATTACATATAAAGCAAAAGTGAAATATTTCTACTTGAGAGTCCAGAATGATCTCCTGTGAGTAAAATTCAATGGCTCTAGTGCATGGACTTTGTGAGACTTTTCTAGCTGGCTTTAGTTAATTTTTAAATATGTATTTTATTCTAAGTTTTTTCGATTCTGTTTGATTCATATCTGTAAGTCCAGAATGTAACATAATGACTTACAAAGAACAGGCAGCCTATAATAAATATGAGTTGAATTAATTCCAAGTCAAGGTTAAAGGAAAATGACTTCTGTCTTATGTGAATGTCTGTGTGTGTACGTGTGTGGCCATGACAATGAATTCTTTTTTAAATCATAGATGGTAATAGTGTCTAACCAAGTTCTTATTCACATAACGAAGTAATAGTAAAATCTTAATCTTCAGCTCTATCACGTCATAACGTACTGTCTAGTCATTCAGCACTATAATAGCCTGAAGACCCAAAATCACTCTGCAGCAAAGTCTCTCTCTCTCTCCTCCTGTTCTGTTTTAAACCCATTCCTGTTAGTCTTTCATTTCTCTCACAATGAAACGGCCGTTGTCACAGTCTCCACCGATGTCTCTGTTGGTAATGCAACAATCTTCATAAAATTCTATAGATACAAGCAATTGAAACATCGGTCACCCTCTGATTAAAACATTTTCTTCTGTTAGCCAGACATGGCTCTTTCTGGGTGTTATGTCACTTCTAATTCATTTTTATTTTCTTATCCCTATATTTCCCTGACATCACCACTTCCATCCCTAAAATCATTATTTTTGTGAGCTCATTTATACGCCATCTATATCTTGATGACTCCCTAGTTTTTAAATGCAGCCTGGTCCTCTCTCCTGAACTCTAGTCTCTTATGTCCAACTACCTACTTGGCATCTCCATTTGGTTCTTCGATAGGCATCTCAAAATTAATATATCTAAAAACACACTTCTGATTCCACTGCCTCATCTCACTGCAATTCTTAGTCTTCTTATTTCAAATAGCCACAAATTTGAGATATTTTGACTCCTCTCTTTCTTTCACATCCACCTGACATCAAATCCATAAGCAAATCTCCTTATCTCTATCTTTAAAATATGTCTACAATTTGACCACTTCTTATCACATCTATCACTAACACCCAGATCTAAGTCACCAAAAACTCTCACTGAGAATGTTGCAATATCCTCTTAAGTAGTCTGTCTTTGGTCTATTCTTCACATAGTGCTCTGCACTGGACTGTGCTCTCCCAGAATTTATATGTTGAAGCTGTTACCCCCAATGCGATAGTATTTGGAACTGGCCTTTGGGAGGTAATTAGGTGTACCTAAGGTCATGAGGGTGGAGCTCTCACCATGAGATTAGTGTCCTTATTATATACGAAGAGACACCAAAGGCTTGTTTTCCCTACCATGTGAGGACACAACACGAATATGGCCAACTTGCAAGGCAGGAAAATTGTCCTCACAAGAACCTGACCATTCTGGCACCCTGATCTTAGATTCCCAGCCTCCAGAATCATGAGCAATAAGTTTCTGTTGTCTAACAAGACAGGCTCAGCTTAATGGTTTTATACAGCACCTCATTATATTCTCTTGCATTGTTCAACAATGAAGAAAATCCTCAACTTCTGAAATTGATTCCTACAAACTATCTTATGTTTTATTCAGTATCAAAGCAGAATATTAAATTTCAGTTTATGAAAAAATCAGAAAACAAAACAAAACAAAACAAAAATAAGGCCCCACCAAATGACCCATAAGTTTCTTGGGTTTTTCTTATCCCTATCCTTGGTCCATAACACCTATCCCAGGGGTAGGGAACATGCAGCCTTAAGCCCACCTCTGGCCTTTAGGACTTTAAGTGCAGCCTTC
>NW_012133858.1:12432252-12434446 GCF_000956105.1 Propithecus coquereli | reverse complement strand
ATAAATAGATTTATTGAAAAGTTAACTATTACAATCAGAGGATCATCCAATTATAATAGTTGTATTTGGATAAAAGTTGAAGTCATATACTTGATTCAGGGAGAATGATACTTTTGATGCTAAGTATCCGAAGAATATATAGAGGATATGATTTGAATTTAATGTAATTGAACAAGTAGACAAAAAAACTATATTTTCTATTTACATGTCCTCTTCAAGCTGCAAATGGTAGGTACTATAGCAAATTGCAGGAACTGTGAGTACAAGGATAGTTTTAATGTTGTCATCCAAAGGAAAGGAAAGAAAAAAATGACAAAATATATAATGTGAGAAAGAGGTCTCTATGAGCCTGAAGATGAAGAGAACAGAAAATACCAATAAAACAAGTTATTAATTTAATACAAAGTTAAATTCAGTACATTATGTGTACTTGAGTGTAAGTGTATATTTGTGTTTGTGTTTCTGTGTGTATGTATGCGTGTTGCTCGATCTGGGAAAGCAGTTTATATACACGTTGAAATTTATTTCAGGAGTCAAATAGCCATTCTTCAGAAATAATTGATATGTATGGAAAACATATTTAAGACTAAAAAATAAATTCAAATACGTTAATATGTTTCCCATATTAAAAAAGTATCATTCTGTAGAAACTTGTCTAATTTTGGATTTCCTTCAAAGCTGACTTTGAGACAAGCATTTGGGTGCAAGTTATTTATTTGCAAGGTGATCCCTATAAAAGAGAGTGGGAATTAATCAAAAAAGGCAGGAAAGCCAACAAAGAATACAGCCATGTGTTGGTTACCACTGTGGTCAAATCGGGCTCATTTTCCCTGGGAAATTTCCACTGAGAAATTGAACGAAACATATCTCATAACCATTCCATGGAAAGGCAAATATTCTAGAGATTTTATCCACCAACTTCGAGTCCTCAATGGTTGTGGTTACTCTGTGTGTATTAAATCTTCAGTAGATTTAACATTCAGCCTGGGCTAAGCATGTTCTAGAGGCCAAAGAATATCTTCAGACAAAAATCCATCAGCTTGTAGGGTATTGTCTATGGAAGAACTCTGTGAGAGAGAGGATGTGAGAGAACATTGCCCGAGTACAAACGGCATTTGCAATAGAACTTTTGGAATTGTCTGTTTTCCTCTTTTCAGTATAATTGGACACTATTATAAAGCATTAAAATCTTATCACTCATACTGTCCAACAGAAATTTCATCTATGTATCAGTGTATTTATGTACCTGTCTATTTATATCAATCAGTGAATATACACTTAATACATTGGTTCCATAGTTTTAAACAATGAGCATAAAACAAGTTAAAACACCTTTTCATTTAACAATCATGTATAGCACACAGATGAAGTTATTTCTTTTTTCATTTTTGATTGCTTAATTTACCTTAGTGGAAACTAATTACCTCCTGTTGGAATTCGAAGTAAAAGGTAAACAAGCAAAGGTTTTATCAAAAGTATCATGGTTAAAACTTGGAATGAAAATGGATAAGTTAGAATGGAATAGAAAAATACATGGGACAGTAGAGGACCTCAATTAATGAGAATTAGATTCTGACTTGGTTTTGGCCTTTATTCTATCACTAAATTGTCCTGAGTGCCTCACTGTTTTCTCCTCTGTGAAATAGGGCTGTGGGACATCTCTCTGCTGCTTGGGTACAGATTCCTGGATCCTCTGTCAGGAGACTGATTCTACAGGCCTA
Organism: Propithecus coquereli; assembly: GCF_000956105.1. Taxonomy (NCBI): domain Eukaryota; kingdom Metazoa; phylum Chordata; class Mammalia; order Primates; family Indriidae; genus Propithecus; species Propithecus coquereli. The sequence continues at coordinate 12,432,725 of NW_012133858.1, read as the reverse complement.
GGGGAATATGAACACCTGAACTTTTAAGAAGTGTTTATTCACTATCAAGGTACTGAAGGAATTAATAGGCCAGTGATTCTCTAAGTGTAGTCCCTACACCAACAGCCACGGTATCACCTAGGAACTTGTTAAAAATATGAATTTTCAGCCACATTACAGATCTAGTAAAATGAGAAACTTGGGGCCATGGAGAAGGCAGTAAACTGTTTTAATATGCCCTGCAGGTAATTCCAAAGAGCACTAAAGTTTGAGAACCACTAGAATTCAACAGCAATGCCTATATTTTTGGATTTTATTTAGAAATGAAGTTTTATACACATTAATTTTTCATATGTCAAAAATTTACTCCAGCAGCTTGAAAAGATTGGAGCTTTGGAAGAAGACAAATCTGGGCTCAAATCTCAGCTTCTCCACATTATCTTGTGTATTCTTGTGGAACAAGCTTTCTGCATTTTACAATTTTACAAATCTAT
>NW_012133858.1:12429646-12432202 GCF_000956105.1 Propithecus coquereli | reverse complement strand
GAAAGAGAGAAGGGAGTAGAGAGAAAGATCAATAAATTATAAAGTAATAAAGAATGTATACTCAAAATAAAAGAAAAATTACTCCTATCTAGGCAGTCATACCTACATTTTGCTATTTAACTCATCAACATAAATATAGCAAAGTCATATCATACATCCATTTAATTTTTGAACTGCCTTTAGAGTTTACAGAAGATGTAACCCTACTATATAAGCTGTAAAAATGTTTTCAAGCCCTTTTCCTGCACAGTTTCTAAAAAAATTTAACTAGGATTGCCATAATTAAATCATAATATAACTATTTTAATAAAGTACAATAATCTACATTGAATACAATATTCCAGTTCCTAAAAATCTATTAGTTGGATGCAAAATTATAAATTGGATTGTGTGGCTCCAGGAGGCAGAACTGCCTGCAAGTAGAATTTGGTTTAATATGCAGAATAGCCTTCCAAGACGTTAGTTGTGTGCATGTTAATGACCTAATTTGCAAGTTGTGAGATTGCTGCCATTAGAGCTACGGATCTAGACTGAAAAATTACTTCATAGAGGATATTGTTAGAGGGATTTTTACAATAGGAACAACAGATACCTTTCTTCCAAGATCTCTTCACATCAATAATTTTATAGTTGTATCAAATTCAGAAAATTATCACAACTCAACCACAATTACAATTTAAAATTCAGCACTTTCTCCCTTTGTATTTTATCAGTTTGTAACGCAGCAGTCTGCTTGCTAATGCAAAAAATAGATCCTTTAGTCTTAAGCTACCACTAGTATAACCCAGTCAGTTTGTTCTGGCTTTGAGGTGTGGGAGTGAAGGGAAAATTTTCCTTTCCCCTGAAAATTCCCTGAAAGATCGACTCGATAAAGCAGATTAATAAGAGAGAGAGGTTTATTTACCATACTTACGGGGGGATTCACAGAGTGATTATGATTACGCAGTATCCCAGTGGGGCCTAGATATTTATATACCCACATTTTAGAGAGGCAAGGAGATGAGGAGTATAAGGTAATTCTGTTTGGGGGCAATAAATGGTTGTTAGGGAGGATGGACAGATAACTTGGGAGGATGAGTGGATGAGGGGGAAACAGATTGACTTGTAAATTAACCAGAGAGACAGGAATTACATTCAAAATGATTTGGGCCAGATCCGACTGCATTCTTGATCATTTTTGCTGCAATATATGTTGAGATAATAGGGAGCAAAGGGAAGTCAATTGTTTTTTTTGATGGGTCCATGTGTTTTATGCAGATACAGGGAAAGCCCCTCCCAAAGTCTTTTGATCTTTAAGGGCTTTCACTTCAAAATACTCTTCATATCAAGGAATCATATTCTGGAGTGAAATTTCCTGAGCTCCTTCAGAGGACTTAAGTTTCTCAAAGAGAACTAAAGACATTTGATATTAATTAGAAAGCCAGTCATAGTATGAGAATTTCTAATGCCTGAGTAAAAGTTTAAAAGTCTAATTCATCACAATTTGCCTTCCAAGAGGCCATTTGGTCCACAGAAGTTAGTTCGCAAATGCCATATATGACAACCCAATCTTCATATTTTATTGCAAAAAAGTTACATTAATTACAGAAACTAAATCAGTTGGAGGGAGCTCATGAAGAAAACACATGGAATTTTATACTGTGTCTTTAAATCAGGTTTGAGGGCTCAGACTGGTCTGTGACTACAAAACTAAGTGAAAGGGATCAATACTCAATTTCACAAAGATAATGCAATACCTTGGAAGAAGAAGAAACATGTTCATCAGAAACTTTCCAAAGTATAAGATTTTGGGATATGAAATCAAACTTTGAAAAGTAAAACCACTAGAAAGATTTTTGGAGACAGCCACTGGATTAAAGACAACGTCACTGAAACGACTGATCACCCTGCATGTTGCCAGGTCATTCTGGTTCCCTAGCCTCTCCCTTAATGCTGGAGACACAAAATATACAGCTACAGAATACTGACAGTCGCTCACAAATGAATTGCCTCTGGAAATGAAGCACAGGGCCATCCTTTGTTATAGGAAGCCAAATTCTTCCCTTTGTGATTCCAAATATAAAATTAAAGAAAGGACAATGATTTGGCTGACATTTTAAAAGTACTTTAAAATATTTCAAATAAAATTGGACCTCTTTATGGTGATGTTAAATAAATGATATGAGTTAGGGGATAATGCACTTAAGTAGTTTTCAGATTTAAGGGGGAGGGGAAGATGTCTGCAGAAAGTTTCTTGGGTCAAACATCACAGTGATGAGCTGCAGTTTAAAAATCAGTAACAGGATCTAGAATTTCAGGACTAAAAAAAACCTGAAAGATTGGCTGATGAAATTTTCCATTCAGTGCCTGATCAGAACCCAGTGCCACCCAGTGCCAGCCAGTGCCACTACAGAACATTGATGAGCTGATGCAAATTTCAACCTCGATACAGAGCTCTGTATGCCCCAAAGCATTAGTTCAGCCTTTATGAATCTTTCATTTTTTGCAGCTTTAATAAAATCTATCTTTCTGGAACTATTACCCATTGTTTATAATTTTAGAATTGAAATCCAATTC
>NW_012133858.1:12427094-12429475 GCF_000956105.1 Propithecus coquereli | reverse complement strand
TATTATTATGAGTGACATATACTTGCTCTTAAGAATGCCTGTGCCTATTTATCAACATGGAAATACTTTCAGCAGTTTTAAAGTGCATCTGGATGAGAGAGCCACTTAATTTTTGATAGATTTGATAAATGATAAAGAAGATTTTGTATACAATTAAAGACTTAAAAGTTAGCAGGTAGTCCTACTTCTAGATCTTTCAGCTCAGAAATTCTGTTGATCAATGACCTACTTTGTCTGGCTATTTGGATGTAAATATAATTTCCCACTTCTAAGGCTGATCTTCATGAGGGTTATTAAGTGCTGATTATTTGGAGCCTTTGCTGCTCAAAAAAGTATCATATAATTTAAGCTACTAATGGATCAAGATGCCTTGGGATTGGATTTTTGGCTTAGAATTTTAATAACTTCCTATCTTTCTTTTAAGACTATTTTTGAAAAGCTTGTAAAAGGAGTTCTAAAAACATGTATTTAACTGGCTGCAATTTCCTTATTAAAGAATATTTTGGGAATTTTGACAGGTATTATTTTCATGGTCTCCTTTCACAGTAATATTGATCCATCTTCATCTTTGTGATTACCTGTAACTTTTACATCAGTTCTTTTCCAAGATGTTTGGTGACAATCAGCTGTTCCATGTGTGCTATAATAAATTCTCAAATAAAAGAATGAGAAGAATTGGAAGTATCACTCTTCAGGTTAAACATGAAATGTCAGCACCTAACAATTTTGACAGGGTGCATAAAATGTCTTGAGAGACACTGTCCCCAGAAAGAAGGCTCAAATTTGGTTATCATGTGATGATGTACTATACAAGGTTACAGCCAGATATTTTATATAAATATGTCAGTGAAATACTATCACAAAGACACAGATTAAACATAATGAAATTGACATTAATACTAACATTTTTGCCAGAAGTTTTATTCAGAAAGAAAGTACTTACAAAAGCCAACAAATTTATAATAAGTGATTTTATTTTATCTAAGAAATTTTCCATATTTAGTTTTTTCCCTTCTATAGAAAAAGGAGTAATAATTATATTGTGCCAGATAGATGATGGTCTGTTGTTTTATGCTAAGAATAAAAAGTATTAGAAATATTTAAGGTTAATTGAGTGACCACATAATTTAAATACATTTATAAACTATACATTTATGATTTGCATCACAAAGATCAAACACAACATTTAGTACCCCAAAGAATCTGTACCTATTTGAGGTAGATAGTCAAGCAAAGGCCTAGCCTACTACAGAAGTAAAACTACTCTTTACAAAGTAATAAAGGGGTAAAGGTGAGGATTGTGGTGAAGGCCTAAAACTCTGTGAAGGCACAGGCCTAGCTAAAAATATTAATAATAATCAGCCACTGTCCCCTTGTTTGCTTCTCCATAATTGCTACTCTGGAGTCACATAGCTGGTTATCATAAAGATTCTTAACTTTGCCCATAGATAACATCACCGTTGTGAAACCTAAGGTTAATTTTTGAGATATCTTGCAGGCCCTTCCTTGTGGTAGAACAGATGACCCACCCAGACCAGTGGCCCATACTGTGGGACTGACTCAACTGGTATTGCGACTCCTACCCAAGAACGGACTCGCCGAAGAAGACAATTTCTACAACTCTATGGTTCCGTCACAACCCAGCCAATTAGCAGACCCAATTGCCTAGCCTTTTGCCTGCCAAACTGTCTTTAAAAACCCCTTCTCCCAAATTTTCGGGAAGACAGATTTGGGAAATTCCTCTCGTCTTCTTGTATGGTGCCTGCAATATTAAACTCTTTCAGTGCTGTAAACCCTGCTGTCTCAGTCTATTGGCCTCCTCTTGAGCAGTGGGCAGTCAACCTGGTTGGAAAGTAACAGAAGCTCACTCTGGAACTGACAAGAAGACAGGCCCATTGTTCAAGAAGTATAAGTCTTAATCAAAATTCTTGAAATGTTCAGTTCTGAAGACTTCCCAGCACGTGGCTGCACATTGGGGGAACTCTAGAGTAACTGGGAATCTGTTATTACTGGGAATTCAGGTGGTTAACCTTCAAATGAAAGATTTGTGCATGAGTTGCCAAACTACCATATTTAAGTAAAAAGACAAACTATCCTGGGACAAAAAAATGAAAAGAACAAAAGTGAAAAGGACTCTTGCTATGAAGCAGATGTTTAGGACCTTCATAAGACTCATTTATTAATTGATCCATTCATGCATTTATTGATTCAGAATATAAAGCAGAGGAAAAATTTCTGATTCTGAAATTTGGTCAAACCTAGAGAAAAAGGAGCAGAGTTGTAACTCACAAAAGAAGGAAAAATAGGAAACAGGAAGGAAGGAAGGAAGAAAGGAAGGAAGGAAAGAAGGAAAGAGAGAAGGGAGTAGAGAGAAAGATCAA
>NW_012133858.1:12425971-12427044 GCF_000956105.1 Propithecus coquereli | reverse complement strand
TACTCTCCTCCATTAAGTGCTTCAGTGAACAGTCACACTCAAGTCCCAACAAACCCCAGTGTGTTTCTCAGATGCCACTTTAATTTACTAATCTGCCTTTAGCCTAAAGCCTTTTTTTCTTTTCCTTTTTAGTTGCCCTCTTGCCGAGATCCTATTTTTACATTCTAGAGGAGAATTTCTCATGTTGGTCGAGTAATTCTGATCACATGTGTGGCTGACACTGTAAACCTTTCAGATTCATAATAAGTTGGCTTTCTGGGAGTGAATAAAAATGGGTAGGGGAGTAGTGGGCGCAGATGTAGAAACCATTGCTTTTCTATCTTTCCACAGTAGATAAAGTGTATCTACTATCATCCAATAGTAGAGACAGCAGTGGTGTGCTGTCCTAAACCTGGAACTGGAATCAGAAGATATTAATTCAGGCACTGGCTCTGCAACCTTTACCTCAGCCACAGAGGGAAAAATGTGTGCCTTATTTATTTTGGGTTATTTTGAAAATGAAATGAATATATTGTGAGTCATAAAGAATAGCACAAATTATAACTAAGAGTAATAGCCAATGCATTTTATGTGTATACAAATATATAACCATCACCATCATTGTTGTTCTTCTGTGTCCAGAGAAGATTGGGGAACAGGTATGCTCCATGACTGGCTTGAGGTCAAACGGCAGGTAAGCCAAGCACAAAGCTTAGAATTCAATAGATCATCATTCCCATTAGATTCATCAATTCTGAGCTGCTGCCTGAGCCAGACATTTTCTCTACAAAATTACTGCCAATAGTACATGATGCACATCTTATATGTAATTTCCCCACATATTCTCATAATCAAGTTGAGGGCTTTTAAGGACTTTTACTCACTTTCCTAAGACAATCTTAATTTTTTAAAATGCACTATTTTAACTCTCAGCATACCCAGTATCCAAGTCTCCTGATTAATCTGCTGATGATTGTGGCCCTCTGAGGATAACTTGTAGGATCCATCAGAAGTTCATTAACTTATGCACTGATGGGAAGCAGGAGGCAATTTTGATGACTATTGCCTTAATCCAGGACAGGTGGTAAACTAGC
>NW_012133858.1:12419577-12425921 GCF_000956105.1 Propithecus coquereli | reverse complement strand
AGAAAAATAGCATAGTGTGGGAGAAGTATCGGCTTTGGAGTCGGAAGACATTACTTCGAATCCCAGTTTGATTAACGACTTGCTAGCTCATTCTATGCAATGATTTTACCCCTCTCAATCTATTTTATCAGCTATAAAATATAATTGTTAATAATAATGCCTACTGGCAAAGTCGTAAATATGAACTAAGGATGAGTGATTGGAGAGTTTTTGGTAAATCGTGAAACTGTCTGTAAATAAGGTTTGTTACATTTCTGAGGAATGTTGGGCATCCTTTTCATTTCAATCCCATTGTACTTCCTGCACTACATATTAGCACTTACATTGCATGATCACACTACTCATTTGAATCCCATCATTGAGGCAAGAGTTCCTTGAGGGCAGGAATTGTTTTATTCATTTTAGTTTTATGGTACCTAGTTCATAAACGCCAAAGGAAGGTAAGGAAGATGAATAAGTGGTTATAATGGAGGTATAAGCATAATGGAGAGAATAATAAATGTCACCTCTCATAGAGGGATAGAAATAGAGACGACTGCTCAGGGGTGGCATATTGAACTTTAGTCTTGAAAGTTGAATTGCAGTTTAACAGTCAAAGGATAAAAGAATATTGCAGATGTAGTAAAAGTTTATCAGCTGGATGGATGAGATTCTAGGAACTCATAAATTGATGATATAATTTTATGTGTTTATCCATTTGCTCCCAAGGTTAGGGAACCACGGTTTTCATCATAGACTCAAAATCATCAGTGTCACAATAAAAGGTTAAGAACTACTGAGGTTGAGAGAAGAAGATGGGCAAAAACAAAATGTGGGTCAACCAGAGCATAATTAGAGAGTAAAAGTTTGTTTGCTATAGCTGGATTGTGTTCACATCGCACTTGAAAATCTGAAAAATCAGGCATTTAATTTTTGGGGAAATATAATAAAATTTTCTTATGCTTCTAAACTTAATGCTAACTAGCTTTTATAAACACAAATGTCTAATCTATTAGTAAATGCCACTTAAATACAATCCCGAGAAAACAATCAAAACCCAATTATTCATTCAAAATTATCCATTTTATTGATTCACAGCAACTCCTTGAAGTCTTCTTAATTCTCTGATTCTCACTTATTCTTAAATGACAGAATTGTAGTCTTTGATTGTTTCCAACTGAGTCCTGGCCTGTTTCCCCGACAGCAGAGAACAGCTGGTTGTCTGTGGTAACCAGCAGTGAATGCCAAGCTAAAGATGGGACAGAGAACACAGTGTTTGGAGAACAAGTTAGGTCAGAGTCACAATTGTTCACACAGTTGAAGATGGCAATGATTACCATGCTGATTGCAATTCAGAATGGCTTTGCTTTTCATTTGTTTGTTTTTATAGTCAAACACCACTTGTATTTCTTCTGTATGTAGTCCATTAAATTACTCAGAAATTATGTATCCACCACAAATCTTATAAAGAGAGGTATGCTGTACAGTGGAAACAGCCTCTTTCCTATAAGGATCTCTCTAGAGAGCAGTCTGCTGAATTATCTGCTGGACACGTTAGACTCCTTATATAAATTTTGGCTGAGCACCAGGGTTTGCATTTTCATTAATGGTTTCAAAAATTGAAATGTCCAGTTCACTTATTAGCAAATTAGTAAAGAAGCTTCACTTTTTAACCTCATACTGTCTTACCTAACTACTTTCTACTGGATAAATGAAGATACAATGTAGTATAGAGATAGACTAAAGGGACAGAAATAATCAACAGAGTAATGATAACCCTGCACATTTGTGTAGCAGTTTGCAGTTTACGAAGTACTTTCACACAGTGTGACATACTGGAAAAATAATACAATTTGGACTCAGAGAAATATGCGTTTAATTAGTGGAATCTAGAGTTTACTAGGAAAATAATAAAACACTTATGCTGTAAGCCCTCAGTGTTGTTGTATTATAAAAAGGATCATCTATCTGCCTAGTCCATCGATTAGCATTGTTGGGAGGACTTATTGGAATTAAATGAGACAAGGAATGTAAAAGCATTGGTAAACTCCGAATGCTCCACTGATATTAATCATCGCCATTATCATCATTATGGTCACCATAATTGTTTACTTAAAATTGCATGAGGGAGTATAATTTCTCATTTAATAAAGATGGCAGTCAAAAAAGCATTATATTTGTATCCTATAATATCATAAAAATAAACATGAAAAATGCAAATAAAATTTCCATGCATTTTATCCTAAAGAGGCAATATTAGGGAAAAGTAAAAAACATTATTTTTAGTAAGATAGTTTCTCGAGAAGATAAATTAGCTAAATGTGAGAAAAATAAAAACTTATCTTAAGAGTTCAAAAATCATACAGGAGCCAAGGACCTGAATTTCAGGAAAAGTAAGAGAAAGAACTGGAGAGAGAAGGAAAAAAAATTTTTTAATCTGCAAATATTGCTTAATGAGATTAGAGAACAAGGTTTAGAAAAAGCCCTCTGTCTAGCTGTCAATATTTGTGAGGGACAAAATAATAACCTTATTTACTTATTTACTCTTTATAACTTTTTACTGTCTAAGCTTGTATTAAACACTTGAAAAATGTCAAAGAAGTGGATTATATTGATTTATAAGACTATGAAAGAATGTTATATTGTTGGAAAAAAGAATCCAAAATTTGGAAACAAGGCAAAGGATGATTGCACATCCTTTCATTTTAATACTGGAACATTGTCTAACAGGCTCTTCTAAGAATTATTTAATTATCTAGAGGCATGCCCCTCTTACTAGGGCCCAGATTCTGAGAAGTTACTTGCTAATTTATATTTCTTTTAAAAAGATGAGATGAAATGATTTTTATCTTCTAGAAACAGATAACTCCAAAGGATATGGTTTTATTGCCTTACAGCAGCTTAACTTAGCAAAATAGTTTCAGTATAATTTTCCCAACTGACTGCATAAATCTCCTTTCCTCACATGCTCTTTGAACCATACTATTGATTTTTCTATTCATGAATTAAACAATCTGTGACTTGAGTTACTCTATATTTGTATGAGTCACATGTCAAAGTTTTTTAAAAATTTGAGACTTTGACATTTTGTTTTACTTTTATACTTAACATTAGTTGTATACTTTTTTCCAAAATTTAAGAAAATGACAACACATTTGGCAACCTTTTATGATTTTAAAAAGAATTTGACCTGTATTTTGCATTTAAATAGCATTATTTTAGCAATTGTTTCATTGGTAATCTCACTGACCTGATTGTTGATAAGCAGAAGCGTTATTCACATATCTGAGAGAAGTGAGACAGAAAAAGCTTTAAAATTTTTATGATATGAAATTTTAAACATCACAGAGGATATCTACATCAGAAAAGAAATTAGAATTTGTGACAAGATGGTGAAGAAAATCTACAGCCTCCCTTCCCAAATCCCAGCTCAGGAAATACTAAAGATTTAAAAGAGGTTGTATATAAATTGCTCTAATAAACCAATTAAAAAAAATAGAGAAATCTCTGAGTTGAAAAAATGTTGATGCCTAGTCATTGCTGGGATGTGGTTGGCAAAAGGGCTGGAGTGGTTAGAAGGGTATCAGTCAGGAGAGGGCAAAGAGAGACACAACATGATTGCATGCTTGAGTATTTGCCTTTTGGAGGGAATAGGGGAAGAAATAGATACTGATAAGTGCATTAGTAAGGGTTGTCCTGAGAAACAGAACTGTGTGTGTGTGTGTGTGTGTGTGTGTCTATGAGCGGGGGAGAGAGAGAGAGATTTTAAGGAATCGACTCATGATTTTGGAGGACTAGCAAATCCAAAATCTGTAGGCCAGGCCAACAGGCTGGAGACCTAGAGAAGAGGCAATTTTGTAGCTCCAGTTTGAAGTCAGTCTGGAGGCAGAATTCCTCCAGGGTCTCACTGTTTTCTCTTAAGTCCTTTGACTGATTTGTTGAGGCCCATTCAGATCATACAGGGTAATCTGCTTTATTTGAAGCCTACAAATTTAAATGTTAATCACATCTAAAAAATACCTCCTAGCAACATCTAGACTGGTGTTTGTACCATGGCCTAGCCAAGTGTACACAAAAAATTTACCATCATATTAAGCTTAAGAAATAACAAGGAAAAATAATTATAAGAATTGTTTTAGACTTTAGGTTTCTGATTTGGCATGTAAAGGGTCTGAAAGTCATTTCTGCAGTTCACATGACAATAACAAAAAAAGCTGAACAAACTGAAAATTGACAACTCTTTTTAGATCCATCAGAGAACTGAGGTTATACAGCAAATTACTGATCCCAGCAATTGAAGAGACAGGTGAATACCGAGATCACAACATACTGGAGCCAAAGTCCAGGAGCAGAAAATTGCAGGAACCTGTGCTTGGGTGGGAAAACCTAATCTGTAATGTTTAAATTGCTGGAGGCCCAGTGAGGGCGAGTTTTAAGAGTTAAAAACACCAGGAGAGGCCCAGCCTGAGGGAGCCTTCACACTTTTTTGAGTTTTACCTCCAAGAGCCCTATCAGGTGTTCACAGTGAAAACAGGAAAAAAACAAAAAAATCTTTGCACTTCTGGCAGGGGGAGGGGAAAGGTAGCCATTTGTAAATATACCCAGAGTTCTGTAATCTGTTCATTTTAACAAGGCCTATCCTGGAGAGAAACTATTTTATCAGAATCTTATCTGGTCATAGTTGTCCATTCTTGGTTCTTGGTGTGTTTTTGGCCGAAGAATGACCAGACACACCAAAGTAAGGCAAGCAGGAGGTGAAGATTATTGAGTAAAGTAAGATATGTTCATCACAGATAATGAACAGAACCTCTCACAACAAAAGGGCTCTGATTATGGGGGAGCGGCGTCCTGTTTGATATTACCTAGGCTGGGCCCTCCTCCTGATCCTTCAAACGTCACCATGGAATGACTTTGATGGACAGTCAGGAGCTATATAACCTGAGTCTTACTGCGCATACAGATCTCCCATGGAGCCTCTCTGAAAGCCCATTGCAGGGGTGAACCACAATGTAGATTTAAGCTAATAACATAATAATTAGCCTAAAGTTGTTTAAGGTCACCTTCCAGACCATACTGTCTCTGTGCTGCTGGGCCCATGGGCTAGGGAATCCTCTGCATTCTTTTGCAGTTGTCTGGCTAAGTTCTGATTGGCAGATTGGTAGGGTGTTCCCTCCTCCAGGTGTGGCAATTGCTCTGGGCACCCACTTTTGTCCCCAGGAGGGCCCACTGTCTACCTGTCTACATGGGTTTAATAGAGCCTAACTGATCCGGGGAAAGGGAAATATCCAACCCCAGCCATCTCTAGACTTCCTGTATTCCTAGAGGAAAAAAAAAAAAAAACAAAACTCTACTAAGAACCATCTATGAATGTCACAGTCCAGGACATAGGCTCATTAAAAGGCTGAACCCTAATCATAGGACTATAGAATGCTTCCTCTCCCCTACCATACTTCACTGCCACAACGACAGGGCTCCTGTACAAAAACAGGGGAATGCAAATATAACTGAAAGAACTGTGCCTGAGAGGATTTTTAAGAAGTCTCTAGGTAAGTCCAAAAACAACATGGGAGACAAAAATAAGGACACCAGAGGATAGTTTAGCCTCTGAGTCCTACTGGTACAGCAAGCAGTAAGCACAATCTAACCCCTACCAGATAAATGTAAAACCTCACAGTAAAAGTCTGTTTACCTCATTTCTTTTTATCCAATGCATCATGTTTGGCTTGCAACAAAAAACTACAAGGCATACAAAAATTATAAAAAATCAGTTTGAACAGACAGAGCAAGAATCAAAACCAGACTCATATATGGCAGAGACGTTAGAATAATCACATTGGGAATTTTTTTCTGCTTTATTGTGGTAAAATTGAGAAATAAAAATTGTATATATTTAAGTTGTTCAGTGTGATGATTTGATATACCTATACTTTGTGAAATGATTATCCAGTCAAATTAACACATCCATCCCTCACATAGTTACCATTTTTTGTGATCTACTCTCTTAGCAAATTTCAAGTATACGATATAGTATTATTAACTAGAGTCACCACGCTGTATATTAGATTCCTAGAACTTAGTCATCTTATAACTGAAGGTTTCTAATCTTTGACCAACATTTTCCCATTGCCTCCACTCTCCAGCCCCTGGCAACCAACATTCTACTCTTTGTTTCCGTGAATTCGACTTTTTTAGATTCCACACATAAATGAGATCATATGGTATGTCTCTCTGTGCCTGGCTTATTTCACTTAACATAATGTCCTCCAGCTTTATCCATGTTGTTGCAAATGGCAGCATTTCTTTTTTTCTTATGACTAAATATTATTCCATTGTATGTATGTGTGTGTGTGTATATATATATATAT
>NW_012133858.1:12418623-12419527 GCF_000956105.1 Propithecus coquereli | reverse complement strand
GAGGGCACTGTATCTTGTCCACCCTATTAGTGATATCTCACAATTCCAGCAATCTCAAGAATCATTCCAACTCTTTTACGTTTGAGAAATGTGTTTGACCTACTCAGTAAGTAGTTTGACTTTGATGGATTGATACTAAAATTATGGTCCTCTGAGGTCTCCAATGTTATATCACCCTACACTTGGCCACATCTCTCATGCATCTCTTCCCTCCACTTAAATACCCATGTCCAAACCACATTAAACTACTCACTCTTCTCTTTGGGCCGTCTTCCTTCGCCTCCCTGCCTTGGCATCAGCTTTTGTCTCCTTAGAATGTCCTCCCCCACTCTACTTTGTAAAATTCTATTGATTTTCCAGTGCCATCACAAATGCCTTCTCTTTTGTGAATTCTTATCTCTTCCCCAGTTAGAAATAATTCTCACATTCTTTGCAACCTCAGGTTCCTTTGTTTGTACATCCCATTTAGCAGTACTTACAGTAGTTTTTCATTGCTAGTTTATCAGTCTTACTGGTTCACAACTTATGCAGGAGCAGGAATCACATTTCATTCTTCTTTATGTGGCCCGAAGGAGCTGTACATAAACATGCTCAATATGTGTATAATGAAGCAAGTGAATGCATAGACAGTGGTGGATATATCAGAACATGTGCTTGGAGGAAACTCCGAATTGCATTTTTGAATTATTTTAAAATTTTAGGGACAAAAAATAAAAACAAGCCTAAGTTGATTAGAGCAATTTAATGATTTAAAAGGACTAAATAAAAATCAAACACATTTTGTTTGACAGCAAATTTTTACCTTTAAAAAATGGATATAAATGCATCAGTGTCAATACTCAATATCATATTAATCTGGAATTACAAAATTACCAGAAAAATGTTTAAACGGAAATAGTAGGAA
>NW_012133858.1:12397599-12405717 GCF_000956105.1 Propithecus coquereli | reverse complement strand
TATTATAAATAATGCTGCAGTGTACATGGGAGCGCAGATATCTCTTCAAAATAGTGATTTTATTTCCATTGAATATATGCCTGGAAGTGGATTGCTGAATCATATGGTAGTTCTAGTTTTAATTTTTTGTAGAACCTCCATATTGTTTTCCATAATGGCTGTACTAATTTATACTCCCACTAACAATGCATTTTCCCTTTTCTCTACACTCTCACCAATGCTTATTAGCTCTTGTGTTTTTGATAATAGCACACATTGGGAATTTAAAACAACTGTGACTAACATGCTAAGGGTGCTAATGAAAAAAGTGGGCAGCATGCAAAAACAGATGGCTAATAAGCAGGGGGACGGAAACTCTACAAAAGAATCTAAAGAAAATGCTAGAAAGCAAAAACACTGTAACAAAAAAAATGCTTTTGATGAGCTCATCAATAGACTGGACATAGGTAGAGGAAGAATCAGTGAGTTTGAAGAAATGTCAATAGAATTATTCTTAATCCAAACTGAAGAAAAATAAAAACAGAATTTGTATTTCACACCAACAGAATAAAATCCAGTCTGTTAAATACAAACAATAAAAAAGAAAAATAAATATAATAATAAAATATATAAAAAATAGCAGAAGGAGTTTTACTTAAATGTAAATGACTTAAGCCTACCAGAGATTATCAGATTACTAAACCTAATGAGATAAAGCAATATGGTAACCATAACAGAGAAACTTAAAACATAGAAAGTTGAAAAAAATATGAATGGGAAAGATATACCAGATAATTATGAATTCTAAAATTAGAGTTGTAGTTTCAATATCAGACAAAATAGAATAAGAGAATGCAGCAAATTGTCAAAAGGCAATGTAAACTTGCTAAAACCTATAGTGTTTCCCAAAAAAGCATTGCTTACTTTATCAGATATTACCATATATCTCAAATTAATCGTATTAAAAATAATACCGTCCTGGAAGAGATAGTGACAAATACTCCAGTTGGACCTAATAAAAAGCTCAGAAATAGGTGGAATCTCTAAACAGTAGGGATAAGGAGTTGTTCAGGAGATAAAATCTGAAGTGAAACTCCAAGGGTGATAGGAGAAAATGTAATATCCTTGTGACCTTAAATGAGAGAAAAAACATCTTTGAAATGTCAAAAATGCAAACATTAAGGTAAAAAACTACATCCAAATTAAGAATGTTTTCTCATTATAGAATACCAGGAACAAAGTTAAAAATCTGGAAGAAGAACTTTCAACACGTAAAGCAATATGAAATGATAATCTAGAATATTTAAAGAACTTCATCATATAAACAAGAAAATGACAATAAATCCCATAAAAATGGGTAAGCTCTATAAAGGAGCTTCAGTGGTGTTTAATCTCAAGAAATGCAAATTGAAACACCAATGAAGCACCGTTTTATGCCCATCACATCAGATGGAGAGAGACAGAGATATTAATACCAACTATTTGCATCACAGGAATTGGTTAATCAATCAATCTATATGAAGCTGTAGTTTCTGCATCCGTGCTAGGCTTGAAGGCAAAGCAGTGAGAAAGAAAAAAGTGGATTTTTAAGTAAAGGAGTTCAAGGACAAATTGAAACCCAGAGAAAGGAGCAAACTGGAACATGTGTCCGTCTTGCACTGTCTCCAAGCCTCCTACTTTGATGTTTCTGAACATTCACTTCACCAAGGAGGAGATGGCTGAAGGGCAACCTGCAGGGATGGGAGCAGCTGTGGACCAGCTGCTGCCCCCCCCTCACAGAGTGAGCCTGCAGATCCACCACAGTGTGTGAGAACTGCAACAGTTTCTGTTTTTATTACCCTGACCTTTGGAGCATAAAATAATATGGCTTCTATGACTCTTTTGCTTTCCAAAATTCATGAAAATAGTCTCCTGTGGCCCACAATGAGCCAGAACAATACAGGAAAAGAAATTCTGGGAAATATAAATTCATCTTAGCTAAGATGACCCAATAAAAATCCATCACAGGCCACTCCTTGCCTATTTGGCATCTATATACATCTCTTTTAAATATAGCTAATTTAATTTCCAAATAAAGACAACAGAAAAATCATGTCCTTGCCAAACATAATGTAATTATCCTTCTTATGCCCCAGAATATATTAATACAACCTTCTCCTCAAAGAGTATACAAAGTCCTTTTATCTAACTCTGTCCTCTTCTAACTCTATCATATCCTTCTTTGATATCCTATAATTTAAATACCAAGGTAATAGAGTTAACTACCATTAACATATTTTTTGTTAGATGACAGAAGAGTTAGAGAGAAGATAAAAAAGTAGTTAATGTACATATAAATGTATTCATAGTAAAATAAGAGAAACAGATGCTCATAGCTATTATAGTCCTTGTCCCTAGAATCAGTCATATGGCCATAGTATTTATAACTACCTTCTTTCACTACCTATGCTGTGCAGTATTTGCCTCTATCAAGCACCTTGGCTAGTCCTAGTTCCTTGCCCGATGGAATGACAAATCCTTCATTTCTAGAGATTTTAGGCCATTAACATCTCCTCCTATAATGGGTTGTTGCAGTTTTCCATTGACTTTAGTTACAGGGTTATATGAATAACAAGAAGCAGTCCAGGGTATCTTTTGTATTCCAGATATATATTCCTCCTTAGCCATACTCAGTAGTAGAAACCCAATCTTCCCTTGGTAGTCAGGATCAATTATCACAGAAAATACAGTAACCCCCCTTTCCCTCTCCAGATCCCCCGGAATGAAGAGCATAAACTGGCCAGGTAGCATTCTCTCTTTCCAGTTTATAGACACCACTGCCATGTGTCCTGGTAGAATTTCTGCTTTGTCCTCTGATGAAGCTTCACCTTTTTGGAAAATAAGATTTCTAGACCAGTAGAGTCCAGAGTTGCACTGACAGGAAGGCCTCACAAGGGTATTAGTAAGCACAGCCACTCCTACTTCTAACCCTTGACTCATGAATCCTGGATATGGGAGAAACAACACAAATACTGCTTTCTAATTTAAACCATATGCTATACCTTAGAGGACATTACTCCAGGCCTTTAAGGTAATGTCTCCCACCTGGCACTATAACTGAGTCTTCAAAAGGCCATTCCGATGTTTTATTGGGCCAGGAGCTTAAGTATGATGGGAAATATGGTAAGACCAGTAAATTCTATCACCATGAGTTCATTGTCTTACTTTACTTGCTATCAAATGAGCTTTTTTGATTAGAATTAGGGCTATGTGAAAAAACACGACAGTAAATAAAGCATTCCATAAGTCCACAAATACTAGTTTTGGTGGAAACATGAAGGCAAATTCATATCCAGAGTGTCTATTCCAGTGAGAACAAAAGTTTGTATGTTTCTTGATGAAGGTGGTCCTATGTAATCAATCTGGCACCAGGTGAGTTGTCAATTTCCTGGGAACTGGTACCATATCAGAGGCTCAGAATTTGTTTTTGTTGTTGACATGCTGCACACATAGTAGTGTTCTGAAGCTAGCTCAACCTTGATGAGTGAAATTTTATATTTCAAAGCCCATGCAAAACTCTCATATTTATCCTTGGGCTCATAATAAATAGGGTAAGATGAGAAAAGACGTTGACAGATGTTCACAGAATGGGTAATTCTATCTACCTAATTATCTTCTATTGCTGAAGTTGCTTTTTGATGAGAATGCACATGTGCACAAATATCTTCAAAATCTGCGACCATTTGAAAGGCTCATCTACATACTTCTGTCCTGGATCTTTTCGTCAATTTCCCCATTGTTTTTCTCCTAAATTCCTGATTATCAGCCAAACTATTAGCCACTGTCTGTTATTTTATTTAGTGTAAATTCATACCTCTAGCTTCTAAGCAAAGTGCAAAATCATGTCTATTGCTCAATATTATGACTAATATTCCCAATTTCATCAATCAATTCAAAATAATTGCAATCAAAATCCCAGCAAATAATTTTGTGAATATCAGAAAAACTGATTCTAAAGGTGAAAGACCTAGAATAGACAACATAATACTGACGAAGGAAAACAGTCAGAGGACTGATACTACCTGACGTAAAGACTTAATTACAAAGCTACTTTAATCAAAACAGTATGGTATTGGTGAAAGAACAGACACATAGATCAGTGGAAAAGAACAGTGAGCTTAAAAATAGACCACACAGATATATTCAACTGATTCTTTGACAAAGGGGCAAAGGCAATTCAATGAAAAAAGAACAGTCTTTTCAATAAGTGGTGCTGAAACAACTGGACATCCACATACAAAAAAGAAAAAAAAAATTTTGGCCCTGACCTTACACCTTTCATAAAAATGAACTCAAAATGGATCACAGCACTAAATGTAAACTGTGTAATTGTAAAACTTCTGGAAAATAACACAAATGAAAATCTAGGTGACCTTGAATTCTGTGATATATTTTTAGATATGACACTGAAAAAGTAATCCATAGAAAAAATTGGGAATTGGATTTCAACTCCGCAAAAAAACACCGTTAAAGGAAGAGAAGACAGAGACTAAAAGAAAATCTTTGCCAAATACATATCTGATAAAGGACTGGTTCTCAAAATACACAGAGAAGTCTTAAAACACAACCAAAAGATCTGAGCAGACACCTCACTAAAGAGGATATATAGATGAGATGGCAAGTAAGCATATGAAAAATACTCAATATTATACATCATTAGGGAATTGCAAATTAAAACAGTGACCACAGCACACTTTTAAAAATGGCTAAAATCCAAAACACCAACAATGTCAAATGCTAGCAAGGATGTGGAGCAACAGGACTCATTCATTGCTAGTGGGAATGCAGAATGGTAAAGCCATTTTGGAAGACAGTTTGGCAGTTTTATAAGCTAAACATAGTCTTAACACATGATCCAGCAGTTGCCTTATTAGGTATTTATTTAAATGAGTTGAACACTTACACCCACATAAAAACCTATGTATGAAAGTTTAAATCAGCTTCATTTATAATTTCCAGTAACTGGAAGCAACCAAGACGTTCTTTAAAAGGTGAATAGATTAAAAAAAAAAAAAACCCGATATATCCATACAATGTAATATTACTCAATGATAAAAGGGAAGTGAGTTATCAAGCCAACAAAAGACATGGAGGAACATTAAATGCATATTGAGCAGTCCAGCTCCAGACCAAAATACTATGTGTTGCCTTTCAGTCCTGACCTTCATCAGCAATTACAAAGTCTTTATCTGATAAGCCTAATGGGGGAAGCTGCCCTCCCCTCACCAGATTTGGTGCTCAGTCTGAAAGGAGTTACAGTCAAGAACTCAGTGCCCCCTTTCCCCTTCCCCACCAGCTATGCTCTTATGGATGCCTGCAGCTGAGGCCTTTCTCAGATGCCTCTGCCATGACAACCTTATGGGAGGGCCTTGAAGACACTTCTCCACTCTGACTCAGTTTTCAGTACTTTTCCACTCCTAGACCTTTTCCTTGTCTCTGCTCTCCCCACCAGATTCATAAAACAGCAGGAGCCTTTTCTTCAGGGCTCCCTTGGCAGTGAGATGATTCTCCCATCAGCATTGATGTATCTGACCTTCATTAGGCACCATTCCATAGGGACAAAATGGACCATTGAAGAAACTGCTGCTTTTTCCTATTTAACCCCTTGCTTATACATTGTAGTAACTGATTAAAGGCTTGACTGTTACTTAATTTTGGATTGTTGTCTTAATGGATCACATCAACATCTGGCAGGTAGCTTTTTCCAGCTCAGCTCTTGACACATATTATTTAATAAAAGAAGCCAGTTTGAAAATACTACAGTTATACTGTATGATTCCAACTATGTGATATCTAGAAAAGGCAAAACTATAGAGACAGTAAAATATCAGTGATTGCCAGAGGTTCAAGGTGATGGGGTGAATAGGTGAAGCTTGAAGTATTTTGTAGAATAGATTCAGGGCAGCAAAATTATTCTGAAAAACACTAAAACACTTTAATGATGGATACCTGATACTATGCTTTGTCAAAACCATAGAAGTATATATCACAAATCGTGAAATGTAGTGTAAACTATAGACTTAAAGTAATAATAAACTATCAATATCAGTTTATCAACTATAACAAATGTACACACTAATGCAAGATATTAATAATAGGGCAAAATTTGGAGGGGGCCAAGGAGTTGGGGGAAAGCAGTATGAGAGCACTTTCTGAACTATTGCCTCAATTTTCCATAAACCTAAAACTACTGTAAAAATTAAATTTTATTAATTAAAAATTATGCCTACTGGAAAATTTTCCACTACAACTCTCCTTTAGGGACACCATGATGGGAATGTAGTTCTGGGTAAGCTACCAGGCCTGTATTTATTTTTCTTTTGTCATTGGTAATGGGGATTTCTCCTTGAGACTATAGATGTAGGTTAGGAGGGAGAGGGTATGTGGCATGACTATGAGAAAAGGCCATCTCTGCCATTTATTCATTCAACTTACTGAGCCTGTGCCATATATACCACTTACATTTGGTGATGGAATGCTACTGTGCACACTTATGTTTAAGTCTTGGCAGGTCAGAAAATACCCAGTTCATAATGGAAATCCCAGATTACATGGTAAAATGTTAATCCATGGTTAAGCATCTGTCTTTGGTAAGCCCCGTATTAAGGCCAAATAGTAAAACAAAAAAAATTTAAAGTTGTTTGTCAAACAAAGAATAGTTATCTGTAGTGGATGGTATATCTTCTCTTCAAAATTCTGTTTGTACTATGGCAGACTCACGCATTAGTAGCTTGGAGGGACTGCAGATTTTTCTCCTGTTCCAAACCCTCCTCAAAGCTAGCAGCATTTTAGATTAGTCATTTTTATCAGAGTATAAATAGCATTCCCAAATAAGATGTGTTGTGATTCCAACGTCCAAAGAAGGTTACTAGCTGTTGCATTTTAGTGGCCAGATGCATCCTTCATCTTGGACAGGATATCTCACCATGCCCCATACCAGTGGGTTCTATAAATTTCACCAACATAGGAGGCCTCTGAATTTCAGAGGGATTAATTCTCAAGTGGACAATTGGTCTTCTAGAGCAACTGTGTCATATCAGGGGTTCAGTGTTCTGCTGCTGACATGCTGGATGCACAGAGGCAGATGTGGCTAGATATGCCTTGTAAGTATAAAAGTCCATGCTGTTGAATCCATGTGGAACCTCTGTCTTTGCCACTGTGCCCCTCGGTCTATGTGACCATCATGCCAATTCTGGGGTGGCTATTGACAATTTTTGGATAATGTTAACTAGCCAAATTGTTTTGTCTACTTGATTGTTTAGTGACTCTTTCATGGTAGGTGCTAACAGGTGCTCTGAAAATTTTTCTCACTCCCTTAAGTCTATCCACATGCTTTTACCCTTGACTTCCTTGTCACTGCCCCAGTCCTTTTTATTCCAGATCTCCAATCAGGTGACCAGGACACTGGCCACTGCCTGTGAACCTATAAATATTCTCATTCTAAGCTGCTTTTCCTTCCATACAAAGTAAATAACCAGGTGCACCACTTGCAGCTTTGCCCTTTGGGAGTTGCCATTCATCTTGGGCTAGCGCCCATGTACCGAGCTAAACCATCTGGAAACTGAGTTTGAGTTTTCCTTCTCTTTCAGCTGTTCTCACTATTCAGCTACTGATTTTTTACAAGTCCACTGGTCTTTTGGGTTTGGTTTTAGTTATTTTTATTCTGGTTTTTATGGGATATTATGACTTCTAGATTGTTAAAGATAGTGTTCATGGAACAATTTTTTAGTTTTACTATATTATCTGGACTTCTTGGTTCTCAGGAGGAGTTTAGCTGATGTAAATACTACAGTGATAACATAACCTCATTGCTATTTTATTTTTAGAAATTTATTTGCCAGAATCCATAAAACAAAAGAAGAAGATGGAAATGATTGGTATTCAAGTGGTTTATAGTTATCTCAAAGGCAATCATAGTATAGGTGAAGACTTCATAAGGCTAGAGTCATGTTAGTAATGTTTATACCTTCTTTGAATTATTATGGGCCTTTAGCATCTCTATTTCTTTATTGAAAATGTACAGTACCTAGTGTTTCTTCCTAACTACTTCAGTGATCAAAATATAAAGGAATGTTGAAAGAAAATTCTTCATAATAGACA
>NW_012133858.1:12395637-12397209 GCF_000956105.1 Propithecus coquereli | reverse complement strand
TTTCTGCTGTTAAGGAGTTCAGCCTAAGGTGAATTCACATAAATAAACAATTTGAAACCTGCTACAAGTACTCTGTTGATAAATACTATTCCAACTAACCCTCCTAATTAATCTGCTACCTCTCTTCTACTCACTCCTTAGTTCTAATATACTAGACTCCATGCTGGTCTTTGAATAAACCAAGCATGCTCTCCCCTCAGGGACTGTATCATGAAACCTATATCCAGAAATGTAACTACCGCAAGATAATGCCCTACAGGATTTACGGATTAAGGAAGTAATCAGGTCAAAGTTAAAATTTTCTGCTATGTGGTTGAAAAAACTTGGAATTTAGGATCCCAAAATCTAGATTTCAGTTTTGGATAAGCCAAATTTCAGCTTTAGTTTTTTAGTTCATAAATTAAGCTGGGCTTTCTTTCCTCAGTTGTAAATTTTGAAAGGGATACACTAAATAATTCCCAAAACCTTTTCTGAAATATAAGTTTCATAAGCATTAACTTCAGAAACTCAGCTGAGATAGGGAGAGAGCTAGCTGTTGGCACTGGAAACAAGCAAAAATGAAAGTAACAATCAAGCCTTTAATCACTTACTGTGATTGTGTGAGTAAGAGTCTAAAACTCAGAGAAAGTATAACTCCCCCTCTTCCATTTTTCCCAAATGGGCTGGCACACTGGGCTGAGGTTGGGTAGATCAGTGCAGATATGGGGATGGTTTCACTGTTGAAGGAACCTGAGCAGAAGACTCCAGCAGATTTATGGACACTGGGGTCAGGGAAGGACAAGAAGGAAGGGCTAGAAGTGGAAGAGTACTGAGTACTGAGTCAGAGTGGGGGAATGCGTCTGCAAAGTTAATCCTCCTCTCATAAGGAGGCCTCAGCAGAAGCATTTGAAAAGACCTCTGCTGGAAGCTTCAGATAAAGAAATCAAGGAATGAAGGTGCTGGGGCTAGAAATGCAAACATATGATGAATACGAGAAACGAGGGGGCTAAGGGTCCTTGACTACAGCTTCTTTTGAAGGCCGCAATGAATTGGTTGTACAACAAGCCAGGTGTGCAAAGGACAGGCTTTCCCCACGAGGTCTGCTAAGTGAAGCATTGTAATTGCCTATGATAAGGCTTGAAAAATTGCACATGGGTTTGTAACTAGAAGCCAAACTCCTCAATTAATGTGACATAATGTAGACATTTCATCTCAGGATTAAGAAACATGTACAGTTGATCCTCATTATTTATGGATTCCATATTTATGAATCCATCTATATGCTAATATTTATTTGTGATCCCCAAATCAATACTTGTGGCATTTTCATGGTCTTCTATAGACATGTACAGAGCAGCCAAAATTTGGAGATATTTGATATGCATGTTCCCAGCTGAGATTGAACAAGACGACACTTTGCCTTCCAGTTTTGGCTCTCATATTATGAACAAGTGTCCTTCTCATGGTCTATTTAGTGCATGTGTTTTGAATTTTTGCGCTTTTTGGTGATGTTGCTGCTTAAAATTACTCCTAATTGTACAGTCTAATGTTCATAAATGTAAGAATATGATGTACATTATGGAGAAAATATAT
>NW_012133858.1:12391440-12392752 GCF_000956105.1 Propithecus coquereli | reverse complement strand
TTTTTATCAACATAACTTGCAAAACAATAGTATAGAAATAATTAGGTAGAGAAGTTGACTCTTAAGTTGTATCAATCAGCCTGCTCCTTGGCCAAATTACTGGTAGTTGAGTGGGTCACAAATAAAGCCTCTATAGTGGCAGCATGTTTGTTTCCTATGGACATCATAACAAATCACCATAAGCTGGGTGGCTCAAAGCAACAAAAATTTATTCCTTCACTGTTCCTGTGGCTAGAAGTCCAAAATCAAGGTGCCAGCAGGACCACACTTCCTCAGAAAGCTCTAGATGTGAATCCTTCCTTGCCGCTTTAGCCTTTTAGTGGCTCCTGCTGTCATTGCATAACACCAATCTCTGCCTCTGTCTTCATATTACTTTCCTCTGCATTTCTATGTGTCCTCTCCTGTTCTTATAAGGACACCAATCATTAGATTTAGGGCCCACCCTAATCCAGTATGACCTCAACTTAATTTAATGACATAGGCAAAGGCCCTATTTCCAAATAAGATCACATTTTAAGGATCCAAGTGAGTCCAAATTTGAGGGATTGGGCACTATTCAACCCTTTACAGGCACTAATGGGTAGTCCAAATGGGTTCAAATCCCAGATTTCTCTCATCAAAGCTGACCCGAATACCACCAATGCTGATTGCCCCATTTGTAAGCTCCAGGGACAATCCACAAGTCCCCAGTATGGTCATAAACCATCACCAGGCTCCCAATATGGCTCCCAACCTCATAAAGACCAGCCAACTGACTACAGATTTATTTCATTGGGAGCAGTTATTTGTTCTCATTGTAATAGAACCTTGTCCTGGATTTTCGTTCTCTTCCTATGCTGTTTTCCTATTAGAGGAGCTATTGAATATCTCATGAACCACTGTGATAGTCCATACAATTTTTCATCTTATCAAAGATTTCATGTTAAAGATGAAGATACAAGACAATGGATGAATGTCTTTGGAATTCGTTGATCTTGTTACAACCCTTTTGGAAGTAGCTGAACTTCTAACACAATGTGGTGGTCTATATAAATTTGAGTTGTGGTAATAGGCAAAAGACTAAGCCTTGCATGTTTAAACTACTGTTTTTATAGCTGCAATTTATTCTTAATCATCAGTCAATATATTAGCTGTTTCTACTATAGTCTTGCTATGGGAGTCTAAAGACCAAGAAGTGTCAATAGAAAGAGTTCTGTTCACGTTTACACCTAATAACATCACATTTCTTTGGCTGTGTTTTGCTGATTTAATTTCAACGATAGCAATGCTTTCACTAGGATACTTAATACTGGATATACTAAATAAGAACCTA
>NW_012133858.1:12386431-12387807 GCF_000956105.1 Propithecus coquereli | reverse complement strand
TCAAAAGATGAATCTCACAGACATATAGTATACATTTTTATTGTTTTGGTTGTCCCTAATGCATTTCTTCTTTTAACAACAGCAGTCCAACTTCTTGATGATTTTTTTCTTGTTAAAAGTTTCAATGTTGAATAGAGGAATATAAGGTCAGAAAAAGTAGTTAGACAGTGTTTATTCTGGTTATAGGTTTCTGCAATTTAGAGTCTTAGAATCATTTTCTTTGCTTTCTATCTCTTTTTGTCAAACTTTCTAGCTGTGAACTCTTTCTTCTAGCAAAATCCAGCTTATGAACAGTCTTTGGTGAATGACTCTTGATGGTCAAATGATTTGCTGTGTGAAGTTTGGATTCTGTCAAGGGGCCACACTTGGGGATCTGGAGGGCCACGTATGGCCTTGAGGCCGGAGGTTCTCCACCCCTGAAATCTATCAGTTTTGTAATATATGTTTCATTTCATCTTTTTTCCTTGCTATGCATCTGAAAATATTTAAAATATATATTCACAAGTTCTTTGATATTCCTCCCTTCAAAATTTGAAACCTAATTTCCCTCCTCTTTAGTGTGGTCTAGACTTAGTGACTGCCTTCTATTGAACTGGAAGGTGACAGAAGTATGGTATGTGAGATGAGACAGGATCATAAAAGATCTTTTCTCTCTTTCTCTTGGATCACTTGCTCTGGGAAAGCCAGCTGCTATGCTGTGAGAATGATCAGGTAGCTATGGGGAAAGGTCCATGTGGCAAGGAACTGAGCAAAACTGGCTAACAGCTAGTGAGAAACAAAGACTTCTTGACAGCAACCTTATGAGTGAGCCAGTTTTGAAGAGTATCCTCTGGCCCCAGTCAGACTTCGGATGACTACAGCCTGGGGTCTACATTTTAACAGCAACCTCATAAGAGATCCCAAGTCGGAAACACTTAGCGAAGCAGCTACCAAATCCTAGGTCCAGAGAAAATGTGAGATAAGAAATGTTTATTCTTTAGGCCTCTAAGTTTTGTGATGATTTGTTACATGGTAATAGATAACCAGTATAAAACATAGGCTTACGTTTTTTTTCTGTTTCTTACATTAAAAACCATTGTATTCTAGCTCCTGCATTGTGAAGTCAGCTTTCACACTAATTGTTATGCCAATATAAACAACATATCTTTTTTTCTAAATGCTTTAGAGATTTTTTTTGCTTTATTTTTAAGTTGAAATGTTACATGTTTAAATATGAATTACTTGTATATGTATATTAATACTGCATGGAAGTGTTTTAGTTTCTTGAATTTTTGTATTAATGTCTTTCACTCAAATTCTCTATCTTATCTTTTTCTGGAATTCTGACATTTTAGATGGTATTCTAACTTCCATGTCTGTTATCATCTTTTAAAAAA
>NW_012133858.1:12381656-12382421 GCF_000956105.1 Propithecus coquereli | reverse complement strand
AAATGAGGTTGTGGAAAATAAATACCACTTCTGTGCTTATGATCAGTTATGGAAAGAACTTTAGCCTTTACCCTTTTTTGCCTACTCAAATATATTTACATATTTTGAATAGCTTTTCAATATTTTCTCTCTCTTTTCCTCACTATAATATGTACATGTACAGATGAGCAATAGGATGTCCATGGTTTTCGAGTAAGAGACAGCGCTGTGATTAAACTAGGGGAAGAATGAATATCTTGAGAAGATCAGGAACTTTTAGCAAAAATAATAAATCATGAAACTTCACTTGTTTTCTCTTGAAGAATGGTCAATGTGAGTTTACAGATAAACATGATATAGTTGTATTTTGTTAGGCAGGAATAATTTGGGGGAGACTGTATTCATTCACTGGACAAAGGATATAAATAGCTATTGTGTAAAAAGAAGGATTATAATGATTATTTGTTGAATTTTGCCTGCCCAGCATCCATTTTCCTTTCTTTGATTAATAGCAGCATATTTGTGTATGTGTGTGTGTGTGTGTGTGTGTGTGTGTGTGTGTGTATGTGTGTGTTTGGATGGGCAAGGGCATTATCTCCTAGTGGGTGCAACCTTGGAAGGCAAGTAATTAATTAAGCTGGCTTGCTCTTTCCCAGCCAACAGTTGACCACATTATCTAATTAACCAATTAAGCCAATTAATACTCAAATCTCTAGGAATTTATTTTCTTTCAGCAGAGTGACACAGGAAAAAATGGTTAAACCACATTTATTCTACTTGGAGTAT
>NW_012133858.1:12373567-12380151 GCF_000956105.1 Propithecus coquereli | reverse complement strand
GGGCAGATCACAAGAGAACAAGTGAAGCCACACATATCATATCTATTCCCATTCTGTTAGGAAAGAATGTCAATGGCCAATTTCACAAAGCCATCACAGCAGGGAAGTATATTTCTAACAGGTGCGGGGGCAGGCACGGTTGAGTACACTTTGAGCAATAATTGGGTCTATTATATGGCTCTGAGAACTTACTGCCTATTTACCAGCAAGGGCTCTTTGATTCTTGTTTACCCCTTAATATCTGTTAGTAGCTCTTTTTGACTCTGTTCCTGTCTCTGTAGTATCTTCCTTCTAGCTTCTCCTTGTTCCCAGTGACTTGTTCATTCATTTCAAAGTTCACATTTTCCTACTAGAGACTTTAGGAAGAAATCTCAAATCATTGTATTTGGCCATTCTTTGGCTTTGCCAAGAGGATATCTCACAACCCACAGGCCAGATTCAGATTGGTGTACATTGGGTGAAGTGTTTGGTCTTATCCAATCGATTCTGACCAGTAGAAGCAGTGAGTCACCAGATGCAGAATATGGCTGGCTCTTCTCCAGGTGCTGATGAAGACCAATGTTCCCAGAAGGGACCTATGAACAGGATGATTTACCCTAGGACTTTGGGCATATTGGCACTGTAATTGAATTGACCACTGTATACTCAACCAATGTCCACTAGCTACTGTCCCCTCAGGAGCTAGTTCCCTTATATCATTACTTCAAGGGAGATATTAACTTAATATTTTGTTCTTTTTCCTTCCAAATTCATGAGGCATGGAGAGACTGTGAAAGCCAAATAGTTATAAGACACAGGTGTAATTACATCCCCAAATAGACGATATCTTCTGAAGAAGTAGAACATTTTGACATTACTTAATTGGTGATGTCACTTGCTTTGGCTATTTTAAAGTATTCATATCAGAATGTTGAGTAAAATAAATACAGAAACCATTTCAAAATTATTCTTGTCATTGTGCACAACAGATGTTCTTATCATTTACCCATCCTTGAAACTCTCACTGTATCACTCCCTCCCATCTCTTCCCCCATTCCTACTACTCACTGCACCCATGATCCACACCTTTGGCTCACATTAAGCTCAGGGATAAGGTGGAGTTCTAAGAAGAGATGAAAATATCTATTGTGCAGTAAAACCAATGCTGGAAGTTTAATGACTAGTTTTTGAGCTATATGAAAAAGGTCCCTATGTCACATCCCAACGTGTAGGGACCCCAAAAAGGTCCCTACACATCCCAATGGAGTCATCTGAATAAAATTATTTTAACAGCAAAGGTAATAAAACTGTAATATTTTCAAATTAATTTTCTTTTTCCCGTGCCTGCCGGGGTTTGAATCTTATCTGTTCTTACTAGCTGTGTGACCTTAATGAAAGTCCCTTAACTTCTCTGTGCCTCAGATTCCTTACCTTAAGATAATTGTACATGTTCCATAGAATCCTAGTGGAAATATATACATACACACACACACACACACATACACATATATAGCCTTTTATATGTATGTATATACATATTTATATTTATATATGGCATCTAGAAGGCTGTCTAGAACATAATAGACCCTATAGTAATATTGCATCATAATTATAATTATCATATTATCACTGTTGGATGTGATATAAAAATGTGTAACTAATCAGATCAAAAGACAAGTGATTTCTGAAAAGGGTGCCTAGACCATTCATTGGGGAAAGGACAATCTTTTCTGCATGACTGACTCAACTTTTGGGCCACCCTGTTGCCAGGCTGACCTCAGTGGACCCAGGCTTATAACTGTACCCACCACCAAGGCAACCTCAGTAGCCCCAGATTCCAGACGATTCCCAGCACCAGGCTGGACCCCACAGCCACAGGCTTCAAGTCTGTCCAAGCCAACCTTCACAGCTCTAATTTTCAGGCTGGCACTCACAGACCCAGTGCCAGTCAAGCCCCTGAGACCCAGGCTCCAGGCAAATACCTATGGACTGAGACCCCAAGCCTTCCTTGACACCAGGCATGATTATGCAGCCCCAGACTTCCTCCAGACCTTCCTAGTGAACTTGGCCTCTGGGCCTAACCCATTTTCTTTGTGTGTCTCTATATGAGATACATATGAAGGATTCTCTCAAGGCCAGTCACTTTTCTCGGGATAAGGCTAACTCAGAACTAAACCCAGTAAGTCAGTACTATTGTTAATTCCATGCCCTGGAGTAATCCATTATCTTTGTAATAATCCAAGAGATAAAATTATTTTCATAGAAGTAAATATAATCGATGCCACAAAGAATTCAGAGTGTGTTGCCATTAACAGCTAAGAACCAGAAAAGCAATGTTGGAAACTATCTTTATTAGGATTAGTAAGTGCCACACCATTATTTCTCTATGATTAAAATCTTTTTAATTAATCAGATACTATTGCAACAATAATTTGGAGTACTATTATTCATAGATACATTACACAAGGGAACCATCCATGTATAGGCTAATGAAATTCTCTGCAATTGTGGTATAGTAGAAGGAGCAGTGACTTGAAGACAAATATCCATCTTGAAGCCCAAGATTGGGTAGGTACTCTGTGTGCAGTATGTCACTTTCTAAATGCTTCCACATTTTATCCATCTGTCTGCCTCAAACAATATCAACAGTTAATTTATTACTTACATTACAATAAAAAGTTAGCGATGCCTTTTAAATAGAAAACTAAAACATGGCCAGATGTGGTAACTCATGACTATAATTCCAGCACTTTGTGAGACCAAGGCAGGAGGATTGCTTGAGGCCAGGAGTTCAAGACCAATCTGGGCAAACAGTGAGAACCCATTTCTACAAAAATTTAAAAAATTAGCCAAGCAGAATGGCACATCCCTTTAGTCCCAGCTACTTGGGAGGCTGAGGCAGGAGGTGGCTGGAGCCCAGGAGTTTAAGATTACAGTGAGCTATGGTCATGCCACTGCACTCCAGCCTACGTGACAGAGGGAGATACTGTCTCTTAAAAAAAAATAAAAATTAAAAAAAATATTAAAACATCTCCCAAATAAAAAGAAACAAGCCACTAAAATAATATCAAAATTGTCTTATGGTAGGTTTGTTGTGAAAGATATATGGGTAGTAGGAATCACCAGACCTAGAATTTGGCCCTAATACCTCATGTTAAAGTGTCCTTTGGCAAATCAAGCAAATTCTTTGAACTTTTATTTCCTCATTCTGAACATTGTAAAGTAATAACTGGCTTAATTAACTCCTAGTCCAAAAAATGATTATAGAGGTGAAGTTCTCTGTATGAAACCATTATTACAGATAGTTGCATTAAAAGTTTTTTTGTTGGATATAGTCCTTGGGCTTAGTTTGAGAGGCATAGCATATCTACCTTTCCTGTTAGACCTCAAGCCAATTCTGAACACTTGTAGCGATCCTTGTTTATTCCATTAATTCTGCATGAAGTTGGTCTTGATTGGACTGTTTTATGCTCTTCTTCATATATCCTGTTTCTTCTACTGGGCTGTGAGTAACTTGACAGAAGGACCTTGTCTGCTTTATTTCTTTACACTCCTAATGTTTATATAATACTTTGCATGTGGTATATGTTCAATAATTGTAGGGAATTATGGTTAGAATGATGAACAAGATTGCATTGGATTTCATAATTGCATTTTTCCAGACAACTACAACAGTGGTGGTTTTTTTTTATTTTCAAAAATTGAAATATATTCTGGGAGGTTATAATTCATGTCTCCAACAATCCATATGGCCATTGAATATTTCCCAAGCATATTTATACGCGGTACAGCAAATGCTGCAGTTTGGAGTGTAAAAATAATCAGACACATCCCATAACTGAAAAAGCTATTCAAGTATTTTTATTTACATAAAGACGATAGTGATATGTCAGAATAGGAAGAGAAGGTATCAGAGGAAAGAGACTTAAATCCAAGTTCTGGTGATGATCTGATGTGTTCACAAGAATGAAGAAGGGTAGATTGAATCTTGTGTTACTTGTTAAGAACAAATAATACTGAGATCTAAAAAACATCAAATAAGTAGTGATAATTAATGAAAGTAGTGATGAAAGTAGAGACAGGCATGAACACAATAATAATGCATGATATCTACAAGGAATAGTAAGTAGCAATAAATGCAATAAAGTAAATCAAACAAATAGTGGAAATAATCTAAGAAAGCTGCATCATGTTCTACTAAAGAAATCTTTAAATTGTACGTATCAGAGAGCCATTTCTGATTTTTGATCCTGGGTAGAATATGGTGAAAGTTAAACAGAATTTATTGCCTAACATGGAGGCTTTAAGGATAATTGTCCTAATTATGACACAGCAAAATATTCTGTCTTATTTTCATAAAATACTAACATATAGAAGGTGCACAGAGAACTGACTCTAAATTTAAAACAAATACTGAAGGAGTAAGAAAGCAGAAGGAACTGAAACAACACATTGAGCATTGAATATCTGGTAGTGGCTTTGGCAAGTTTTTTATGCTCTGATGATTTACTTTCAGGACAGGGGAATCAAGCACTCCCAATATTCAACATTTACAATGTTAGAGGCTTAGTTCATTATCTTTGTGGAAGCATTTTTTTGAGACTTCTCAATTACCTTGGCTATCTTTCATTTTTAGTATCTACAAAATGAAGATTCTTATCAAAACCCCATCTGAAATAAATAAATACCTACTCTCAAAAAGACAAATATGCTATTCTGTGTTTGAATGTCTTTCTGGCAAGTTTTGAAGGATTTTCCGTACTGATGTTTGTGAAATAAAGGAAATGAGTCATAACAAATAAATAAATCAAAGTGCCACATAAAAGCCTTGCATGGAGGGGTGAGAAATGCTGATGTAAACATTAAACAACAGGGAATCTTTGTTGCTCTGGACAACACTAGTGACAAACGAACAAGAGCACCAAACA
The DNA here is from genome assembly GCF_000956105.1 of Propithecus coquereli. Classification (NCBI taxonomy): domain Eukaryota; kingdom Metazoa; phylum Chordata; class Mammalia; order Primates; family Indriidae; genus Propithecus; species Propithecus coquereli. Next base: position 12,375,244 of record NW_012133858.1, on the reverse strand, counting down.
CAGAACTTCTCAAGTTGCTAACATTTCAGCACACATAGAATTATGTCCTAGGATATAATGCACATTAAATGAAATATTTGAAATGCAATCTTGTGGTGGTTAACTATCTACCAGTCAGCACTGTACCTGGAGTCTTTTTATTAAAAATGTTTACTTGATATTATTTGAGCACAAAACTATCTGTTGGGATTTGCAATGTATAGTACCCAAGCCATATACTCAACCAGAATCAACATTTGGCAAAGTTTCTGAAAACATAGTCAACCTTGTCTCTTACATGTTACAAACATAGTCAGGAAGGCTGCTCTCCCACCTGACACCTACTCTTTTTTCTCTCATGTTGCTCTCCGGAGGTACTATGTTTGATATCAAGTAATCTGTGCTCCAAGAAGATGTGTATTATTAATAGATACCTTCCTATCCCTGTTCGCATCCTTCAGAAAACAGTGTCTTTTCTGACAGTGTTCCACAAAAACCCTATGAATCTCTGGGAGCTCACTCTAGGAGTGGAAGTGGAGTTCAAAAGTGGGAGAGACTTAAAATCCCCATGTATAACACTTGACCCATTGTAAACAGAAGCCAATAGATCAATGTTCCTAACTCCTATTGTTCAGGCAGATAATTCTGGTAAATATTTGTACATTTCTCTAAATTTCTAAGTAGAAACAAGCTGAGGAATAACCAACAGAGTGAACAGACAACTTTCAGAATTGTAGAAAACATTTGCAAACTATGAATCTGACAGAGGACTAATATTCAGAAATTACAAGGAACTCAAACAACTCAACAACAACAACAAAATAATCCCATTAAAAGTGGGCAAAGGACATGAATAGACACATTTCAAAAGAAGTCAGGAAGACATACAAAAAGCCAACAAGCATATAAAAAATGTTCATTACCACTAATCATGAGAGAAATGCAAATTAAAACCATGATGAGATATCATCTTATACTACTCAGAATAGATTTTATTAAGAAGTCAAAAATAACAAATGTTGGCAAGGATGCAGAGAAAAGAGAACACTTATATACTGTTGGTGGGAATGTAAATTAGTACAGCCTCTATGGAAAACAGTATGGAGATTCTTCAAAGAACTAAAAATAGAACAGCAATCTCACTACTGGGTATCAATTCAAAGGAAAATAAGTCATTATATCAGAAAGATATCTGCAATCGTATGTTTATTGTAGCACTATCCACAATAGCAAAGATTTGGAATCCACCCAAGTTTCCATCAATGAATGACTAGATAAAGAAAATGTTGTACACACACACACACACACACACACACACACACACACATACACACACTAGAATACTACTTAGCCATAAAAAGAATTAAATTGTGTCTTTTACAGCACTATGGATGGAACTGGAGACCATTACTTAAGTGAAACCACTCAGACACGTAAGTGAGAACATGTATTTGTCTTTCTAAGTGTGAGATAAATAATGTGTACACATGGGCGTAGAGCATGGAATGATAGACAATGGAAATCAGAGGGTAGTGGGTGGGAGAGTGGATAATGAGAAATTACTTAATAGGTAGAATGAACATTATTTCAGTGATGGATACACTAAAAGCCCTGACCTCACCACTACACAATATATCCATGTAACAAAATTACACTTACACCCCATACATTCATACAAAAAATACTTAATTCTTTATG
>NW_012133858.1:12359921-12361572 GCF_000956105.1 Propithecus coquereli | reverse complement strand
GTTCTTGAGTATATATCTTGTGAGAGTTAATTTTAAATGTCAACTTGGCTAGATTAAGGGATACCCAGATAGCTGGTAAAGTATTATTTCTGGGTATTTCTGTAAGACATTGGCGTTTGAATCAGTATACTGATAAGGAAGATCCACCGTCACCCAGTGTGGGTTGGCACCATTTAATTGGCTAAGGGTCTGGATAGAACAAAAATAAAGAGGAAAAGAATTCTCTCTCATGTTGTCTCTCCTAGAGCTGGGACACCCTTTTTCTTCTGTCCTTGAATATCAGAACTCTAGGTTCTCTAGCCTTTGAACTCCAGGACTTGAACAAACAGCTCCTTGGTTCTCAGGCCTTATGCCTTAGAGTGAGAATTACACTATCAGCTTCCCTGGTTCTGAGGGTTTTGGACTTGGACTGTGAGCCACACTATTTCCCTGGTTCTCCAGCTTAGAGACAACCTCAATAGCTGTGTGAGCCAATTCCCCTCATAAATCCCTTCTCATGTATCTACACATCTGTATCTACACATCTACATACATATATCCTATTGGTTCTGTCTCCCCAGAGAACTCAAATACACCCCCCAAATAAATTCCCACACAGTCCACAAAAGAACACATACAAAAATGTTTTTCATGGGCTTATATTTAGTGGTGGTGTGAGTGGTAGGATGGGTGGATATTTGAGATAATCATGGTGCTCATCATTCAGGGACCAGATAGGTAAAGCATGGTGGATATTCACCATGAAGTATTAAGCAACAGTTGAGAGAAAAGGATTAGATGCATACATAGCATAGAAATGGATATTGGAATTGTAGGCTTGAAAAAATTAAGAACAGAATTGTATAGAGCATAATACCACTTAATATACACTTTTTGAGAATAAGAACAAAGAAAAATATTCAAATGAAACATGATTGCCTATGGGGTAGGGCAAGAGTGGGTAACGTTATGGGGATAAAGAGAGTAATTGAATAGAAAAGTCATTGTAAAGACCAATGATGGAAAAGAACCATAAACTGAGTAGTGTAATTTATTCAACCCTCTATAGTTAAAGTTTCTAACAAAAAAAAAAAAAACTGATGCTGTTCTATTACTTTGAGATCACAAGAATAAGTTTAATCTTTTATATGATTAACTTACAAGTATTTGCTCTTCTCCTCTGATTACACAACTATAATTATTTCAATTATCATTGTTACTCCCATAGCGTGGTTTCTAGACTCTTTCACTAGTCTGGAAAGTTCTCTGCTGACATGATTTTTCAGCATCTTCTTTGTAGTTTGATGTCCAGAACTTCATATAACTTCCAGATGTGGTCTGACCATTGGAAATCTTCTTGTCCGGACACTTTACATCTATTGGGGCAAGAGTTCTTGCTCTTTGGAGGTCAAGTCACACTGTTTATTCAACTCTTTTTATGGCTTTAATTTTTCCCATTATACTTATTTTCTATATTCTAGCATCTTCAGTGGAAATTATTTCTTTACTTCTAGCTTTTCCCCCACATTTTCCATCTTCTTTTCCTATGCTAGACATTGCGCCAGGTTCTGGAGTTTTAAAAGCAGCCTGGGTGTAAATCTCTGTCCTGAATGTATTGCAGAAAGCATATTTCCTGCAGGAATGTAAGAATCAGGCTAATTTTGCCTTAATT
>NW_012133858.1:12357200-12359871 GCF_000956105.1 Propithecus coquereli | reverse complement strand
AAAAAAAAAAATTTCCAGTCTCACAGATGCTTCCATTAGAAATAACCAAATATCTGATTATCTTATTCCAAATCTTCAAAATGTTTTATCAAGATTACTCTACCAAACTTCCTTGCAGTCTTCCTGTTTTCTGGGTCCTCCAGACTACCTCCAGAGCAAGATTTCTAATACCTAGGTCTGCTCAAACTAGCCCTAATTTAAAGCTTACTTTATTGGCCTGCCCATAAATTCCATATTACTTTTCGGGTCCTCCACAGGCTGGCCCAGCCTATTGTTTCTCCATGTTTCGTGATTTTTGACTCAATCACTTCATGTTCCAGCCCGCTGAACTACTTAAAATTCCCCAAGCATTCCACATACCTTCTAGGCCACTGCACATGACATCACTCTGCTTAGAATAGTATACCCCACTTCTCCATCCAGGAAGCTGCCTCTCCTTTAAAGCTTACACAACTATTTTCTCCACTCCAGTTGAGCCGCTGCTGAGTTTCATAAGGTGACTAACTCCTGTGGTTTTCAAGATAGTTATACTAATTCAAAGTGTTATTAGTCAGCTTTGCTGTGTAAACAAATCGTCCCATTTGTTCTTAAAACAATAAAAGCTTTATTTGTTGCTCATATTTTGTTAGGGCTGTGAATTATCTACAACTGTGCACCAGACGGCAATCTGCTTTGGATCTACTCCCCTTGTCCTCCTCCTTCAGATTTCAGATAGTGGTACGTCCATTAAGAGGCATAAAATAAGTTCAGTGAAAGAAATTAAAGTAGGGTTACTTTATAATGAAGGTGGTCAGTGAAGGCCTTTCTGAAAAGGTGATTTTTATAGCCAACATCTGAAGGACAAGGGGACCCATCCTTATGAATATGGAGGAGCCAAACAACCTAGGCAGGAATAATAAGAAACACAAGGGCTCTAAAACAGGAATCGGCCTAGAATGCATGGCTTGGAAGAAGTGGAATGGGGAGAACGACAGAAGATGAGGCAGAACAGGTAATCAAGGACTATCAATTTTTTAATCAAAATAAAGATACTGGATTGGGTACTAATAGTGATGGAAAGCCATTGGATGGTTTTAAGCACGTGTGATGAGATATGATACATGTTTTTAAAAGAACAATGGCTGCTAGATAGTGAATACATTACAATGGGGCAAGAGGAAGGAAAACATGGAAAAACAGGGAGAACAGCTGCTAGGAAGCTGTTCCAGGAGTCCAGGCAAGAGATGATCATGGTTCATACTTAGGTGGTGGTGATGGATCTGGAGCACATGAGAGGCCCCTAAAAAAGGGCCGGGACATTTTATCTAATAAAAGAAGGAAAGTGGTGTATATTAGCTGTGGTAAGTGACTTCCCTTATCAACACTTATACCTTCTCAATGCAGTATGTGACAAGGTCGACAGCTGAGTGTTAGTCAGGGCGAGGTTGTCATGTAAGAATTTTGAAGAGAGAGTAGAAGGTATAAAAGTTATTTGGAGGACTAGGAAAAAAGTTTAGGGAAGTGTAACAGAATTGACAGGCAGTGATGAAGACTCATCTGAGATTTGTCACCAAAAATTTATAATGAGACAAATCAACTTGGTTTTGTGTTTTTTCATTCATCAATCTTCTGTTTTCCAAGAAGTGACAAACAGTTAAATTTAACTACAATAGGAAGTTTGCAAGACTAGTACAACAGGGAAAGGGAAAGATGCAAAGGGTTAGAAATATTGGCACAAGGGAAAGATGAAAAGAGTTAGAAATATTGGCAAAGCAGCATATTCTATATTTCATAGCCTAAGAAAGGAAGGAAAGATTAAGGAGGGTGAACAATAGTGAGGAAATGGTAGGGAAAATTCACAGGAGGTCTCAATGGAATCTTTAAAAAGTTGAAGAAATGCCAGACAGGTGAGTATGAAGGCTAGGAGGTGTGGGTCATGCCTAGAATAGAAGGTATGAAGTCGATATTTTTTCAGGTAGTGAAGTTGTCAATGATCCCAAGGTCTTAGGTGTTACCAAAACACTAGATGGCAGAGGTGGGTGTAAAAACTATTGTTGGTGATGAGGAAGTTTAAGACTGGAGAGAAATAATATTGAAATTTGAACGTCATGTATAGTGGTAGAAAAGAAAACAAATAAATCAGGATCTGGAGTCTTCAGTTAATGAAGGGAGTAATGAGGAAGTTGGAAAGTCAAAGTGACTATGAGAAGTAGCAGGTGGTTAAATCTGATGGCATGGCCGAGGGTTCGGAGAAAGAGTTTGAAAACAGTCTGGAAGCAGGAGATAAAAGGGAAGAGAATATTGACTCTTTCTAGGCCCTGAAGCATGTGGGGTTTAAGAAAAGAAATAATCTCTTCTCCAAAGAACAACATGGAAAATTGTGATACAAGAGGATGTTTAAAGAAATTCAGGCCAGTTGCTAATTAGAGATCATGAATTCAAAAGACATAGTAGAATGATTTGGGAGGAGGGAAATCTGTGAAAAACTGCATCAGAGAAGTCAAGGCTTAGATAATCTCGAGGATACAGTAAAGGTTATGATAATTTTAAAGAATAGATGCTTTTAAGGATTTAGGTTCTAAAAGACTTGGGTGTTTGATGGTGAATAAGGTGACTAGGGAACCTGTGGAATGACAGGAGGCAAAACCACCTTTCCAGGATGGCAGGCCTGTAGGTTTCTAGAACTGAAAAC
>NW_012133858.1:12355007-12357150 GCF_000956105.1 Propithecus coquereli | reverse complement strand
GTAGAGCATGGAATGATAGACAATGGAAATCAGAGGGTAGTGGGTGGGAGAGTGGATAATGAGAAATTACTTAATAGGTAGAATGAACATTATTTCAGTGATGGATACACTAAAAGCCCTGACCTCACCACTACACAATATATCCATGTAACAAAATTACACTTACACCCCATACATTCATACAAAAAATACTTAATTCTTTATGATCTTTTTTTCTGATTTCCTGCCTCACTGTCCCAGGAATCCTACTCTATCTGGGACCATTTTGAAAATATACTATCCATCACAAGTGCTTGTTTCAGGCTCTGCTTTGGTGAAGCACAGAGCTAACAAAGGATCTCAGGAAAACATAAATTGATTATGGACACCCTTAAAGCATTCAATGGCTCATCATTTCCCATGGGATATAGTCTAGGCTCCATAGTGTGAGGCATATAATGTCTTTATTGTCCTAATCTTTATCTGATGTTCTTTCCTCTGTCACAGTTGGTTCTCAAACACCATACTGCCTTGTAATACTGGATTGCCAACAGACGTCTTGAGTGATGTTTTAAGCATCTGCCCTTTGCATTTATTTTTTTTTAATTTTTTTTATTTCAGAATATTACAGGGGTACAGATGCTTTGGTTACATACATTGCCTTTGTACTGCCCAAGTCAGAGCTACAAGCATGACCAACCTCCAGACATCATACAATGTACTCATTAGGTGTGAATTTACCCATCCCCTCCTCCCCATCCCACCTGCCTGACACCCTGTGAATGTTACTTCCATATGTGCACATAAGAGTTGATCCATTAGCACTAATTTAATGGTGAGTGCATGTGGTGCTTGTTTTTCCATTCTTGTGTTACTTCACTTAGAATAATGAGCTCCAGTTCCATTCAGGATAGTACAAAGAGATATTAGTTCATCATTTTTTATGGGTGAGTAGTACTCCATGGTACATATATGCACATTTTACTAATCCACTCATGTATTGATGGACACTTGGGTTGTTTCCAAATCTTTGCAACTGTGAATTATGCTGCTGTGAAAATCCTAGTGCAGATGTCTTTTTTATAGAATGTCTTTTTTTTCCTTTGGGTAAATAGCCAGCAGTGGAATTGCTGGATCAAATGGTAGTTCTACTTTGAGTTCTTTGAGGTATTTCCATATTACTCTCCTCAGCTACTTGGGAGGTTGAGGCAGGAGGATCACTTGAGTCCAAGAGTTTGAGGTTGTGGTGAGCTGTGATGTGATGATGTCACTGCACTCTACCCAGGGCAACAGAGTAAGACTCTGTCTCAAAAAAAAAAAAAAAAAAAGAGTTGCCGAGGTTTACTGTTCAGTTTATTGGGTAAACTAATAGGGACATTTTTTTTTCACCTTTGTGTGTTAGGTTATTTCCTATACTTTCTTCCAGACATAAGTGTCATGAAAGCTGCTTGAAAAATAATCATCATACATTCTGTCAGCCAACGGCATTAGGAATTGTGTGAGGACAGTTTGTGTGTGTGTGAATGTGTATGTGTGTGTGTGTGTGTGTGTGTGTGTGTGTGTGTGTTTGTAGAACTACAGGTCAAAAGAGAAGTGTAAGTTAAAAATACAGATTTAAGGGAGTGAATGGAAAGCTGATGTTTTGGAAAATATTAACTGAGAATATGAAGGGGTCAATGGGTGAGTGAGTGACTCGCAGCCTGGCTGATGATAGCTTGTTCCAAAAGTATTCAAAGTGGTTAACAGTAAACAGGCAGATGATAGAGAAACAGTAAACATAGGATTTCTTTTAATTTTTGTGATACTTTTACCATTCTGAAACAATGCCATATCCTGAAAAGTAATGTTCAGATAAAAGATAGAGGGAAGTGGGGCGTGGTGGCTCATGCCTGTCATGCTAGCATTCTGGGAGGCCAAGGCAGGAGGATCACTTGAGGTCAGGAGTTTGAGACCAGCCTGAGCAAGAGCAAGACCCTGTCTCTAGTAAAAATAGAAAAAATTAGCCGGACATGGTGGCAGGCACTTATAGTCCCCACTACTTGGGAGGCTGAGGCAGGAGGATTACTTGAGCTCAGGAGTTTGAGGCTGCAGTGAGCTATGATGACAATGGCACTGCACTCTAGCCCAAGCGACAGAATGAGACTCTGTCTCAGGAAAAAACAAA
>NW_012133858.1:12353914-12354957 GCF_000956105.1 Propithecus coquereli | reverse complement strand
ATTGCACCGAAAACTAGAAAGATGCAGTAATAAGTCTGATGGCATTAGAGGCCCAGACTTCATGGTCTGCTCCTTAGCCATTCCAGAGACCCAAAACTTAGATGCCCAGAGAAAAACATGACTAAGAAAAGAGAGCTATGGCTTTTTAATGTAAAACTTCCAGTTAAAAGTTTAGAAACACTGTCTAATTAAAAAAAAAGGTTTATGGCAAACTCAAGACTTACTTAAATTATAAAAATAATTTCTTCCCCTATCCAACCAAGTGTATAAAAGCAAAGTCAGATTATGAAAAATGAAAAATACTATGGCCTAAAAAATTAAGCTTGCAAGCATAGCTCTGTTTGTGTAAGCAGTAATCCAAGATAGCAAACACGTTTAAAATGCCATAAAGGTTTCCTGTGGGTATACTGTGCTAAATGAAGTCAAAGGCTAAATGAATCTAGTCCCCAAGAGTTCCACATAACTGAAAAACCTGAAGTGTATCACTGCAGTTAGAAAATGGTTATTTTTAAATTTGCCTGTTGAAACTCTCCTGACTGTATGCATGTAAATCCCATTAAAGTTCACAGACGTTGCACATACAATCAGTGAGAGGCATGCAGCCCCCTAATGCTTTCTCTAATGAAATCTGACTCAGCAGGTAGAGACTAATAATTACACAGCACAGAATCTGCACGAGATTGCTTTCTCGGTTTATGACTATTCGAAAACTGTGTGACACAATCCTGTTTGAAGATGAAGGCAAGAATATCTTTACGGACTGAAATTTAAACATGGAGCTAAATTCCTAGCCCATTTATGGTCAAAGGATAAGAATAGATACTTTTTTTAAAAGAATAAACAAACAGTAAGTCAATATTTAAAGTAAAATTGAACAAAATTTTAGAAATAAAAGACTCTTGAATAACAAAAATATAATAAAAAATCAAATACAGATAAGACTACAGGACTATGACTACTACATTTTTGTATGCAAATTTGATAGAAATTTGGCCTTCTTTATGAAGAATAGTCTAGTAATAGTGCAATGAAAACTACAAAAT
>NW_012133858.1:12351072-12352584 GCF_000956105.1 Propithecus coquereli | reverse complement strand
GATAGTTTATAATTTTTAATTTGTTTAATTCTGTCCCAGAATTATAGATGCAGGGACAAGAAAATGCTTTAGATAAAGCATTTTTAACAGATAATGTTAAAAATATATGAGTAAAGTAATTCTTTTTAATGCAATCAATCATCGTTTGTACATATTTTTCCCCCAAAGCCAATTTTGTGTACATGTACAGGCAAGCACAAAAAATATGTTTCTCTAACATGTGACTATGTCTAGACATGAATAGATACAGTTAGACTGTCTTGATTTCCCAACCAACTTCTCTGAATTTGTCTATACTGGAAATTTACCTGCATTCTAAATACCAGTTCTCTAAATGCCAATTTCTCTTGACATTGTAGGATTCTTGTTACACTTATTATCCGTCCTCTTTTTGACCTCTAGATAATACATTCTCCATTGGATTGTTTTCCTTTGACTACACCAATCTCAATTTTTTTTTCCTCCTCATTCAGAAAAATGATAACATTTTTTGAACCTGCATGCTTTTTTCTGTCTTTCTCCTGCCAGCCATGCCTACGCTTTGCATTCTTTTATTATTATTACTTCAGAATATTAGGGTGTACAAATGTTCTGGTTACATAAATTTCTTTTGTATTATTTGAGTAAAATTTATAAGTTTGCCCATCCCCTAGATAGTGTGCATTGTACCCGTTAGGTGTGAATTTGCCCATCTCCTCCTCCCACTTCCCACCTGCTTGATTTCTGATGAATATTATTGCCACATGTGCACATAAGTGTTGATCAATTATTTCCAATTTAATGGTGAGTATGTGTGGTGTTTGTTTTTCCATTCTTGTGATATTTCACTTGGAAGAATGGTCTTCAGTTCCATACAGGTTAATATAAGAGGTATTAGTTCACCATTTTTTACGGCTGAGTAGTACTCCATGATATACATATATCTCATTTTATTAATCTACTCATGTATTAATGGGCACTCAGGTTGTTTCCACATCTTTGCAATTGTGAATTGTGCTGTTACAAACATTTGAGTGCAAGTTCATCCATGTTGTCACAAAGGACAGGATCTCCTTTTTTTTTTGTAAATAAATAGTACCCCATTGTGTATATCTACCACATTTTCTTTATTCTCTCATCCATTGATGAACACTTAGCTTGATTTCATATCTTGACTATTGTGGATTATGATGCAATAAACATGAAAGTGCAGATACCTCCCCAACATACTGATTTCATCTCCTTTGAATATATACCGAGTAATGGGATTGCTGAGTCATATGGTAGTTCTATTTTTAATTTTTTGAAGAACCTTTATACTGTTTTCCATAGTGGCTGTATTAAGTTATATTCCTACAATATCCAAAATATAATATATAAGGAGCTCGAATAATTCAATTACCTACTGGATATTTCTACCTAAATACTCCAAAGGCATATCCACTCCAGAATGTTCAAATTACCAATATACCCCTTTTCCTTTTTTTCAAACTAATTTTTTCACCATAAATTCTATATGAATTGTTGGTGCTA
>NW_012133858.1:12346507-12348575 GCF_000956105.1 Propithecus coquereli | reverse complement strand
CTCCTTGTGTATACAAATACCCATCTACTCATTAGTTTTTACCCTTTGCACTTTCGTTAAAGAGAACTACACATTTAGAAAGACACAAATAGGCAAAATTATTTGATTAATGCTGGAAGCACGAATTCATCTCCTGCAACCTTCTTTGTTGCATGACACCCGCTAGCAAATTAACTTCTTCCCCTAACCTTCCATGTCGACTCACAGAATTGTGATTTGTATATGCCATTAATGCTGGTTGATATTTCCTTTTCCCTTTTAGCCAGTGATTTTTCTACTTTGAGACTCAGCTCATATGTCACATCCTATTCAAAGTCCTTCTTAATTCCATAGAATTAAAGAGTTGTGCCTTTTTTAATGATGTCAGAGTACTCTAGAAGTACCTCCCTTATAAACATTTGTTACATTGTTTCATACTTTGTGGTTTGCATGCCTGTGTCCTCCCTAAGACTGTGAGTTCCTCTGGAAGAGGAATCATGTTTTCTTTCTCTATATATTGCCAGGGACTTCCATAGGGTCTGAGACATAATTAATACTCAGTAATGAATTAATGTTTTTAATTAACAGAATTTACTTATTGCCTCTGTATGCAAAGCACCTTACTAGGCAATGATAGAGAAAAAAAATGGCTCAAACAAGTGCAAGTGATGTAAAATTGCCCATTGGGGGCCAAGGAATGTGAGGATGAAAAGAATAATTGGAGCAGGAACCCGAGCTGTGCCTCAAAAAATGAGATTTTCCCTTGACAGAGGAAGAGTGGGGAGGGAGGAGAGAGAAGGCCAGTCCAGACTCAGAGAACAGCAGGATATCATAGGATGCTTTTCTGAACTGAGTTAAAGATAAACTCTATTAAATGCAAATTAAGCTGCATGATTTAAGAAAACAATGCATAATGCATTAAAGCAGATTAAGTTTAGAGACAACCTTCTGAGAGCCCAAATGTGTTTAGTGTAGTTTGAAATTAACTTAGTGTATAAAAACTCAAACAAGTTGTCAGGGAAGACAGACTAGCACTGGGCTGGCATGCTGAAACTCTCTTACTTAAAATGAGAAGTAGCTAGGCATACAGTCACATTTTACATTAACTTACGTCATTAATTCGAAGTCAACATTAGACCTTAAATTGAATATTAGCATTGGGAACTATGAGGTATGCTCGACTTCATATTTAAATCCTGCTGAAGGCGGGCAGCCCTGTGAAGAGCAGGATGGTGTCTTCCCGCACTCTGCTGTTTAAGCTGAATTCAGATCCTTCAAAATGAATATGATGAACACTTGTCTGGATTCCTAGCGAAGCATAAGTCCATGGCTAGGAGGTATCAGAGGATGTAGGTCAAGCTGTGCTGAGCAAAATATTGTTTCTGATGGGCTACACAGGAAAGACCAGCCTGCTTTCTGTCACCTTCGGAATGTCCTGCCCAAGTTCTTTCATGAAGATGGCATTAAAAGACTCACAGAGACACTGCAGTGAAGTGGTCTCTAGCACTTTCACCAAAATTCTATTACTTGGAGGTTTCCAAATGATCAAAGGACATAGGAGCTGTATGAAAAAGTGAAGAAAATCGGTATGTGGAGGTGAGGTGTGGGTATTTGATTACTGACAAATGGATGTATCAAAAACAACTGACATACTGTTTGGCAGTCATCCAGTGGAGAAACTGTAGAGAAAGTTCTGAAGCATGTAGATAGACAAGACAGAACTTTAACACATTCTTCACGTGAAGAATATGTGAGGAGCAGAGCAGGAGTCAGAGGAATGGCTGAAGCGATTGGCGGGGCTAGAGAGGATTAAGACGTTGGATGAAGACAGCAGCAATAGCTAAGAGGAGGAGAGGCAACTAGAATCTGTTCCCTGGGGAACCCTTACAGAAGCCTGTCTGAACTGCTGTGTTTAAGTACACTTGGGGAGTGGCAAAATTTGTTCCTAATAAAACATGATACTTATTAAATGAGTCATTTTGTAAATAAAATAGATATGAGATTATTCTTAAAATAACATTGTACTCAACAATGTGCATTCAATAGTTTTTTCTAGAATGGAAGTGAGTCTGTGGAGTTGTATCTGGAC
>NW_012133858.1:12344016-12346457 GCF_000956105.1 Propithecus coquereli | reverse complement strand
TAGATTACAATTTCTTACTTCTCTAGAAATTTATCTATAACATCACTGTTTAATTTATTGGAATTTTGTGTTTAAGTACCTTTATTGCTGTACCTGGCTCTGTTGAGCTGCCATTAGAGGAAACTTTCACCATCCCTGGAGAAATGACTCCAGGTCTTCTTTCCCATCTTAAATATTGCTGTGGTCTTAGTGTGCTCATTGCCAGAATCTTCTCTTTTTTATCATTTAAGTAACAAATCATAACATAAAATATGTTTTGAATGTTACATAAAGACACAAAACATATAAATACTATATGTGATTACTAAATTTAAAAAACTTATATTCAGACATGCAAAATTCACAATGCTGTTTACCTCTGTATTAATATTTGAATAGTTTATTTATATTCATCCTGTGTTGTTCTTTTGAGGGTACAATGAAAGAATGTTTTGGTACCTTAATTGCCTTCTGCTTCAGAAGCATGTCTCTGGGCACATTTTGAAATTGCTTCCACAGAGGGTGTTGCAATAGGGTGACAAGGAGAGTTGCCACCCATTACAGAAAACAAACCTTCTCCTGGCTTCTGGAATGCATGTTCTTGGAAACAATGGGCTATTGGTCTGACACAGACAATCCCGCATTATCATTCTTTCAGAAAAATACTCTCCATGGCAGGAAGAAACTGTGTAAAAAGAACTAATTACAATTGTGAGGCCTCATTCTTGAGACAATTAGCACATCATGGGGGTGTATATTTTACATCAAATACCAGATGGGCTAATGTGAGAAGCCTTGCAATTTGAGGAAATGACAACACTCTTAAGTGAGAAACTGTCACTTTCAATGGCTTTTATTTAGAAGAAAGTATAAGAGCAAAAAAGAAAATGTGAATACAAAAAATCAAAATCTAACGGATCTTTAAGCAGATAATTTTAACATGTAGTAAGAAAAGAAGGAAGAGAAGATCCCTGGTTTAGTTTAACCTAGTTATAGCAACATTCCTTCACTGAAGTTTCAACTATAAAACTGATAATATGAATTTGGGTTGTTATAAATATTATATAAACCCCTTTTTCTCATAATCCACACAGCAAAAGTGTAGATAATGCAGATATTAATTATCCCTGTATTCAAAGAAGAAATGGAGCCTCAGAGAGATTGAGTGCCTTGGTCAAAGTCAAATAGCTTGTAAGTGATGGAACTACAACTCAATTTCAAACCTCACTCCAAATCCGTGCCCTTGTTCTTTCCACTGAGTGACAGGGTCTGAGTAACAGTTCTCCTCTAGGCTTTGCACTCTCAGAGAAAATTTAGCCTCATAAATATTTCTCACTCCAAGGAATAGCAAAGGTCGGCTTACTCAGTGTCTTCTGTTGATCTGATCTGTCAGCATATTGCCTCAGTGCTTCCAAACCTAAGAGAGCTTGACCATAAATAAATAAGATCCCAAACAAGGCTTCTCCAAGGATGGCTTCTCTGGAACTCTAATGATGCTGATGCAGCCAGTTATTAAAGAAGTTCCTGCTCTGTTGCAATCATTTTTTTTCATTTATTCTTATTAAGATAAATCTACATAATGTATTTTAAATAATTTATGTCTCATTGGCACCAACAGAGGAAAACACTATGTGCTGCTCTAAAAAAGTTCACAGCAACAGTTTTTCTTTCTTTTCAAGAAGCTGCTTATTGAATCTAAGATTTTGTTGGATGGTATTATTGGATTTGATCTTTCTTTCAGGTGTTCTTCATTTCATCAGTCTCCAGATGCTACAAAATTAATCAGTGACAAAATATTACTCTTTATCTTTACAAGTGCCTTAGCCCTGAGAAGCAAGGCAAGGACCCCAAAATCAAAATGGGCTACACATTTACAACCCACTGACTGTTCTTCTTTGAATTTCTCTGGCTAATTCCCTTCCCCCATTTCAAATGCTACCCTCCATGTAAAATTCACCAAAATGTGTACCTTCCTGTTGACACACTCCATATCGCTCCTGTTGTGGGTTCTCATTCTCTGTTCTGTAATCCCACACTAAGCATATTCTCCGTATAAGAATATGCTTGTAATATTGTACAACATTGCACAATATCGTATAATACACATTGCATAACATTGTTACCTGTGTCTGCCTCTTCCTCTACTTCATTCAATTGTTCGTATCTTCTACAGAACCAACCCCGCATCATGTAAATCGTTGATTTTCAATAAGTGCCAGTTGTATGAATAAAAAGGAGAAATAATGCCATATATCTGAAAGATATACCAATTGCCTTGAATCTCAACTAGCCTGACTGATTTCTCTCTGTTTTTAGAAATGCAATTTATGAAAGATTAATGGCAATGATAATGAGTGCTTTCTTGACTGGTAGGGATATCAATTTCTACTCATTAGTTTTTTTTTTTTTTTATTTCAGCAAATTATGGGTGTACATATGTTTAGGTTACGTGTGTTGCCCTT
>NW_012133858.1:12338540-12339641 GCF_000956105.1 Propithecus coquereli | reverse complement strand
GGATTCCTTTATTTTTCCTAATATTATAAATGAAGTAAAACAGTATCAGAGAGACCAACTGACTTCTTCAAAGTCACAAAACTTGTAGCATTCTTCATATAATTTAGCAAACTGATAGCTTGAGATTTATTCTCCCAAATCCTACAATATAATAAGGTAAGGAGGAACTTTTGGCTTAAAGTTGCAAAACCTGAGTCCTAATATTCAGAGATAAATAACAGCTGTGTTTACTATACTCTCAGACTTGGACTGAACTGTATCTAGTGCTTCTATTAAAGCATGGAATACATACATATGCAGACATATATACAAAAAAGTCAATTAAAATAATATGCTTGAGGGAAAAGATTGGAAGAAGCAAATATGAAAAGAAGTGATGGATCTTAAACATAATTGAAATAAATTGTAATATCTAAACATTTAAGTCTCATTTCTATTCTATTTTATTTCAATGACATAATTATAAAATTATCTTCCTAGTTTATCTTCTCTAAATTGGCTTTTACGAAATACTTATACATCTCTATGCTAACAAAAGAATACTCACTCTGTAACATCCTGCCTTTTACTTATGTAGATTTCAAAGATATATTGTCCTAACTGAATTGGAAAAAAGAACGTTGAAATTTTAATTATTCAGAGACCAAAGTGATGGGTTTTGTGGCAAAAAACAGGGTTTGATGGAATATAATATAATCAGCAGATCGAACTTTAATAAGTATTTGAATATTTTATTGCACATTATAATAGAATATTTCAACAGAAATCTTCTGGCTATTCCTCCACATTAAAGAGAATTACTTTGTTGTTTTAGCAATGAAAACATTTTCCTGCTGAAGTAATGTCCAACATTATGAAACAAGGGCTTACATCATACAACACTGATGACCATTACAGAAGCATTCCAGAACAAGTCTCATATAACCAAACTATTCATACAGCTTTCCTCCACCCTGCCTTTACACATTCCATTATTTGAGTTATTCTGATTTGAACATTAATTGTTCTATCCTCTAAAGAAGCCACGTTTGTATGTTTATAGTCAAGAACCAGATGAAGATGGAAGTTTATCAGTAGAACTAACAATCACAGTTATATATG
>NW_012133858.1:12336043-12338490 GCF_000956105.1 Propithecus coquereli | reverse complement strand
CACTTTTAAACAATTGATTTAAATAAATAGACTATTTTTGTGTCACAGATATAACCTAAATTAATTATTGCCTTGAGAGTTAAGATTTTTTTTTCTTTAAAATCTAGGCATTCCTTGAAGATACTGCAGGTTTAGTTTTGACCACTGCAATAAAGTGGATATTGCAATAAAGAATTTCACAGAAATTTTTTTTTCTCAATGAATAAAAATGTTATGTTCGCACTATATTATAGTCTGTTGTGTACAATATCATTATGTCTAAAAATGTACATACCTTAATTTGAAAAATTACATGCCTTAATTTAACTTTACTGCTAAAATGCCAATGACCTTCTGAGACTTTAGCGAGTCACAATTTTTTGCTGGTGGAGGATCTTGTCTCAATGTTAATGGCTACTGACTGATCAGAGTAGTGATTGCTGAATTTTGAGGTGGCTGTGATAATTTCTTAAAATAAGACAACAATGAAATTTGCCAAATCAATTGACTCTTCTTTTCATGAGAGATTTCTCTGTAGCATGTGATACTGTTTGATAGCAGTCTACCCAGAGTAAAACTTCTTTCAAAATTGTGATTAATCCTCTCAAGGCTTGTGCTCATTATCAACTAAGTTTACTTAATATTCTAAACCCATTATTGTTATTTCAAAAATATTCATAGCATCTTCTCTAGGAGTAGCTTCCATCTCAAAGAACCACTTTCTTTGCTTACAGAGGAGACTCAACTGCTCATTCATTCAAGTTTTACCATGATATAAACAAATGCAACAATTCAGCCACATCTTCAGTCTCCACTTCAAATTCCAGTTCTCTTGCTATTTCTGCCACATCTGCAGTGACTTCCTCCACTGAAGTCTTGAATCTCTCAAAGTTATCCACGAGGATTGGAATCGGTTTCTTCCAAACTCCTGTTAATGTTGACATTTTGACCTCTAATAAATCGTGAATGTTCTTAATGACACCTAGGATGGTGAATCCTTTCCTGACGGTTTTCAATTTACTTTTCCAGCATCCATCAGAGGAATCACTATTATGGCAGATATAGCTTTATGAAATGTATTTCTTAAATAGTAAGACATGATGGGCTACAGAATGTATGTTGTGTTTAGCAGGCATGAAAACAACATTAATCTCCTTGTGCATCTTCATCAGAGAGCTCTTGGGTGGCCAGGTGCATTGTCAATGAGCAATAGTATTTTGAAAGGAATCTTTATTTCTAAGCAGTAGTCATCAACAAGGGGCTTAAAATATTCAGTAAACCATCCTATAAATAGATATGTTGTCCTCCAGACTTTGTTTTTCCATTCATAGAGCACAGGCAGAATAGATA
Organism: Propithecus coquereli; assembly: GCF_000956105.1. Taxonomy (NCBI): domain Eukaryota; kingdom Metazoa; phylum Chordata; class Mammalia; order Primates; family Indriidae; genus Propithecus; species Propithecus coquereli. The sequence goes on along the minus strand of NW_012133858.1, from coordinate 12,337,161 downwards.
TTGCATAATTCTTAAGGACCCTAGAACCCAGTAAATGAGCAATGGCTTCAACTTAAAGTCACCAGCTGCATTAGCCCCTAATAAGAAAAGCAGCCTGTCCTTTGAAGCTTTGAAGCCAGGCATTAACTTCTCCTTTCTAGCTATGAGAGTCTTAGATGGCAGCTTTGTCCAATAGAAGGACGTTTTGTGTACACTGAAAATCTGTTCTTTAGTGTAGCTGTCTTCGTCAATTATCTTAGTTCGATCTTCTGGATAATTTGCTGCAGCTTTTACATAAGCACTTGCTACTCCACCTTGCATGTTTATGTTATGGAAATGGCTTCTTTCCACAAACCTCATTAACCAATCTTTACTAGCTTCACATTTTTCTTCTGCATCTTCCTCACCTTTCTCAGCCTTCGTGGAACTGAAGATAGTTAGGGTGTTGCTCTGGATTAGGCTTTGGCTTAAGGGAATGTTTTGGCGGGTTTGATCTTCTATCCAGACCACTTGAATTCTCTCCATATGTGCAATAAGGCTGTTTGGCTTCATTATTATTTTGTGTTAACCAAAGTAACACTTTTAATTTCCTTGAAGAACTTTTCCTTTGTATTCACAACTCAGCTAATTGTTTGGTGCAAGAGGCCTACTTTTTGGCCTATCTCAGTTTTAAACATGCTTTCCTCACTAAGTTTAATCATTTCTAGCTTTGGGGTTAAAGTGAGAAAAGTGTGAATCTTCCTTTCACTTGAACACTTAGAGGCCATTGTAGGATTATTCACTGGCCTAACTTCAATATTGTTGTGTCTTAGGGAATAGGGATGCCTGTGAAGAGAAAGAGAGATTGTGAAATGGCCAGTCGGTGGAGCAATCAGAACACACACATTTATCAATTAAGTTCACAAGTTCACCTATTATGTGGGCACATTTCATTCACGGTGCCCCAAAATAATTACAATAATAATATCAAAGATCACTATAACATATTTAGTAATGGTGAACAACTTTGCAATACTGTGAGGATTACCAAAATATGACTCAGAAACATAAAGTGAACAGATGCTGTTGGGAAAATGGCACCAATAGTCTTGCTGGACACAGGATTGTCACAAACCTTCAATTTGTAAAAAATATATCTG
>NW_012133858.1:12325338-12332643 GCF_000956105.1 Propithecus coquereli | reverse complement strand
GACTACCATGTCTTGAAGTATCTTGACAACATTTTGCAGGGAAAACACTTCCATAACCAGCGGGATGCAGAAAATGCTTCCCAAGAGTTCATCGAATCCTGAGGTATGAATTTTTATGCTACAGAAATAAACAACTGTTCTGCAAAGATCTGTTAAGCCCATTTGTTCTAGAGTGCTGTATAAATCCATTGTTTCTTTGTTTATTCTCTGTTTGGAGGATCTGTCCTGTTCTGTCAGAGGGGTGTTAAATCCCCAGCTATTACGGTGCTGCTGTTTATCATTTTGTTTAGATCAAGTAGGATCTGCTTTACGAATCTGGGTTCATCTGAGTTAGGTGCATAAATATTTAGAATTGTTATGTTTTCTTGTTAAATTGTTCCCTTTACTATTATATAATTACCATCTCTGTCCTTCATTACATTTGTTGATTTGAAGACTAAGTTATCGGAAATGAGAACTGCTATACCAGCTTTTTTTGGTTTACATTTACATGTAATATTGTTTTCCAACCCTTCACCTTGAGTCTGAATGAATCCTTGTGGGTTAGACATGTTTTCTGAGGAGAGCAGATACTTGGCTTGTGTGTATTTACTCATTCGGCCAGCCTATATCTCTTCAGTGGGCAGATCAAGTCATTCACATTTATTGAAAGAATTGATAAGTGGGGTGGATTTCTGTTCATCCTGTTGAGTAGAACTTTGTTCCTTTGTTTAATCTCTTCAGTCACTGTGCTATCTAGCCTTTGACCTTTAGCCTTTGTGTGATTTTTACCCTGGTGAGTGTCTACTGGGCTGATCCATGTATAATGCAGTTCTGAGTACTTCCTGCAGTGCAGGTCTTGTCCTGACACAGTCCCTCAGAGTTTGCTTATCTGAGAAAGACTTTGTTCCCCCTCATATACGAAACTTAATTTTGCAGGATACAGAATTCTAGGCTGGCATTATTCATTTTGAGAAGAGTGAGAATGGAGCCCCGGTCTCTTCTTGCTTGTAAGGTCTCAGTTGAGAAGTCTGCAGTTAGTCTGATGGGTTTTTCTTTGTAAGTTACGTGGTACTTTCACCTTACTGTTTATAAAAGTGCCTCTTTTGTGTGTGTGTGTGTGTGTGTGTGCGCACGCGTGTGTGTGTGTGTGTTTGGGCCAGCCTGATGACTATGTGTCCGGGTTTTTGCCTTTTTGCAATGTATCTCCCAGGTGCCCTTTGAACTTCTTGTACCTGGATATGTAGATTTCTAGGAAGGCCAGGGAAATTTTCTTCAATTATTCCCTCAAATAAATTATGCAACCCTTGTGTACTTTCTTCTTCACCCTCAGGGATGCCTGTGATTCTTATTTTAGTCCTCTTTACATAATCCCATATTTCTTGTACTCTTTGCTTGTTCTTATTTCTGTGCTCTAGCTCTGTGACTGACTTAATTGAAAGGTGTTGTCTTCAAGCTCTGAAATTCTTTCTTCTGCCTGATATAACCTATTCTTAAGGCTTTCCATTGTGTTTTGTAATTCCTTGAATGAATTTTTTATTTCCAGAAGTTTGATTTTTCTTCAATATTTCAATTTCTTTAGTGAATTTTTCATTCATTTCCTGTATTGTTTCTGTGGTTTCTTTGAGTCAGGTTTCCAATTTATCTTGCGTGTCATTGAGCTTCCTTATAATCCATGTTTGAAATTCTTCATCTCTCATTTCAATATTCTGATTTTGGTTGGTATCCATTGCTAGAGAGCTGGTGTTCCCCTTTGGGGGTGTCCTTTCACTTTGATTCTTCATACTTCTGGAGTTCTTTCACTGATTCCTTCTCATCTAGAGCAGCTGTTGTTTCTTACCTTTGGATTGTCTTTTGTTTAGATAATGACATGCCCAGTTTAATCTCTTAGCCAGTACGTGGTGCTTGTGGGTGAGAATCAACCACACTCTATATGATTGAGTCAGTAAATGCAATAAAGTGCTTGCAAATTGACCTCCTTTTCAGTAGGTGCAACTTGCTGAAAGGAACAAGCTACAATGTTGTTTTTGGGTCCTGTGCATGCCACAGGTGGTGCATGGGGCCCTGGATCTTCCAGGTGTGTTCTTATTCTCCACCTCAGCAGGAGCAGGTAGGGGAATGAGGCTGGATGGGGCTGGGTTGGGTGAGCCTGTCCTCACATTCCACAAATGTTTTAGTGGGGGTCAAAGATCTGTTCCCTGCCTCTGGCAAAGCTTCCAGGGAGGGGCTGAAGTGGCCCCATTCAACCAGACAGTCTGTGTGTGGTGCTGGGGCTGTCTGAGACCCTCAATCAGGCAGTCTGGAGCAGGCCTTCCTCCTTTCCACCCTCTCCCATTCTGTGGTTTCTCCTGGGCCTCTGCTGCCAGGCAGGACATCAAGCCAGCTGAGTTCCCCCATGACTGTGATGTGGGCTGGGAGGTTCCTTGCCCAGTATTCTGGTCTGAGCCCAGAGTGCAGCCCTCCCATGGGTGGAGGGGTGTCCTGCTAACACCACAGCTAGGATCCACACTGCATCCTCCCCCACCCCTGATCTTCCCCTAGGGGTACCCGTACCTCATGAGACTAATTTACAAATCCACTCTGTGCCCTATGGCAATGTGACTGTGACCTAGGTGTACAGGATCTGTTTTGCAGGCCTGTCTCCTGGGCTCCAGAGATCAATCCCTAACCTTGTCAGGGAGAAGGATGCTGGTCCCAAGTCACCCATGGGGTGCTCAAGCTGGTTCAATATCCCTCTGCTCAGGGTTTGCCCTGCTCTGCTGGAGTCACCAGACAAGCAGCATCAGGGAGGGCCGCGGGCAGGGAGAGCTGCAGTCCCAGCATCCCTCAGTCCACTGAAGGACCCCAAAAGAAAAGGCCTGAGCCCCATTCCCTGTGGAATCCTCCATGTGGTGGCTCAATTGTCTCTCTTGGCAGCCATGGGTGGGGGAGGGGAACGGGAGAATAAGAGTTTAGGTGAAGGAAAGTCCACACTCTGTCCCCGACCTTCTCTCCTGGAGGCAGTTTGCCCAGAATGACCAGGCTCTGGAGTCAGGCAGATCGCCTGGCACCCACTGGGCTCCTGTGGCTCCTGCTGTCTGGGCCAGAGCTGGGAAATGTCTGTGTGGGAACGAGTAAGATGGAACTTGAGTATTTGAGGGCCCCCTGGGGAAGACAAAGCCACCTGACCTGTAGAGAAGCAATATGGCACCTGCAGTCTGGCTCAGGTTTGTGAGGTGGGAGGTGCCCTGGGGAGGCTGGGAGCCTGGTGCCCTGACCACAAGAAGCTCTTACTCACTGGTGGCAGCAGGCTCTGGGCTTGTGTCAGCAGAAGGTCTCTCCAGCAGCTTGGGAGCCCATCAACAGTCCAAGATGCAAGACGGGGATATTAACCTTTCCACCTACCCTTCTCTTTGGTTTCTAAGCCTCTTGGGGCTTAATCCCTGCTGATGCCTTTCTCCTTCCAGTTTTGCTCCATAGTCCATTTCTGTGGAGTCTCTTGCAGGTTCAGGCACCCTTCCTTTAGACAATCATCTGATCTATATTTTTCTATCTGTTTTTTTTCTTTCATCTACAACTTCTCCTTCTTACAGAGATGCTCTGGCTGGTGGTGTCTCTGGTCCACCATCTTGCTCCTTCCTGTGTCATAAGTATCTTAAAGCATAATAAAAAGTGATTAATTCTGTGAAGAAATATTAGAAACTTAGATGCACTATTAAACTTGTAAATAATTTGACAAGAAACCTGATCAAAAATAGAAAACCATGGAGAAAATATTTTTAAACCATGTACCTAATAAGGACCTGATGTCTAGAATATATAAATAACATTAAAATAAAATAACTTAATTAAAACTTGTCAAGAATTTGAGTAGACATTTTTCCAAAGAAGATAAATAAATAACTAAGAAGCACATGAAAAAATGCTCAACATTATCATCCATCATGGAAAACCAGAATGAGATACTACCTCACATTCACTCGGATAGTTATAATAAAAAAAGGCAGATAATAACAAGTGTTAGTGAGGATATGGTGAAATTGGAACCCTCATACATTGTTGGTGGAACTGTAAAAAAGTGTAGCCACTTTGGAAAACTGTCTTTCAATTCTTTAAAATGTTAAACATAGTACAGCTTTGTATCTACAGTCAACAACAATGTACTGTACACTTAAAAATTTGTCAAGAGGGTAGATCTCATGTTGTGTTCTTACCATGAATAAAAGAAAAAGTTAAACATAGAATTATCATGTGACCTAACAATTTCATTCCTTAGTGTTTACACAAGAGAATTAAAACCATATGTCCACCCAAAAAGTTGCACAGTTTATAGCAACATTATTCATAACAGGTCAAAAGTGGAAACAGCTCAAATGCCCATCAACTGACAAATGGACAACCCATATGTGATATGTCCATACAAGAGAACGTTATCCAACCACAAAAAAGAATGAACTACTGCTACACACTAAAGCACTGATAAACCTTGAAAACACTATCTTAGAGTAAAACAAGCCAGACATACTACGTTTATATGAAACATTCAGAAGAGGCAAATTCAGAAAGAGAGTAGATTGGAAGTTGCCTGGGGCTGGGGGGAGAGGCAAACACATAGTGACTGCTAATGGGTACAGGTTTCTTGTTGAAGAGATAAAAATGTTCTGGAGTTAGATAGTGGTGGTTACATACTTTATGAGTACTAAACACCACTGAATTGTACATCTCTAAAGGGTGAATATTATATATGAGAATTATATCTCACTAAAAAAGAAATCATTAAAAGTAGAAGACAAGGTATTTGACAAATATCTCAAATACTTCAAATTAGACTGAAACCAGCCTATAAGATCTAAGAAATAATAAAAATACCTGAATAAAATTTCCACGCAAACAAAAAATATCTAACCTGGGAAATTCCATTGCTGAAGCAGGTGTGATAAACAAACCTTATAATTCAGAACCCCTGTCAAATGTTTCCTTTGAAAAGAAAGTAAATCCACAATTCTTCAAGTTGGCAGGGAGTCTCAATTAACTAAACTAAAATTGGCATAAGAATAGACTCCATTGATCTCATATTAAATGTTTATTATTTAATATTGGATCTTTGGCAAATGAATAGTGGATTTAATTGTTTACTAAAGCCATATAAGAAGTAAATGTTTATTCTAATTGTCAAACTCACTCAAATTGGGAACATTCAGCTAAGTAGTAAGAACAAATCAGATTATGGCCAATTAAATTTTTAAGGCTCTCTACAAAGTTATATTTGCAGTAAATGTGGATGGGTTTTGGAGCAATTTAATATTTGTAATGCATTATATTAGCTGTGGCATGATGGCATCATAGCAATTTATGCTGATTTCTTCAATATGCTTGTGGGGTTGTATGGGGCGAAGAATACCCAGAGACACCAGCCTGTAGCACTCTGGCCTGGTAACCAATGCAGGCAACTCTCTTGACAAAAGTGTCCAGACTCTGAGATCATAAAAACTTTAAAATATTTCTTACAGAAGTCCTTATGACTTACCAATACTTTTAAAACAATGCAACCTCCACATTGGCACCTGAGTTTTCTTTCTGTAATAGAAATCTGATCATTTCAGAATAAGTGCAGAATAGATCATATCCAAAGATTACCAGTTGTATTGTTTTTCAGTTCCTATCTTGACCTAACTATCCTAAGAGCCTTGGGCTCCTAGCAAATCAGTCTCCCTCTCCTCTGATGGGTTTCTCTTCCTCCCCTGTACCTATCCAGGCTTGAGGCTCACTCTCCCACCTAAGAAACCCAGGGTGGTGCTGTGTCGACCAGCTCAATGCTGAGCTACTTTTAGGCTCTCTATAGTTCTGTGCTTCCATTCCTCTAGTGAAAGCAGAAATGCCATTTTGTCTCATTAAGTTGGTAAATTCTAACATTCTGGTTTGAACTTATTGGGAAGGAAAGTGGTTCACCCTCTAGGCCAGATAAAAGAACCATCTGATATGTGCGTGTGTGTGTGTGTGTGTGTGTGTGGGTGTGTGTGTGTGTGTGTGTGTGGTATAGGAGAACTTAATAGAGTACTGGAGTGTGGAGTCAAAGTCCCAGCTAATAAGAAAGCATGCATTCTTTACTTGTGCATTTCTTTCCTTCAGGGACCTTAAGAGGAAAAAGAGTCCTTATGGAAAAGGGCAGAATACAAGTATTTCTAGCACTAATTTCCTAATAGTATTTAAATGCTTATGATCATTATAATTGTATATCTTAATTTCACTCAGCCTCTGCCACATGCCCTTTATAAATGCTGTGTTGGAATGTTCTCCCTCCCTTTTATCCAACTAGAAAACTTCTCTTCCTTCTTCGGGCATTAAATTAGATGTAATGTTCTCTGAGACGTCGCCCCTGAAAGATTAATGATTTCTCAGCTGCCTATATGAAGCTACATTTTAGCTTTTAGTAACTCGTATTTGAACTATTTGCTTATACAGCTGTCTGTGCCACTTCACTGCAGTTTCTTTGAAGAAAGGAGCTCTACTGTATACATCCCTGTATTCTCATAATCTGACTTGGTACATTTCACAGAATTCTTATCAAATGGCTAGATTCTAAATAGTTTTGAATATTGAAGTGAAAATCTAAAGAAAGAACAAATGAGTTGATTGAATGCTTAAGTGAGATTTACTGAGCCCAATTTCTAAGCATGGCACTGCAGAGATATGGAGAGATGCAAGGCACAGACTTCATAAACTCGAAGCTCTTCTGTCTGCTTGTCAAGATGTATCACCTGTTAATTTTAAAGTTTACCTTCCACTACTCCTTTACACAAAAGCCATATATGAAAGTATTTCCTTTTCTTTTTGTACATTCTCCAAAGTTTTTCATCTGTAGTTTTGCTAACATTTTTCCTTAAAATGTTTTCCCCAAATCTGATGCACTTTTAGGATATCTCAAAAGCCTTCTCCCCACTAATTCCTAAATTCTCTCAACTTCATACCAAGTAAATGAATGCCTTTACATTACATGCGAATAAAACATTGTTTGTAACTTTTGTAAAATATTTCCTTTATTATATTCTGCACTGTGGTCCTTCGTTGTATTAGCTGCGAATATCATTCGTGTGTCTCTTAACTTGCCTGCTAGAGAGTAGGCCCTAGGGTAAAGGATATTCATTTCATATTTGCATTCTTTACTGACCTGGGAATATAGAAATTATTAAGTTACTTTTCTTGTTGTTAAATTTAATTCACGCAGAAGCCTGTGAGGTAAGTTCAAATAAGATAGAAACTGACTGTGTGATCATGGATGATTCAGGGTTTTTTTTCTGTGTAGGCTTTGATTATTCTCATTTATAAATTAATAGTATTGAATTAAAT
>NW_012133858.1:12321150-12322633 GCF_000956105.1 Propithecus coquereli | reverse complement strand
TCTCTAAGTGTGGAACCTGATCCAGCAGCACAAGCCTGCAAATGTATTAAATCAGATCTTGGGACTGGGGTCCAGCAATCTGTGCTTTTACACGTCTATCAGGTAACTCCGATGCATGTTAACATTTGAGAACCGTCGTCCTAAATCATACAGGTAACTATTCATAGAGTTAGTACTTGGATCTGGACATCCAAAGCCAGCAAATTTAAATAGATAGCATGGCATAGATATGGCATATTACATAATATGTTATGTAATATGCCATACAGAAAGAGCTTGTGCTCTCAAGAGGTACCTTTCCATAAGGCATTCCTGGAGACAAGCATTTTAAACATACCATTTAGAAAAACTAATCCTCTAGTATCAGTGATCAGTGTGCTACTGAGAAAGTGATTTAATTTTTCAGATTAAATTTTTGGCACAATTCTCCATGCCTTCTTCATTCACACCTATACCATGGCCTCATTGTGAGCAAAGAGCAGTTCTCTGCCCCTTTAAGGTTTCCTTGGCCAAATAACTTGCTTTAGCCCACAGACAATAGGTAGAAGTATGGCATGCTATTTCTAAGCTTAAATGTTAAGAGACTCGCTTGCTCTCTTTTACTTCTGCCCTTGCCAAGAGAAGAGCAAGCCCAGTTAGCTAGGTGGATAAAAAAGATGCATGGAACAGAGCTGCCCAGCTAAACTACTGATAGTCATAAGAAGAGCCACACTACCTACCACAGTGTGAAGACCTACCACAGTCTTAAACTGAACTTGGGCAGCCAAACTTCAACCAATCTAGAGATCTGAGTGTTGTATGCCACTGACATTTCACATTGATTACACACAAAAGGCTACCCAATAAGCCCAGTTAGAGAATTTAGGGGACAGACAAAATCATGACTTCCCATACCTCTCAGCTCTAACTCTGGAGTGCAAAATGGACTTTTTATTTTTTCAGAGCCAGGGTCTCGCTTTGTTGCCCAGGCTAAGTTCATGCTCCAGGGCATAATGATTCTCCTGCCTCAGCCTCCAGAGTAGCTGGGACTACAGGTGTCCAATACCATACCCAGCTTGAAATGGTCTTTAAATGGTAAATTCAGACCTGGAAGAAAAATACAACACCTAGCCTGTAAAAAAATGTACTTCGGGGCCCATCAAACCCCATTGTAATTGTCAAAATATGCTATAATGGTGGCTTTCTATGTTTCTAAGAGTAAAACTAAAGTCTGACTACAAATACTATTAATATGGATTCTACTTTCTAATCCAGGTACATCAGCATGTCTGAAAATATATACTGGGATACTTTAAGATGAAAAAAATATTTTACCTACTAGGGTGAGTAACAGAAAATGTTAGCATTGATCTCCACAATCATTTAATTCTTCATTATAATAACAGATCTAGAATTTCATGGTATATGCCCAAGGCAATCAACAGATGACTGTAAGGGGAAAACATTATTATGCTAACAACTTCTCCAGTTTATCTCCTGTCTG
>NW_012133858.1:12312148-12312880 GCF_000956105.1 Propithecus coquereli | reverse complement strand
AATTTTTCAATATTTCATTGAGAATTTTAATGTATATATTCCTGAGCGATATTGGTCTGGAATTTTCTTTTCTTGAAATATCTGACCCACATCAGATTGCACTGAAGTGCTGAAATTTTTTAGTTTACTTTTTGTGTTAGCATAACTTAGTCTCAATAATTCAGTATTTCATATGGAAACAAGATATATTGGCATATTTTCACATACAAGCTTTTCTGTTTTATTGTTTCTGTGAGTAAAACAATGTTATTACTTGAAAATCAAAATTATCAAAAAGCACTCTGGATATAACATCCTTATCTATTTCTCATCTTTGCAGCTGAATCATTAGTTTGCAAATTTAGATCGCTTCTCAGCCTTTTGACTAAGATCAAGGGTAGTTTGTAAGTTAGGCAGAACTTCCATTATATACTCCTTATGTCAAATATATGTTACCACTTTGAGCTTTTTATCCCCATTATATTCTGTTGGTTGGTTGATTGATTGGTTGCTTGGTTGGTGAGCATTCTGTGGCAGATAAAATAATATTATTTTAAGCATCATTCTACATGGATTCTATTAATAACTAGTTGTCTTTGTTTTAAGTAAGCACAGTTGGTAATGCCTGTAATTCACCTCACTGCATTTTTGATTATTAAAAAAAGAGAAATCTAAGAGATATACATATCAATTCAATGTGTAGACCATATTTGGATCCTGTTTTAAAAATCAACTATGAGAATTCATTTGTAT
>NW_012133858.1:12305881-12308193 GCF_000956105.1 Propithecus coquereli | reverse complement strand
GGTTAATTATTTCCTTGGCTGTGTAGAAGCTTTTTAATTTAATCAAGTCCCATTGATCTATTTTTGTTGTTTCTGTGATTGCCGTTGGGGTCTTCTCCATAAATTTGCTGCCTAGGCCAATATCTATAAGAGTTTTTCCAACATTTTCTTCTAGAATTATTATGGTTTCATGTCTTACACTTAAGTCCTTTATCCATCTTGAATTAATTTTTGTAAGTGGTGGGACATACGGATCTTGTTTCATTGTTTTGCATATGGCTATCCAATTTACCAGCATCATTTATTGAATAGGGGTTCTTTTCCCCAGTGTATATTGTTGTCTGCTTTGTCAAAGATCAGTTGGTTGTATGTGGATGGTCTTATATCTGGGTTTTCTGTTCTGTTCCCTTGGTCTATGTCTCTATTTTTATGCCAATTCTATGCTGATTTGGTTACTATAGCCTTGTATTGTAGTTTGAAGTCTGGTAATGTGATGCTTTCCGATTTATTCCTTCTGCTTAAGATTACTTTGGCTATTCAGGTTCTTTTCTGGTTCCACGTGAAGAGTAGAATTATTATTTCTTGATCTGTGAAATACGACATTGGTATTTTAATGGGGATTACATTGACTCTGTAGATCACTTTGGGTAGTATGGACATTTTAACAATGTTGATTCTACTGATCCATGAGAATGATATGTTTTTCCACTTCTTTGTATCATCGGCAATTTCTTTCCTCAGTGTTTCGTAGCTCTCTTTGTACACATCTTTCACCTCCTTGTTTAAGTATATTCCTAGGTATTTTATTTTCTTTGTAGCAACTATGAATGATATTGCATCTTTGATTTGACTCTCAGCTTGACTGTTATTGGCATATGGGAATGCTACTGATTTATGTACATTGATTTTGTAACCTGAGACTTCACTGAATTTATTTATTAATTCCAGGAGTATCTTGGTGGAATCTTTTAGATTTTCTAGGTATAAGATCCTATCCTTTGCAAAAACCAATAGTTTAACCTCCTCTTTCCTAACTTTAATATGCTTAATTTCTTTCTCTTAACTAATTACTCTGGCTAGGACTTCCAGCACTATGCTGAATAGAAGTGGTAACAGTGGGCATCCTTGTCGTGTTCCAGTTCTGAGTGGGATTGCTATCAGCTTTTCCCCATTCAGTATGATGCTGGCTGTGGGTTTGTCATATATACCTTTTATAATTTTGAGATATGTTCCTTATATGCTTAGTTTATTTAGGATTTTTATCATGAAACAGTGCTGAATTTTGTCAAATGCTTTTTCTGCATCTATTGGGATAATCATATGATCTTCACTTTTGCTTCTGTTTATGCAGTGAATCACATTTATTGATTTACATATGTTGAACCATCTTTGCATCTTGGCATGAAGCCCACTTGGCCATAGTAGATTACTTTTTTGGTATGCTTTTAAATTCACTGTGGTAGTATTTTACAGAGGATTTTTGCATCTATATTCATAAGGGATATTGGTCTGTAGTTTTCTTTTTTTATTGTGTCCTTTCCTGGCTTTGGTATCAAGGTGATAGTGGCTTCATAGAATGAGTTGGGGAGGATTCCCTCCTTCTCAATATTATGGAATAATTTCTGCAGAATGTGTACCAACTCTTCTTTGTAGGTCTGGTAATATTTAGCTGTGAATCCATCTGGTCTGGGGCTTTTCTTTGTTGGAAGATTTTTTGTTGCTGCTTCAATCTCATTGCTTGGTATTGGTCCATACAAGAATCCTATTTTTTTCCTAATTGAGTCTGGCAAGGTTGTGTGCTTCCAGAAATTTAGCCATTTCCCCTATGTTTTTGAGTTTATGTGCATAGAGATTTTCATAGTATTCACAGATGATATTTTATATTTCTATAGTATCAGTTGTAATACCTCCATTTTCATTTTTGATTGAGCTTATTTGAATCCTTTCTCTTCTATTCCTGGTTAATCTAGCAAGAGGTCTATCAATTTTGTTTATCTTTTCAAAGAACCAACTTTTTGTTTTGTTGATCTTTTGTGTGATTTTCTTGTTTTTGATTTCATTCAGTCCTACTCTGACCTTAGTTATTTCTTTTCTTATGGTGGGTTTGGGTTTGGTTTGCTCTTCCTTTTCTAGGTCCTTGAGTTGTGTCATTAGATTCTTAATTTGTGATCTTTCTGTCTTTTTGATGTGGGCATTTAAAGCTATGCATTTTCCTCTTAGGACTGCTTTTGCTGTATCCCATAGATTTTGCTAGCTGTGTCCCGTTTGTCATTCAGTTCAAGGAATCTTTTAATTTCCATCTTAATTTCATCATTGATCCAATAATCATTCAG
>NW_012133858.1:12305321-12305831 GCF_000956105.1 Propithecus coquereli | reverse complement strand
TTTACTTCACTTAGAATAATGGTCTCCAATTCCATCCAAATTGTTGCAAAAGCATTAAGTCATCCTTCTTTATGGCTGAGTAGTATTTCATGGTATACATATATCACATTTTCTTAATCCATTCATGAATTGATGGAAATTTGGGTTGATTTCACATATTTGCAAATATGAATTGTGCTGCAATGAACATTCGAGTGCAGGTGTCTTTTTGATAAAATGACTTCTTTTCTTTAGGTAAATATCCAGTAGTAGGATTGCTGGATCAAATTGTAGGTTGATTTTTGTTCTTTGAGGAATCTCCATACTGTTTTCCATAGAGGTTGTATTAATTTGTGGTCCCACCAACAGTGTATAAGTGTTCCTTTCTCTCTGCATGCACACCAGCATCTATTTGTTCATGAACTTTTTAATAAAGGCCATTCTGACTGCTATAAGGTGATATCTGATTGTGATTTTGATTTGCATTTCCTGATGATTAGTGACATTGAGAATGTTTTCATATGTTTATTG
>NW_012133858.1:12298597-12301648 GCF_000956105.1 Propithecus coquereli | reverse complement strand
GATCTGAGAAAAATCTTGTCTCTTTCAAATGGCTTTGCATTTTTATGGACCTATGTCTGATTCGTTAGATGGAGTAGTTTCGGTTTAATTCTCAGAGTCCAAACTTATTTTCCGTATCTTCAACTACATCATTATAGATACCAACTTCTAAGCATAGTCTTCAGTAATAGATTCCTTTAAAATCATTTATTAAGTTGTGGCATACAGAAGAAGCACTATTTCTCAGCAATAAATAGTGCTGAGAAAAGTGTTTAGCTACTTGAAAAATATGAATTTAGAACCTCAATTCACAGTATTCATTAAAGATATTTCCAAGTGCACTAAAGAGATAAACACAAACAAAACAAAAATAAACAAGCAAGAAGTATGGATAGCTTATTTTTTGCAAGTAACTAATTCAACGATGGGTATATAAAAATGTTCATTGGCTATTGTCAAATTTGGAGGAAATGTAGATCGTCAAGATCTTTGGTAGGTCTGGAACCAGCAGAGCTATCTCAGTTAGAAACTCAAGAATAATCTCATTGGAACACCGTAGCAAAGTCAATGAAGTCATCTCTCCTTTTGTTTCTGTGTCATTCTACTCAAGATTCCTATTCCTTGGAGAATTAACTGAGCATGTTTGGTTTTGTTCAAGATACTCTTTAAGGAGCTAGCGTGTTAACTGATCAAATGCATTCTCTGTTCATCCATGTTCTAAGTTTAGCAATATTAGACTTAGAAGCAAATGCAGCATATCTAATGGAAAGTATTACAGGGTTAGAGTATTATAACAGTACGCTTAATTCATGGAGTGTTTTTTCATAGATCTAATGCCACATCTTCCAGTCTATTTCTTATCAGTAGCAAATCTGTTCATTTCATTTACATCTGCTTAAAGCTCTAAATTTCAGACACAGCAAAGTTCTACACTGCTACAGAGCACCAGTGTGTTAGTTCTGATCAAAGCATCACTAGGTAGTAGTGCTTGATCAGCGGCCCTAAATTATATTTCTCTATGCTAGAAGAAATAGTGGGTGGAATAATCATTTAGTCACAATACTTATACCCCACTCCCAACACGGTTTCAAGTTGGTTCTGAATTTTTTAGTTACATAAGCTTTGTCAAAGAAATCTTTACTTTATACTTTGAAGACTATTGTGTAACATCCCCTTGAGCAGACTTTTTTAAATTAACTAATCAATTTATAGAAACATGACCCCTTATTCAGTTCTAGTACTAGAAGCTGTGGCATTAGCCACAGGGGTATAAAGCAAAAATGTGTGTTCAGTAGAGAGAGTAGAAGCTCAATTACCAGACAAGCCCACACTCAATGAAAAATGCTTGAAATCTGTAGCTACAAGGCCACTTTCAGAGCAATGGGACAAAATGCACAGTGGATGTCCCCCTAGATACAGTGCACACATAATGCCAACATAAAACTGCTGATGAGAAATTTTTCCCGTAGGTCATTTTTTTTGTTGTTATAATGGGGAGGCAAGTCTTACTCACATGTAGTGAGTAGCAATACTACTGGCATCTAATGGGTACAGGCCTGGGATGCTGGTACACCTCCTACAATGCCTAGGACTGCACATCACAGTAAATAATCACTTGGCCCAAATGTCAATTGAGCTATAGTAGAGAAAGTCTGGGTTAGAGACATAAATTTCTAAGTAATCAACAATAGGTGATAATTGAAGTTATGGTTATAGATGAACTTGATTAGAGAGATGTTATATGAAGGTAAAAAAGTAAAAGCCCTGGGAGGAACCCCAGCATTTAATTTTCTAGTTGAGGAAATAAAGTAAAATAATTGAATGAGACTGTCCAGATAGGAAGAAAGAAAGTAAGAAGAATGTTGAGTCATGAAATGAAAGAGAAGAGAGCCATTCAAGAAAAAAAAAATTGTGTTGACAGCATTGAATAGTTTCTAAGAAGTTGCATGAATGCATAAGTACTAACAAAAATGGCTATTGGATTTATCCATATATATGTAATTAATGACAGTTATGAAAGTTCTATCATATGAATACAGAGGCAGGGAAAAAAAAGAAAGTTGTTCTGCATGTTGCTTGATTGGGTTGACTGGAAATTGAACAAATGCAGACTCAAAGTACAGATAATTCTCTTTAGAATTTATATATGAAGGAGATAAGCAAAGAGAATGAGTTTGTGAAAAAAGAAAAATTGGGAGGTTTTGTTAGTTTAAAAGTAGGGGCAAAAACACTTTACTAAAATTGACAATAGAAATCTTAATGTCTTTCAAAGAGCTAATAAATAGAATCTAATATTACGAATCTTACCACAAAGAAAACCTCAAGTCCAGATAGCTTCATTGAATGTTTACAAATATTTGAGAAGAAAGCACCAACCTTATAGGAGCTTTTCCAGACAATGTGAAAAAGAGAAACATCTTCCAAGTAATTCTGTAATGTTAACAATACTTTGAAACCAATACTGAGTGTTAAAAGAAGGGAATAATAAAGACTGATACCCCTCATAAATATAGATGAAAAACTGATCAGAAAATAGTATTAAATCAAATCTAGATTTGTAGGATTATTTAAAGAAAGCGAGAATGGACCGAACTTCTAAAATCATTTAGTGTAATTCACAAAATTAAATAAAATAAAAGAGGAAAAAGCACATGATTATCTTGGTTAAATTGGAAAAAGAGTATTTCATAAAGTCAACAACCACTCACATTAAAAACTCTTAGGCTTAGTTGAATGTACATTAATGATTGCCCTACTGAGCCATTCCTTTACAAAAAGTTGAAATCCCTGTGCTACGTTGACTAAAAGGTCATGATTAATGGAATATCTGTGGCTTGGCCCATGGAAACCTAATCAGATAGTTAGAGATGTTGGCAATTTCAGACCTGCTGACATAAATGAGTGAACAAACTTTTTGTAATCTAAACTACTGACCTGCATGGTTTTTCCTTACCACAACTCATTTCTTACATGTAGGCTCAGTCTTTTCAGTATTTGAGTTACTCGTTCAGCAGAAGCCAGTAAAAACAACTTTGTAGTAATCAGAATGTTATCTAACTGAATATTGTTTAC
>NW_012133858.1:12294230-12297023 GCF_000956105.1 Propithecus coquereli | reverse complement strand
AAATTTAGTATCATTTACTAATTATAAAACCAAAAACATCTATAGCCTACAACAAATATTCTAACACTAGAAAATACAAAGAGAATATTATTAGGTAGTATTCTAATAACATTATAGGCAGATCTCCTAGCCATGTTAGCAGAACTATACAGAATTATTGTATGTGTTCGAATTGCCAATTTAAAAATTCATTTTGATAATAAGACTTGTTATTTTCTGGAACATCATTCATAAAATTTGAACAAAGTTTACTACACACATAAACTTAGCGATATTTATTTTATTTTCAAGAATGACTCACTGCTAGTAGCACGCAGGGCCAGAAACACACACAACACAGCAACAGTTACAGGCAAGACTGGTTAGTTAGACGTGCTACTATCCCAGTTCCCAGAAATGTCAGCCTTAACTTTGACTCCATGTGTCAACACTTTATTCTCTGGCTTTTGATTTAGCATCCGTGGATTTCTTCTCACCAGGAACATCTCTATGTTGGTATTAGTTTTAATCCTTGCATGAAAATGTTAACACTTTTTTTTACATTTTCCCTATTTCTCAGCTTATATTTCTTGGGGTACAGGATTTAAAAACATGTAAGTCTTCTGAGAAACACTGGTAAGAAATTTCCGCATGGAAACATTACCCTGAAACAACTGAAGACCTTTTTTCTTTGCCCTTAAAGAAAATAGGAAAGAAGAAACTGTGTCTTTAACAGTGTTATTGTTGATGAGATATTAGAAACAGCTGTTACCTGGTGATAACATTAACACCAAGAATGAATGAGAAAAGAGATATGAAGAACTGGACTCTTTGATGACCTTTTAAAGCTATATCGACTGTATCAATCAACCTTGGAGTTTACTTCTTCATTTTCACATATGTGAATGTATCAATTAACTATTGTTGCATAACAAATCTCCCCCAAAATCAATAGTTTAAAATTAAAATCATGTATTTAAAGTTCTATTGTGAACAATTTATGCAAGGTTCAGTGTGGTGGTTCTGGTTTCAGTCAGCTGTCATCTATAGTCAGCAATGAATCAGGTTTTCCTGACATTCACTAAGCTCTCTCTCATCTTTGAGATCTTGGCTAGGACAATTTGGCTGTGGTCCATAGTCTCCCATCCTTCCAGGGTCTGATCTGAACTTATTCACTTAGCAGAGGCAGGATTCCCAAAAAAAGGAAGCAAAAGTTTTCAAGATCTCTTGAGGCCCATGCCTCTTAAAACTATCATAATTTCATTTATGTTGCATTATTTTGGCCAAAGCAAGTCATTTTCAAGAGATAGGAAAATAGATCTCACCTACTTGTGGGAGGAAATACACAGTCAAATCTCAAGGGACATGGATATAGAATATAGAATAATTGAGTTTGTTTTTACAACCTATATAGACCACAGTGATATCATAACTTCTCTTATAGTTTAAGCTAGTTTTAACCAAGAGTTTTCTTATTTACTTCAGACAAAATCCTAACTGATTTGGTAACTATGTACATATTTAGGTTGGTAAGTATGAAATGTCCTATTTTCTTAAGTACTAAATTTGACAATTGATATCTCTAACATTTCATTTTGACACTTCTTGTTTTATGTTTATTGTGAAGGTACATCCTCAGTCTTTCAAATGTATGTTTTGGCTTGTGATTATCTTTCAGAAATTTTTTTAGAGCAATTTTTGTGAAACCATGGATAAGTCAAAAATTTATGTTATTTTCAAATATGAGTTCCATTGTGGAATCAATGCAGAGCAGGCAGTTCAAAATATCAACGAAGTGTTTGGGAAGGATGTGGCTTATGAATGCACTGTACATTGATTGTTTGAGAAGTTCCGTTCTGTTGATTTTAATCTTGAAAATGAGCCATGTGGGTGACCTAGGACCAAGGTGGATGATGATGAGCCGAAAGCTGTAGTGGAAGTGAATCCATCTCAACCTATGCGTGAATTAGCAGCAAGGTTTGACGTCAGTATTCCAACAATATTGGAACATTTGAAACAAATGGGCAAGGTATAGAAGCTGGTTAGATGAGTACTGCATGAAATAAACAAGCATCGGAAGAGATACTGGCTTTAAGTTTGCCCTTCTGTGCTGTCACTACATAAAGGCAAACCATTTCTACACCGTGTTGTTACATGTGATGAAAAATGGATTCTTTTTGACAATTGCAAGCATTTGGCACAATGGTTGGATAAAAATGAAGTGCTGAAACACAGTCCAAAACCTAATATTTATCAAAAAAAAGCTAATGATGTCTCTTTGGTGTTCTAGCGCTGGTAGTATCCACTACAGCTTCATGAAACCTGGTCAATTGTGACAGTGGATGTCTACTGTAATCAATTGGCCAAAATGCTGAGGACGCTTGTGATTAAGCAGCTGAGACTGGTCAATAGAGACAGGCCAATCCTCTTTCAAGACAACGCTCGACCACATGTCTTAGAGACAATGCTGCTTAAACTACAGAGGCTGGACTTGGAAACTGTGTCAATCCACCCTGTTCACCAGACCTTGAACCAACTGATTGCCACTTCCTCCAGGCTTTGGACTACTTCTTGTAAGGAAAAATATTCAGTTTTCAACAAGCTGCGGAAAACGGTTTTCGAGATTTCATTGTCACTCGCTCTCTAGGTTTCTTCATTGCTGGCATAAACAAGCTACTGTTAAGATGGCAAAACTGTACCGATAGTTTAGGTGCATACTTTGATTAACTGTACTGCTTCTTGATTGAGAAATAATAAATTGCAATTTTAATTTGAAATCAGACATTTCAATTTAATGACCTAAGTAATTTTCTT
>NW_012133858.1:12292524-12293728 GCF_000956105.1 Propithecus coquereli | reverse complement strand
GGGCATGGTGACTCGTGCCTATAATCCTAGCACTCTAGGAGGCTGAGGTGAGAGGATCGCTTGAGCTCAAATACCAGCCTCAGCAAGAGCAAGACCCCATCCCTACTAAAAATGAAAAAAAATTAGCCAGCATGGTGGCTTGCTCCTGTAATCCCAGCTGCTTGGGAGGCTGAGGCAGGAGGATCATTTGAGCCCAGGATTTTGAGGTTGCAGTGAGCTATGATGATGCCACTGCACCCTAGCCAGGGAGACAAGAGCAAGCCTCTATCTCAAAAAAGGAAAACAAAAAAAATAAAATGAAATGACATTCTGCTATTCCTTAGGTCACAACACATTTTATTATTGAGAATTTTCTAATATTACCATTAATTGGTCATCATTTTCCTAACCACTTATTTTTAGACAATATTTAACAGTATAATGCTTTTGAATCTCTGCTGTAATGTGGAAATAATATGGTTAACATCTCTCATAATTCTATCAGAGTATTAAATGAAGTATCTTTGTAAAGAGTGGCATTTTATATTCCTTTTCAAAATTCATTCTCTTCAGTCACAGACAGCAAAAATAATTCTATACTCTCAGAGCTTGTCTTCCTTCACTCACAATGGTTTACTCCCATTTTTATTCCTCTGTCAAAAAACTACCTATTCTGACCTTTTTCCTGTGTTAGATAATGGGGTCATCAAGGCCAGATAATCTATTTGTATAGTTTAGTTGAGACATAAGGGCCACACTTACTTCCCATCACTTGAAAGGTCACCTAAATTATGCCTATTGTTTTTGAACTGAGAACACAATTTTTATTATTTTTACAGGCTGAAAGGAAAACCCCTTTAAGAGTACTCCATCCTGAGCGGGGTGCAGTGACTCATCCCTGTAATTAATCCCAGCATTTTGGGAAGCCAGGAGTTCAAGAACAGCCTGGGTGACATAGTGAGACTTCGTCTCTACAAAAAAAATTTTTAAATGAACTGGATATAGTGGCATGAACCTGTAGTCCTAGCTACTCAAGAGATTGAGGCAGGAGGATTGTTTGAACTCAGGAGTTCGAGGTTGCGGTGAGCTATCATCGTACCACAGCACTCCAGCCTGGGTGACAGAGTGAGGCCCTGTCTCTAAAAAGAAATAAATAAAAAAGTGCTGCATCCTTAAGAATAAAAACTGCCCTGGCAAGAGCTCAGGGAACTTCTATTACTGTTTT
>NW_012133858.1:12290192-12290825 GCF_000956105.1 Propithecus coquereli | reverse complement strand
AGCCACTGCCCAGCATCCTGAGAGAGTATCATACTGCTTTCTACAGAATGCAGACCACTTTCACACCATCCTAAAGTCAAAAAATTCTAAGTCGAACCATCATATGTTGGAAACCATGTGTATTAGCATTCATAGTCTTCCCCATGTGAAACACATGACTTTCTCAATTTGTCCTTCTTTCTTTCTCCCCCAAACCCTAGCATGGCAATTGATTTAGAATGGGAATGCTCCATAAAGGTTTATTGGAATAAGTTGTTTAGTCTTAAACCATAGGAAGCTTGATATTGCAGGCAGATACAAATTAGGATGTTCTCATCCCCTACAGAATGTGGCTGGCAGAATCAATTGTTAGAAGACAGCTTTTACTCTGCTGTCTCTCTTACTTTGTGGACTTCAATGGTACAGAGGAGCATTGTTTACATCATTACCCATCTTTACTGCTGTTTATAGTCTATGTAGAGAGAAAAAGGCAAATCAACCACAAGACCATTACACAAAATAAGGCAATCATTATGACTCAATCATTATTCTGAGTTTTTGACAGTCATCCTATTTCTTTGAAAATGTGTTCATGCAGCCTATTGCCTTCATAATATTATTTTTATTAGCAATATTTGTTAAATAATCTACTAA
>NW_012133858.1:12288834-12290137 GCF_000956105.1 Propithecus coquereli | reverse complement strand
GGCAATTGATTTAGAATGGGAATGCTCCATAAAGGTTTATTGGAATAAGTTGTTTAGTCTTAAACCATAGGAAGCTTGATATTGCAGGCAGATACAAATTAGGATGTTCTCATCCCCTACAGAATGTGGCTGGCAGAATCAATTGTTAGAAGACAGCTTTTACTCTGCTGTCTCTTACTTTGTGGACTTCAATGATACAGAGGAGCATTGTCTACATCATTACCCATCTTTACTGCTGTTTATAGTCTATGTAGAGAGAAAAAGGCAAATCAACCATAAGAGCATTACACAAAATAAGGCAATCATTATGACTCAATCATTATTCTGAGTTTTTGACAGTCATCCTATTTCTTCAAAAATGTGTTCATACAGCCTATTGTCTTCATAATATTATTTTCATTAGCAATATTTGTTAAATAATCTACTAAATGTTTGCTTTAAAATATCTGTGTGTATATGTGTGTGCACACACACACCTGGGGGGTAATGTGATAATTTCTTAGTGTTTGTGTATAAGACCATTAATATTTAGTAGGGATTTTAGTCTAATTAATATTGTAAAGGTTATGTGACTGGGAATCACATAGCAACCTGCTCAAATATCTGTAGAGAAAACAATCCAATACCTAACATATAGCCACAATTAAGTAGTCTTTGAGACATATTGACAGATAAGGCCTTCCACACTCTGAACTTTGCCTGTATTTTCAGCCCCATTTCTAAATGTTGCCTCAAATGAACCTCATCTTCCACATCAATCTTGACTGCCGGTTGTACTGCCTTTAAGTCTTTGAACATATTGCCAAGAATGACTGCCACTGTCAAAAATAAAAATCTTATAGTCCAGTTCAACTGTTACCCATTGAATCCCTCAATAGCCCTTAAAATACAGTATTTTGTTCCTCTCCCTCTAGTACTTTAATTCTCCCATAAGATGTCTCTCACAACAATAATATTAATAATAAAGTGCTAAGCACTTTAAAGAAATTTTCTAATTTAATACTTGCATTGACCCTAAAAGGAACACACTAGTATTCTGTTTACATACAAGGAAGACATTGAGGAATAGAAAGGTAAAATAACTTGCCTCATGACATCCAACTTCTAACTGGCAGAACTGGGATCCAGCCTGGCCTGTCTGTCTACAGTATCTTGCATTAATAGCCTTATAGTGAGTATTATCTTTATCTGTATCTTTTCTCTATTAGACTTTGTAGTGTTCTGCAGCGGAACTTGTGTTTTATTTATTCTTCTTTTTATATAAGTGATTTGTGTTCTTAATTTATATAGAAGTAATATGTGC
>NW_012133858.1:12288472-12288784 GCF_000956105.1 Propithecus coquereli | reverse complement strand
TTATATTATTTATTTAATTCTCACAATAGTCCTTTCAGATCATTATTAATATCATCACCTCAACTTCATAGACGATAAAATGAGGTTTAGGTAGGTTAAATCACTTATCAAAAATTATACAAGAGCAAAAGATGTGTCAGGACTGTTCCCCAGACAGTCAGCTTTCAGAATTCCATTCTTATCCAAGGCCAGTCCTCTCCCTTATTGTACTCCGGCATATGGCTTTCACATTCCTGCTGGATACCCTCCTCCACATTCCTGTTTTTCCCCACACCTCTCCCTTTATCCCATCGAGGCCATCTTTGGTTCCAA
>NW_012133858.1:12284536-12285947 GCF_000956105.1 Propithecus coquereli | reverse complement strand
TTTTAAAAAGAGCATAAAATAACTCTAAAAACATTCAGAACATACTAGCTAAACCTTGTTGAAGCAAAACTTTATTCAAATGGGTACTGATTATTAGACATATTCCACTTTGTGTAGTTACTATATTCTACAAATATTCAAATAGCATGGTAACATTTTATACAGCATTTTAATTTAAAAATCGTGGAAAATAAACATTTTTCAGTTGGGGAAATAGGGTTATAATAATAGAAACATATCACTATTGGCTAAGATGTTGATGTTTTTATGTCATACATGTTGGCATAAATAATTTGAAAAAAACTTTTCTCAAAGGACATAAGCTATCCAATTTTCCCATTTATTGAATAAGGATTCTTTTCCCCAGTGTATGTTTTTGTCTGCTTTGTCAAAGATTAGATGGCTGTATCTGCACTAGAATGTTTATAGCAGCACAATTCCCAATTGCAAAGATGTGGAAACAACCCAAGTGCCCATCAATACATCAGTGGATTAATACAATGTGGTATATGTATACCATGGAGTTCTACTCAGCCACAAAGCAATGGTGATCTAGCACCTCTTGTATTATCCTGGATAGAGCTGGAGCCCATTCTACTAAAGTGAAATATCACAAGAATGGAAAAACAAGCACCATATGTACTCACCATCAAATTGGTATTAATTGATCAAAACTATGTGCACGTATAGTAGTAACATTCATTGGGTGTTGGGCAGGTGGGAGGGAGGAGGAAGGGATGGGTATATTCACACCTAATGGTTGTAGTGCACACCGTCTGGGGAATAGACACACCTGACGCTCTGATTCAGGTGGGGCAAAGGCAATATATGTAATCTAAGCATTTGTACCCCCATAACATGCTGAAATGAAAATTTAAAAAAATAAAAAAAGGACATAAGCAATAAAATATTAGAAGAGAAATAGAAAATAGAACCAATGCTAATAGAAAGAAATCAATCCTAATTTATAAGGCATCATCTGAATATCCTGTGTTCTGTGCAAAAATAAGAACACAGCAAGCTAGGTAGATTTTTATCATAAAGAGGTAATTCACCATGGCTTCAAGAAAGATAAAGAATTTACTAGAACTAAATACTAAAATACATTTTCATTTGGTATGTTATAAAATTGATTTTTGAGAGTAAACAGTCTCAACTACAAATTCACAACCAATGCAAAATCTGATTTATATAAATGTTTTTAATGATTTATATAAAGCTAAAGAATATGTTCAAAATATCTCAGTGGAAGCTCTTCTACAAGAAATATAAGCCAAGGAGGAGAAAGCAATTTGTTACAAATATGTAAATACACAGGGTTTTAACACATGATTTAAATCAAGTTAAAACTTATAATGTATAGAAAAGAGAAAATCCCTTAGAAAAGTTTCTCTAAGTATCTTAGTTCATT
>NW_012133858.1:12282141-12283076 GCF_000956105.1 Propithecus coquereli | reverse complement strand
CTTACCAAGAATCTGCATTTATGAAAGGCAAGACTAAGCTGTAGTGCATGTAGGGAGTACTAGGTTTTACTTTTCATCTCATACATGAGGTGTCAGTATGATTAGGGATTGTTGGTTAACTGCTTTGGAGAAGTCAAAGCACTAATTAGAGATGAGTGCTAACAGCAGCCATCCCCACATGTTTTAACGTACGGGGAGCTTGGGGGACAAGACTCAGAAATGTATTATTTCCTTAGATTTTTCTGAAGGTCATTTCTAAAGAGATACTCTTTAGAGGCTCTCTCAAATAAAATGATTGGATCTGAATGAAATTCAAAGCTTTGTATTTTAAGATGAATTTTGGAAATAGAACTTAATAACCAAATGAATTATGTTAATATAATCTTTTTATAAGCATTGTAAATAATTGATTGAAATTTTATAGAGAAATTTTAAAACTTCACATTAGTTGTCCTTTAATTAGAGTATAAATATTATAGCTAGTAAACGGCTAACAATTCATACGAGATGTCAACATATTCCCAGATTCTAATTGAACATAAAATATATGTGTATATTTATATTATAACTATTTGTAAAAGTATTTCAGATAATAGTGCATATATGTAAAATAATAATACAAATAAATAGTCCTTACAGATAAAGAAGCTGGAAAAGCAACCAAAATCCACAATAGAGAAGTCAGCTAGTAGAGACAGTGTTTTAATATACACTTTTTATGGAATCATAGAATGCTATGGTGGAAGGGAACTTTTGGCTCTCTTTTCCAAGTATTTAATAGTCAAATGGATAATGTGAGGCCCCAAATGGCAAAGGCTGAATGTCCCTTTTAATGGTCAGGTCCAGCTCTAATAAAATCAGTGTTTCATGTATTATATAAATCTTGCTACCATCTGCCTTCCCGAATACCTCTTACCACACAAATAATTTAGTAT
>NW_012133858.1:12279216-12279611 GCF_000956105.1 Propithecus coquereli | reverse complement strand
CCTTCCAAAGTGCTGGGATTATAGGTGTGAGCCACTGTGCCCAGCCTTCTTAGTATATTTAAGCATCTCAGCAATCTATGCTCAATGTTTTTCTTGAATTTCAAAAAGCTAGTTCCTTTTTTTGGATTTTAGTATCATGAACAACTGAAAGAATGTTTATCTTTTATTAGGGAAAGAACAGAAATGTTTAGTGATAGGATGCTATGTTAGGAATTATGATATATGTGTTTCAATACTAGTTCAGTCACTTTCTAATAGTGACTAACAAACTATAAGAAATGGTTTGGGACAAACTATAAGAAATAATAACCTGGGAGGAATTTTAAAATTATTATTACTCATAATTTTAATTCTAGATTAGTAAATATGTGGAACCCTGTCTCTTGTTGATGTTA
>NW_012133858.1:12276225-12276541 GCF_000956105.1 Propithecus coquereli | reverse complement strand
TATTACTATTTTGATTAATCGAAGATATCTCTTTAGTTCCTGCCCTTTTCATCTACCCTTCCCTACTTTTTGCTTATTTTATAGTTGAAATTTCTTGCAATGATTAATACAGAATGTCAGGATCAATTCAAATATTAGAACAATAAAGAAGAAAAACAAGAAATTCTTATAGCTTTCTAATGCTTCTCGCTGAAAAATAGTACTCTCCTTTCCTCCCATCTTTCTCTTTTTTTCTCCACTAGATACCAGAGGAAGGGTTACATGGGTCATAAAGACTTACATTACTTTTTCTTTTAAATTGACTTTTTTTTTTTTT
>NW_012133858.1:12274179-12276175 GCF_000956105.1 Propithecus coquereli | reverse complement strand
ATTCTACTCTCTGTCTCCATGAGATCAATTTCAAAACATTTTTTAAAAGTTATAGTTGCCAACACTTAGGAAATGGCAATATAACTTACTACAGATTTTTTGTCACCAATTTCATAAAGTATTCAAAGTAAATCCTAAGCCATCTAATTTATATAATTTAAAGGTGTCTTAATTGTTGAGTGTGTTCTAATCACCAGATGCTTGTGAATACAATGAAGGGTAACTAATAGATCTATTATTCTTAATCTTATTGTGAAAATGTCTAAAAAAGAGTCACCACTCTTTTGTTACTCCCGCATGTGATCTGAAAACCCTTGAAAGACTAGACCTTATTCTTCTCCACACTCCTCTAACTTCCGTACCCTATCAAATGTCAAAGGAAATTGTAAAAGCATGTGTTTGGTCTGTTACCTTGCAGTCAAGCTGTTAGCAATTCTGTTCCTTTTCCCTCAGCTGTGTGCTATCCTGAGCCAGTCTGAGAAACAGAAGTAACAAATAAACAGAGAGTTGGGTTATGCGCCATTATTAGAATTTTCACATATGTTTCAGTCCTACAGTGACAATGCAAGACAGGTCCAAACGTAGCAGCAGGCTGCAGAACCTTCATTTGCTTCTCCAAAATGTGTTGACTCAAATTTTGCAGGATCTTGTTTGATATTCGTAGAAGCCTTTTCAGCCAATAATGAATGTCTGTAGCTGAGGATCAAATCTGGAGCTGGAGGATCCACACTAAATGTTTTACTACAAATAAGAATCCCTGTAGCTGGAATGAATAAGCTGTATTTATTTATACCTTGGCCATGAACATTTTGAAAGCTGCATATTCAGCAATGACATATGGTGCACTGAAGTCCTAAAAATCTATTTTTTTTTAAACAGAGATGTTCCTTGGCTTTTTCTCACTGCTCATGTTACTACAGGCTGCCGTGATAATACTATTTTTATAGAACCTCAAAAGGAAATTCTGATAAAATACTACACTGTTTAGGAGTTCCCATAACATAATCCATCTACTACTTCTAGAAATGTGTTTCAAATAAAAACATGCATGGTTTAACATACATCCCTCTCTCAATATTAAATAAATTTAAATTCCAGACTTCTTTGCTAGAATTTGAAACTTCCACTCACTGCCCTAGTTACTCTCTATAAATACATCATAGGAACAGTAATTTTGAGATAACTATTCCGTAGAGGACTTACATTATCAGAGGGTCAAACCTGGCCTGCTATTATCGCTATTAATCTTCCTCTCTCAGTGACAGCAATCCTTCTGGCAGCCTCTGAGTCTTACAGATGCTTTGTAGCTCAGTCACCCAGAGGGAGTTCCAACTTTAAAAATCCTTTTTTTAATGCAATGGAAGAAAGTAGAATGAAGGAGTGCAAGCCATTTTCTATAAGGTCATTTCAAAAGGGAATCATCATGAATGCGTGAAGTTTTTTTTTTTCAGCTTAAAGAAACATGTTTATTTTCTTGGGTACCGTATCATGACATACCATTTTCCTGTTTTATCCATTTAATAATCTTTATTGTAATTACAAGAAGCAGCAGCAAGTCATCTTCAAGTTAAAGAATACATACTATATTATGTAAGAATATCAAGCTACCTTAATGTGTTTGGTAATCTCCTATCTCCCTGCCTCTTGCTGTTCAGCTGTTCATTTTATTTTAAAAGGATTTGCACAGCATGGTAACATGCAAAACTGGAAAGGAAAATAGAACATGCTACAGATGAGGAAACTGAAGCATACAGACTTGGAGTGATTTAGCCGTGAGTGGACAGAGAAGTAGTGGCTAAGATTAATTTTCTTCTGAATGTCTATCATTAAATAATATAACATATATGCCTCTGCACAAAATAACTTCTAGGTTTTAAGCAATACTAAAATCGCTATTGTGACTAACAGAAGTACCTAAACAACTCTAAGCCATTTTATTTTCTTACTGATATGCAATTTTCCTAAATTATAGACCTAATCCTATATTGTTAGTACA
>NW_012133858.1:12271135-12273074 GCF_000956105.1 Propithecus coquereli | reverse complement strand
AACACACCAAAATATTAATAATACTGATATTTACTTAGCACTTTCTAAATGCTAGATACTGTGCTAAGAATTTAGCAGATATTTCATACTAAAAATGATTCCCATTTTGCAAAAGGAGGGACCAAAAGCTAATTTTATATAATTAGCTCACATTGAGAGATTATAGAACTTATCCAAGATCATACAATATACGTACAGTAGAGGTAAAATTGAAATGAGCATAGACTTATTCAAAAGCCTGCATAAACTACTATGTGTAGTGAAAAAAGGCCATTGTAACTAGTTGGTAGAAGGTGTTCATTGTATTTGACATTAGGAAATTTGAAATTTATTCTGTAGCCAAAGTAATAGAATATAATCTACCATATCATTTATTTGTTATATGATCAAGTTTAGGTTCAAATTTTGGAGATCTGAGATTGTCTGATAAAGCACTCTCAATTCCCACTCAGATTTAAAAGCGAGAAATATTGTCAAAGGTAATGAAGCTATAAAAAATGCATTCAGTTAAATATTTTTTATAATGAATACAGATCCGTTTTGTGATATTTTTCTGCAATGTTTTTTTACAAAATAAAGTGACATTACTTTATATTTAGTGTTTTTCAAATTTTAATCAAAGGAATTAACTTGGACAATTTTAAAAATCAAGTATTACAAAATGCTTCATAACAAAGCAGTAATTCACTGCCTTACCACATATTTCTACCAGTTCTGCTCCTCGGAGGCAACCAATAAGCCTAAATAATACATAGTCTTATTCCACTACTTAAGGATTTGTGAATTTAGGCGTCGTCTCTTCATTTTGTGCAAAGAGGTGAGAATTTAGCTTATTAATACTACTGCTTTATTTCTTTAAATCCAGTAGTTATCACTATTCTAAATTTCTTTTCACTTCAACATTCAGACTGCATTCCTAAACCCTAATTTTTTTGTTTCATAACTCATAAATTCCCCATTTGTCTCCTCAGCCATAGGTTACTGAATGGCTCGCCATTTGGTAAGAAACCTCGGTTGCACATTCCATTGCCCGCCTCTTACACATCGACTTTCCCGGTTTTAGAGTGACTAATATTTACATTTTATTTTGAAGCTATAGCTCTCTTCCATTATTGACTATAGAGTTATTTAAAAAATGGACAACCATATCATATCATTTATATTGTATGGTAATGTAAGTGTTCTTCACTAAAAATCAAGATGTATGCTAAAATTATCTTTATTCTCTTCGTATCCAAAAAAATCACAATTCTTATGCTTCTCAGTAGTGGATGTTCTTGCCACCAAATTTCCTAGGATTCTTCTGACTTGCACTGCCCCAGTTGCCCTGAACTCATCCCCAAGTTTCCCCAAGCTAGCTGCAGGGTGTTCAAAGTGAGTATGAGGAAGAGAGAAGGAAAATATCTTACTGTTTAAGACTTTCTATTAAACCATCAGATTTTATTAACACATCTTACCACCATTATCTGATTCCTCGGCACTGAGTCCAGAGTTTCTGTAATGTTCAATGAACCTGACTTGATTCTTTCCCAGGCTTCAGTTCTCTCTGAGCATGGTCCATCTTTCAGCTTTGTCTGCTACTCATCCATCAACCTTATTCCACTTTCATTTTGTCTACTAAAATATATCATGAAACACATTGCTCACCATATTTTTTTACTATTGACATTTATTTTCTTAATTATTTTTCTATTATTTTAAGGCAAGAAGAATAATATGTGCACTCAGTTCACCATAATGAATCAGTACTGGTATTACTATTTTGATTAATCGAAGATATCTCTTTAGTTCCTGCCCTTTTCATCTACCCTTCCCTACTTTTTGCTTATTTTATAGTTGAAATTTCTTGCAATGATTAATACAGAATGTCAGGATCAATTCAAATATTAGAACAATAAAGAAGAAAAACAAGAAATTCTTATAGCTTTCTAATGCTTCT
>NW_012133858.1:12270223-12270505 GCF_000956105.1 Propithecus coquereli | reverse complement strand
CTTGTGATTTTTGTAACTTTTTTTGACATAAGTCAGTCAATATGTGAACATTCATTTATGATTGAAAATGCATCTAGACTCTGAAAATACAAACCAATAATGCTGAGATATAGCTGCATAAAACGTCTTTATAAGCAAATCTAGATATTTTAAACTTCTAGATATTCTCTTGTCCTCCTTCAGTCATGGAGTGAAGTTTTGATAATTCTCCTGAGGAATATATGGCAAGAAAGTCTAAAGTACAAACCACATCAGCACCACTGAAAAACAATCAAAGTAGTT
>NW_012133858.1:12266816-12268894 GCF_000956105.1 Propithecus coquereli | reverse complement strand
TTACCTCTTTATGTTTTGATACCATTCTTGCCTTCATTGGTTTTGAAGTGAATTGCAAGTAATCTGTTACTAATGATAAAGTACACATTTAAAAAAATAATTTTTAAAAGATTCAAATTATCCCTATAGTAATTTTACTCTA
Organism: Propithecus coquereli; assembly: GCF_000956105.1. Taxonomy (NCBI): domain Eukaryota; kingdom Metazoa; phylum Chordata; class Mammalia; order Primates; family Indriidae; genus Propithecus; species Propithecus coquereli. The sequence goes on along the minus strand of NW_012133858.1, from coordinate 12,268,752 downwards.
CTTTCATTCCAATCTCCTTTACTTGAGGGAGGGACAAAAGGAATAAGTTATTAATAACTTCATCCAATCTATGAAATTCATTGATATTGAGCACATCATACAATCTATGCTATAGCCAGTAGTGAGTGACTACAATCCATGTATTTTATTTGTGCTTTATTTTCCTTCATAACTATATTCATTTGTTTCATCAAGCTTTGGGTATCCCAATGAGAATGTGCTTCCCATGTGTGTACCATCTGTCCTATTTTCTCTTTTGTTTTCCCTGATTCAAAAATATCACTTCCATGTGCATAATGAGGAACCTTATTCTATTACCATTTTACACTCTCAATTGGATTCTTATCACAGGTATTGAAACGTGTCAAAGTCTCTCCTATCAGTAGAAAAAATAATGTCTCAGCGACAACAACAAAAGTATCTTCCCTCAAATCCATATTTATGGATACTTCTCTCCTTCCTATTCCTTCATTTCCTCCTTAAAGACATTTTTAAAGACCTTGATTTATACTTCACTTGTTATTTCTTTACCTCCAATTTACTTCTCAAAACATTCCAGCCTGGCTTTCATTACTCTCTTGAAATTGCTCTCCTGAGGTCACCAAGGACTACTGTGTCGCTAAACAAAATAGATATTGTGGAGTTCAAGAGTAATGTAATTCTTGGCAGTACTTGGTGTGACCACTCCTTCATTGTAGCAACTCTCTTTTCCCTAGGCTTCCATGGCACAGAATACTCCTGAGTTAGCCCCTGCTTTTTTTGTCATACTTTTTCTGTCTCATGCCCAACTTGTCAATTAAATATTTAGAGTTCTTCAAAACTTATTTATAAATTCTCCTTTCTTCTCATACTTAAAATTTTCCCTAGGAAATTTTATTTGGCTACTACATGTGTGCAGATGACTTTCAAATTGATGTCTTCATCCTAGACTTCCTCATAAACTTGTCATCTCCACTTGGATATCTCCACAACAAAAATTATAATCTTATCCTCACTCTGCCACTTACCTGGTCATATCCTATTCTCTTCTACCTCAGTTGAAGGCCCCACCATGCATCCTGTCATGCAAGCTGGAAATCTTGACCTCTCCTTTCCTCAACCATCGCACCACATTTCCAGTTCATCTTAATGATGAACTGGACCCTGTCTCTTTTACCTTATAAATCTTTCTTAAATCCGTCCTTTATTAGATATTTCCAAGGCTACCATTCTAACCTAAATCACTCAAATCTCTGCAAACAAGCAAACAAACAAAACCTCTGACTTATTTCTCTGTCATCCACTGTGATAGTCACCTAATGAGTTACGTCACTGTAGGTAGATTTAACTTTACATCACAAATCTTATCATCTTACCCATATTCTTAAGACATGTTACCCAATGTCTTAAAAGACATTCTTAAATGTCTTTCTATTGCATTAAGTATAAAGGACAAACCTTAATGTGGTCTGCAGACTGCCGCATGATCTGGCCCCAACTTACCTTTTTAGCCTCAACTTATATGTTTTTGCCAGGCACACTGCACACAGCACACATAATACATTTATCTTGGAGGGGAATACTAATGTATAGAATCTTCTTCATTTTCCCATTTACATGATACAATTATCCAACGTTTTATTGTAATAATCAGCTCTGTGTTATATGCAAATGTCAAAACTACTTCTGTCTTTATCTGTTAAGATTGATCACCTGGTAATTTAACTATTTCTTTTAGATCTCTATACAGTGTTTATGTAGACAATTGGGCTTTGGGCATCATTCATTCATTTTTAAACCCATTTATTTAACAGGTATTTACTAAGCACCAATCAGTCAAAAGGTTTTTGGTGATCTGATATAAGGGGAAGAAAGTCAGGGGGTAGCACCAGGCTGGGAATCTGATATTGTTAATGGGTTGGAGATGGAAATGGCCTATAATATAGTAGCACTCATG
>NW_012133858.1:12263874-12265906 GCF_000956105.1 Propithecus coquereli | reverse complement strand
ACATGTCCATTGGCCATTTTTATATCTTCTTTTGAAAAAACAATGTTCATGTCTTTTGCCTGATTTTTAATGGGGTTATTTGTTTTTGTTGTTGATGATTTGTTTGAGTTCTTTATAGATTCTGGATATTAGCCCTTAATCAGATGTATAGTATGTGAATATTTTCTCCCATTCTGTAGGTTTTCTATTTACCCTATTGATTGTTTCCTTTGCTATGTAGAAAGTTTTCAATTTAATTACATACCATTTATTTATTTTTATTGTTGCCGTATTTGCCTTTGTGATTTTAGTCATAAATCTTTGCTAAGGCCAATGTCTAGAAGAGTTTTTCTTATGATTTCTTCCAGAATTTTTGTGGCTTCAGGTCTTCCATTTTAGTATCTATCTTGCATAAATATTTGTAAGCGGTGAGAGATAGACATCCTGTTTCATTCTCCTGCATGTGGCTATCCAATTTTCCCAGCATCATTTATTGAACATGGTGCCCTTTCCCCATGTTTCCCCAAAGAGATTATGTTTCTAATCTCTTTGTCAAAAATCAGTTGGTCATAGCTATATGGTTTTATTTCTGAGTTCTCTATTCTGTTCCACTGGTATCTGTATCTATCTTTGCAGGAGTGTCATGGCAGTTTGGTTACTATAGCCTTGTAGTATAATTCAAAGACAGGTAATATGATTCCTCCAAATTTATTCTTTTTGCTTAAAATTGCTTTGGTTATTTGGGCTCTTTTTTAGCCATTATCTCTTGACTCTGTTCCAATCTCTTATTTCTTTTGAAACTCCAGTGAGAATGTTTTAGAGATCTCAGTCTTAACCTCTCAATTCTTTCTTTTTATTGCCGTCTATGCTACCTCAATTCTCTAACACCTTCTTCAGTTGTGTCTAATCACAACTTACAGTGAGTTTTTATTTGGGATTCTTTAAGTTTTTATTTTTGGAAATTCTAGAATTTCATTGATTTTTAAATACTTTTCTATAAATTTATCATTGATTCTATATTTTTATACTTAATAAATACAGCTATATCATCATCTGTGCATAACTATGTGAAGCATTTTTGGGGTCTGTTTTTCCTTGTTTTACTTGTGGTCTATGCTTTCCCTGTGCCTTTATTTTGAGCTTTTTATTTTACACTTGAATATATTTATAGGATTACCTGTAGACCTAGTAAGTTTCAGAGATGATTAAGGTTTACTTCTTCAAGTGGCCTAGAGCCTCTGGTAGTTCCTCCATCACCTTAAACAGATTTTTTTGGACCATTCAGGTAATATAAATTTGAGTTGCAATTCAGTTTAATGGCTGACTTATATGTGCAACATTCTAGAAATAAGTATGTTAGTTTTATTCTTTCACCTTGCTGTACTGAGTACCAAGGCAATTTTCTTTACATTCTATTATGACTTTGCAGGGAGAAGGTGATTGTTGACTGCCATTTTAGCCTTTGGAGTCCCAGCTTTATATAACAAATATACTTAGCACTATCCATCTTGGGCTAGCCACCCAAAGGATTAAGCATATACTTTTCAGTAAAAGTCCTAAATTCAAAGTATATTTAGTACTCTGTCTACCTCTAGCTTTATATCTTCACTTACATTTGTCCCTAATAATTCTTATACCAACTTAGGGCACAGACTTGAAAAGTCTGTAATTCTATAATTAACTATGAACTGTACTGTAAGCCTTCACTGTTACAAGGAGTGAAAACTTGGGCTCTAAGAGTTAAAGTGGACTTTACAGTACTTTTAGTAGAATGACCATTTTATATTTTTACATTTTTTTATAGTACATTTTTGATGTTTCATGCATGTATTTCTTGATTCTCCAAATAGGTCATAAAGTAACTGAAAGGTAGCAAGGTTTTTTCTTACATCTCTGTTCTCATCTGTAAACTGCTTGATGCCTAGCATTTACATATTTTGATTTACTGAAATTTGGCAGTCTTATTTTTCTAAAGATACATTTCCATCCCTTGAGAAGGTGAAAACATCAGAATAAATTTGAAAAGCCCTGAATGTGTCACAATTAGCTTTTA
>NW_012133858.1:12256623-12263359 GCF_000956105.1 Propithecus coquereli | reverse complement strand
AGTAATAATGAATAAAAATTGGAATATAATTTATGTTTGCAAGTATTATATAAATACCAAAATATATAGATCATCTGAAGAGAATATTTAGTACACATTTAAGGATATACCCTAAATTTTTCTTCTCAATTTATGAATTTTGTCTCCTAGCCAAATAAAATATCATAAAAATTTTTGCCAGATAAATGGTCCACTTCAGAAGAGTCTTGCGGTAGAGAACATTTTTGGAAATTACCAGTTTGAATTGTATTGACTTTCAAAAGTTGGGAGAAAAATCTGACCTTTGAAGAACTAGAACTGATTCTAATAGGGTATTTAGAGAGATGCTCCATGGAGTTCAGTAAAAATCAATACCAAACTCCATTGTGGTTCCTTTTTTCCCCAGTGGCAACTTATTTCTAAATGTGAGAGAAAGATACAATAATCCAGTTACCCAATTATTACACTATTGAATTATCAAGAAACACTTCAAATCTTCTTCTTCTTCTTTTTTTTAACCTTGCTTTAGAGCTTTTTAATCCACTAAGAGTACTAGTGATCCTTAATGCTTTATGGCAGAATCAGAGGATGAATCATCTTGGCTTCTTGGCAACGAAAGTTGCTGGTAAATTTAGTCTCTAAAAGAAGATTGTCTGCATTTTGTGAGAAGTAGAAGATGTCAGTTAAACCTATTTAAAACAAAATTTGAATAGATTTAAATTAACTTATGTGCTCTAATTGTCACATTTTAGTTAAATGTTTTATTTTCTGTGTCCAATAAAAAGTAATAATAATAAAACATGTCCTGAATTCCTGTAGCCACAATAACCACCTGATCCTCAGATAATGAATTGATGAGAATAATGTATGAAGTACTATTTTAAATGAAAATGTATTTGTATGTGTATTAGTATTTCCTTTCTTTCATTCCCTTTTTTACATTTTTCATCCAGATTAGTCCAATAATCCCAAGATCCTGGGTCACTGAAAGTCTGTCTTCATTTCCCACCTGGATTCAATAAATGGAATGTGTGTGGCCTTGTACAAATCACTGGGAGCGACCCCTAGGCAAATACTGTCCTTGAGGCACTGCAAGTCCAATAGAGAGAGAGGGCATATATACAATGACTATCACATAAATCAAAAAGTCATAATGACTATAAAAAGGTTCTATAAACATTCTGAGAATTTAGAGATGATGGCTTGCTTTTAGGGTTGTCATAAAGGTGGTTTCGAACACTTAAAAAAAGAAATATGTAGAATAGATTGCTTTGTAAGTAGAATAAGGAACATGAAAAATTCACAGAACTGGACAAATGCAGTTTGTAAAGGCCACACATGTCCTCTGGTTTTGGGTGAAGAATGGTGCCTAGTGAAACATGGTGGAATATTAGGCCAAATAGGGAAATTTCTCCATGAAAGTTGATGGTTGATGAATGTTAGTTTTCCTCTGTACTGAAAATTTTAGTTCTCATTTGTTTTAAGAAATAAAGCCTCCAACTCATTAGATGGCAATCATACTAGGTTTGCCCTTTTTTAAAGGGTAGCTTCAATAGAAAATATAACTCATTATTTTTTATATCTCAGTTTTCAAGACTTTATTCAGCAAAAGTAGAGAAGAGCTTATTTTAGTATCAATCAAAATATTAAATAAAAATGGTCAGTATTGTAGAGCTCAGGAATTATCCATAAGAAGACCATTGGGAAGTGAAAGAACTCACGAATATCTGCTGTAAAATTCAGGTTAGGCATTGGTATCAAAGAGGGGAAGATTTGTAATTGACTTTCTCAGGGCAGATTATTCAGGGAAATCCTGTACTTGGGATATGATAATGTCAAGACTGGCCTGCCTTTAGTTTGCATCAACTTGAAACAGCCAGAGGAATCAGTGCATATTATTTCCTCCATGTGAAAGTGTACTATTACATGGGGTAAGTCTGCATGGCAAAGCACAAGGAGACAGTGCGAAGCTTACAGTAGGTAATGGTCAACAACTAACTTCACACTGTTACTGTGGGTATAATGGAAAAAATGTTGGACTTGGAGTGAAGAAAAAAATAGATGTAAATGACAACCTAAGTTTAAGCTTGGATGGCAGGTCTATCACTAGATATGTGACCTTGAGCAAACTGTGAATCTCCTGGGCTTCAATTTCCTCATCTTTCAAATAGGGATAATAATTTCTGCCATATCCATTTCAATGTCATGAAAGTCAAAAAAGATAATGGGGATAGAATGGTTTGAAAATTGTCAGTTGCTAGAATGAATAATTATGTTGCAGTTATTTCAACGGAGTCTTGTATGTGAATTCGAAGGCCTCTTAAAAATTACCTTACTTGTCTTACTGTGATGTGGGCAACTTAAATTATCATGCTTTAGTTTCCTCATATGTAAAATTAGAATAATAATGGTATCTACCTCTAGGGTTTTTATGGGAATTATATTAATCAGGCAGTGATTATACAGGAATTATACAGTGCTTAGAACAATACCAGGCATATAATAAACTTCATTTAAGTATCTGTTATACTAATTAGTTAATTATCAATCTAGGTGTGTTTAGAACAGGGAAATGTTCAGAGGAGCTAATAAACTAGAAAAACAATTTTCAAAATACAGGTTAGGCTACTTGGATGAGAAACACCTGGGATATTTTTCTCAAATGCAGATTTCCAGGAAGGACTCAAGAACAATTGAGTCAAGATTTCCTAAAGCTGGGACCTTAGGAATTTTTATTTATTTTTATTTTATTCCCCGGGTGGCTCTTATTCCCAGCAAAGTTCTAAAACAATTAAGCTAGAATCTAGTTTGAACTTTCATCCATTCACAATATACATTTATTTTCCTGCTGAAATGTATTATGATTGTCAATTGATCAATTTGACACATACTTAAAATGTGAAGATTATGTACCAAGCACTATTCTAAACACTTTAGATATTTTGATTTATCCCACCATTTGTTCAACCATTTAGTTATACTTACATGCACTAAGTATAACAATTAAGCTATATGAGAAAGGTACAGCATCTGTACAGGACAAAGTGTAGGTGTATTAGGGACAGAAAAAAATATAAGAAGCAAATTTGAGTGAAAGAATAAAGGTGATATAAAGAGGAATGATGCAACAGTGTTCAGGTAAATAGGCTCTTCAAAAAATAAAAGTCCTGATTTGTAGTGTTTTCCAATTTCTTTCAATTTCCATGATATAAATATCCCCAGGAAGGCCTGTTTCAGCTACCAAAATTTTGCCAACTCACTGGTGAAAGTCCTGAATATTTAATAATTGTCTCTCACTACTTGGTCTCTGGTTTCATGGAATGTTCCTTCATGAACAAATATGTTCCATTGTATAAATTAAGAGCAGGGATAACTATTGGAAGAGATATTATAATAAATGCTAGGAGAGTGTAGAAAAGAGAGCCTTTAGTTATATTAATAATTGAGGTGTTGACAGGATAAAACAGATGGAAAGCCCAGGATTGGCCTCTGTGCCTCCTCCTCAGTTTAATTTTCCTTCTTTATCTTTTAGAGCTCTCATTTCTTTTTTTATTTATTAATTTTCTAGCCTTCTGATTTTGTTTTCTGTTTGTTTGTTTGTTTCCATCTCACAGAGGTGACCTCCTCGAGATCAATGACTACAAGAGCACATGTTAAGGCAAGGTGGAAGCGTATCTAACCAAAGCGATTTAATTAACTTTTCATTTGACAAGGTTCACTGTAAATTTCTTCCAAATACACCAACCAGTATTCACTGAAGCAAAAATTCCCTGAAATCAAGCATTTCTGGGCTGTCATATGATGCTGTGCTCTTCCACGCTGACATGCAAGGAAAGAGCCTCCATTCTGGCCAGTTCATACAAAATAGTTCATACAAAGGTTTCACTAAATTCCCATCCATCAAAACTAAATACTGAGTATAGGACAGTGTTCTCAGAACTACTCAAATCTCTTAGTAAGAGTTCAAAACATATTGCTCTTTGTTTCCTATGTTTGGAATGCCTTATCAATATATATCTGTTCTAATGTATTCAATACTTATCAATAAAGTAAAATACATATGTCATTGATCTTTTAGCACTGAAAAAATTGTCTCCTTTTCTCCTCGTTTATCTTACCCTGTTCTGAATAACAAAAGTGTGTGTGCTAAAATCAATACATTCAGTACTTGAAGGCTTATCCCAATTAGAATGCTTTTCACTTAAAATCTGGCAAATAAATAGAAAGGAGGAGAAAATACAAAGAAATTTTAATTCTAAAATCTGCCATTTTAAAGCATCAACAATGCAGTAAATTTTAAAGCAGTGTTCTGGGCAAATTCTCTTCACACTTTCGTAACAAATATTTTGTGTAAGGCCTTTGGAAAACTTCCAGCCCATCTGTTTCTATTCAGTTGTTACTAGCCATGATTTCCCATAAAATTTATTACAAGCATGACTGTCTATCTGAAGGGAGCATATTTGATGCAAATACCACATAATATAGAAGTTAATGACTTCAATTGTCTTTATAGTTAATTAAAAATGATTTAATGTCTCATTTATTGATACAAACAACATCTTGATTTGTTTGTCTTTGTTTTTTTAGGATTTTTTGTTAGGTATTAGAAACCTGGACTCTTAAAACTTAGAATATTTCAGAAAATAACCTCCTATTTTGGTATGATTAGATTAGCAATATCGACTCTGTTAGCCTGATACCTGGATTTTTATATTCTTGGTCAGAAACCACAGTTTATATAACTAGTACTGAACACCGCTCAAGATTCAATAAAATAGTTGAAATGAAGACAGTAAAGTAAAAATTTTCATAATCTCTCTCTAATTAACCTGGGTCTCTCTCCATATCTCCTACCCGTTCTCTGGTTTAAACTTCAATTGCTTCTCATGACAATGATTGAGACTACCTCCTAAGTAGAATGATTCTCTGTCTCCATATTCTCTCTCTTTCAGCCCACACATCATCCCCCTGCTAGGATAATCATCCTAAAACACAGCCTTTGGTAATGTTCTTCCAGGTACGAATGGCTTCAAACTCTTCCATTTGCCAATATAACAAAGTTCCTTCTCTCTGACCTGATTTTAACATTACTGCTTTATTGCAAACAGACTGGACCATTTACAATTTTGTAAACATCCCTTTTACTTAGTGTTTTTATGCTTTCCCTTAAGTAGAAATGCTTGCAAATGGTTTCCCTTATCTCCTCAACCCCTCCATCTTTATACAGTGAAACCCTACCTAATTATCAAGTGATTATTCAAGTATCACTTCTAGGACACCCTCCCTCCTGTCCCAACCCAAGGGAGACCTCAGTGCAGGGAGATCTTTCAGCAGAAGATCCCCCCACCACCCTCATCACCGCTTGTACTTCTGCTCATCAATAGGGTGTAGGAGGGCAAGCTTAGCAGTACAGATCCACCCAGCTCTGTCCCTGGCTCCAGGGCTAAGCAGGAAACACAGGATATCAGGTACTCCACAGACCATCCACCACCTGAGTAAACAAACCAAGCACACACCCATTGGCTTCTGCAGCAGCTGCCTCTTACACATAAGCGCCACCTAATGTCCGTGTGGTTGAACTGCAGCCCAACACACTACCACCGCAATCAGCATCTGAGAAAACCTCCACACAAAAGCTGTCTATAACCAAGAAACATACAGAGCCTTCGCCCCAGGAAAATACCAAAATTCAAAGCTAAAAGAACAACACAACAAGCATTACAGGCACACCCTTAAGGGAGGAAATAAATAAATAAATAAATAAATCCCATCCAAATGAAAGTAATTCAAAAATAAGAAATGACAGCTTCTCCTGATAGGAAATCTGGCAGTACTCTACTGTTTTGACACCCCCAAATGATCACACTAGCTCTCTAGCAATGAATCACAAGCAAAAGGAAAATTCTGAAATGACAGATAAAGAATACAAAATATAGATCGTATAAAAGCTCAATGAGCTCCAAAACCAAGTTGAAAACCAACAGAAAGAAACAAAAAATTTAATTCAGGACATCAATGAAACATTTACTAAAGAGATAGATATTTTTTTTAAAAAAAACCCGAACTTCTGGAAATGAAAAACTCATTGATAGAATTACAGAAAGCAGTTGAAAGCTCTAACAATAGAATAAACCAGCCAAAGAAAGAAGTTTAGAGTTTGAATAGATCTGTTAAATTAAGTTAGTCAGGCAAAAATAAAGAAAAAAGAATTATTAAAAAAGAACAAAGTTTTCAAGAAATATGGGATTGTATAAAACATCCAAACCTATGAGTAATAGATATTCTTGAGGAAGAAGAAAATTTGAAACTTATTTCAGTGAATAATTGAGGAAAACTACCCTAGTCCTGAAAGAGGCTTAGACATCCAGATAGAAGAGGTTTAGCAAACATGAGGCAGATACACTGCAAGAAGGTCTACACCAAAGCATATAGTCATTAGACTATGTAAAATCAATGTGAATTTAAAAGCAGCAAGATAAAAACATCTAATTATCTATAAAGGAAAGCCCATCAGACTAACGGCAGACTTCTTAGAAGAGTCATACAAACCAGGAGAGATTAGGGTGCTGTCCTATTGTCAATATTCTCAAAGGAAAGAACTTTCAGTCACAAATTCTGTATCCTGCTAAACTAAGCTTCATAAGTGAAGGATTAATAATGTCTTTCACAGACATACAAATGCTAAGAGTATTCGTCACCACTAAACCAGCCCTACAAGAAATGCTCAAGAGAGTTCTAAACATGGAAAGAAAGGTAG
>NW_012133858.1:12253421-12255549 GCF_000956105.1 Propithecus coquereli | reverse complement strand
TATAGATCTAGGTTTTCATCTGATATCATTTTCTTATTGCCTGACTAACTTTCTTTAACATTTCTTATAGTGTAACTCTACTAATCATAAATTCACTCAGCTTCTGTATGTATGAAATTGTTTTACTCTTCATTTTGTTTCTGAAAGATATTTTCATCTGGTAAAAATTTTGGGTTAACAGTTTTTTTCTTTCAGTACTTAGCAGATAATTGCTTCATTATCTTCTAGCTTTCATTGTTTCTGATAATAAATATACTGTCTTCTTTATCTTTGTTCCTAAGTACCAGGTGTCAACAAGTATATTCTGTAGTTTTGTAAGTAAACTTTTATTGGAACACAGTCACACCCATTTATTTATATATTGTCTATGGTTACTTTTGTGCTACAATGGCAGAGTTGAGTAGTTTTGACAAAGACTGTTTGGGCTGCAAGGCCTTGAATATTTACCATCTGGCTTTTTACAGGAAAAAAAAATTGTTGACTTCTTTGTATGTAACATGTTTTTCCTTCTTGTTGCTTTGATGTTTATTCTTTGACACTTGTTTTAAGCAATATTATTTCACAAACCTTGGTGTAGTTTTCTTCACATTTATTAACAAGTTTAGGATTATTAAACTTCCTCAATATATGGTTTTATAGGTTTTAATAAATTTGAAATATTTTTAGCCATTGCTTCTTTAAATATTTTTGTTCTTTGAATATTTTCCACCCCACCTTCCTTTGAGGACTTAAATTACATGTATACTTGGCCACTTGAAGTTTTCCCACTGTTCACTAATAATCTGTTCAATTATTAAGTTATTTTGCTTTCTGTGTTTCATTTTAAATCAATGTCTTCAAATTCTCTGATCCTTTCTTTCTGCAATGGCTCTTTCCATGGTATCAGGCAGTTTCCTTGCGTGCATGGACTGAAAACTATTCTACTGAGTACTCCAGGACAGTACTCCAGAACTCCAAGTTCCCAACCATTTTGGCACCAGGGTCCAATTCATGGAAGACAATTTTTTCACAGACAGGGTGGAGGGTGGGGGGAGGTGGAGCTCACGTAGCGATGCCAGCAATGGGGAATGGCTGTAAATACAGGTGAAGCTTTGCTTGCTCACGCATGCCCCTTCCTAAATTTCATGGAAGACAATTTTTCCATGAGGTGTGCGCAGTGGAGCTCTGCAGCCTGGTCCTTAATAGTCTGTGGGCTGGTACGAGTCCAGTTGACCACGGGTTGGGGACTGCAGCTCTAGGAGGATTCTCTGCAGATGTCCAGAGTCTTCCTCTGTGCATTATCCTCCTTTCATTACTTTGCCTTCTAAATTCTAGCTGTTGTGGCTTCACTGAGCTTTCAGCTCCATTCCCTCAACTCAGGGGACCACTGGGCTCTGAGTTCCTCCTTACTTTGCCATGGAATGGAAACAGTCTACAGGCATTAAGTTGAGGCATTTGAGCTCTTATTTCTTTCCTGTCTCTCAGGGATCACTGTTTTTATTGCCTGATGTCTAATGTCTTAAGAGACATTGTTTTATGTATTTTGCTTCATTTCTTAGTGTGTTTCATGAGGGAAAGTAGATCCAATTCCTGCTATTTATTTTGGTCAGAAAGGAAAATCTGAGTGTCATTGTTATCCCTTCATTTAATTTTTATCATATTATATCATTGACGCATGTATAAATTCTTGTAAATGTCTATTTATTATTCCTTTCTGTTTTTTTGTCTTTTTTAAAATTTTCATTGCAACAAATGTTTGTCTATTTTGTGGCCTTCTCAAACAACAGCACTTGGTTTTTTGATTCTATTCATTTTTTTCTCTGTTTATTTTGTCATTTGTTTTTTACCTTTTTTCTTTACTATCTTTCATTTTTCTACTGATTTTTATCTATTATTCATTTTTTACCTCCTCATATGTAAGTAGTTTTCAGCTTACATGACATTCACATTGACATTTATAAATTTCCTTCAAAGCATCACTTTCTAGGCAGTCTATAAGATTTAATATGGAGTGCTTTCATTACCATTCAGTTTTAAGTAATTTAAGTTTTCATTATATTGTTTGACCAATGAATTATTTTAGCAGTTTTTTATAAATTTCCTTCAAAGCACATACAGATCAATATTATATTTTCCTACATGATCGTCT
>NW_012133858.1:12252317-12252696 GCF_000956105.1 Propithecus coquereli | reverse complement strand
AGCATTATGCCTTAATGTTTTATCTTTTTAAGTCCATATGGCTAGATTTTTTTATTCAGTCTAAAAATTGCTGACTTTTGATAGCTTATTTTCCATTAATAATTATACTGATAATGTATTTGTACTTTTAAATCACCTCTTATTTTTACTTCTATATTTTGTTCTATCTTGCTCTATTCTTTCTTGCTTTCCCACTGCAAATTTGGAGAGTTGAATGTCATTGTTTAATTCTTTTCCTTTTATCCTACTTTCCCAATTTATTTCTTCATTCATCTCTACAAAAACTTTTCTATTTTGTTAGTCTTTCCAAAGAATTGCATTTCTGTTGTTTCAGTAATTGGCTTTGAAATTTTAGCATGAATATTATGCTTAGTAGAAT
>NW_012133858.1:12251628-12252267 GCF_000956105.1 Propithecus coquereli | reverse complement strand
TATCACACCCAAAGCTTTCCTCATACCCCTTTCTAATTTCTCCATCCCGCCTCTGCTAACCTCTGACATCCCAGCTAATCAGTGATCTGTCTTCTATCACCATAAACTGGCTTGCATTTTCTAGAGTTTTACATGAATGGAATCAAACTGTATGTACTCTTTACTGTCTGATTTCTTTTACTTAGCATAATTATCTTGAGATTCATCCATGTTGTTGCATAAATCTATAACTCATTCTTTTTAGTGTGAAGTAGTAGTCCATGGTATTAACATGCCTCAGTTTCTTTATCCATTGACCTATTGACAAAACAAGGTCCCTAGTAAATCATATTCATCAACCAATATTTGAACTCTTACTATGGCCAAAAACAGTGGTAGGCATTAAGTTGGGGTAGTAGACAACACAGACAAGCTCCCTGCCCTTTTGAAGTTTTAAATTTACCCAAGAAAAATAAGGTATATGTCCATATGAAGACTTATGTGAAAATGCTTACAGAAGCCTTAATAGTACAAAGTTGTAATCAACATTATTGTTTACCAAAAAAAAACATAATTGCTGAACAATATAGTAGGTTTATATTTAAATTCTTAAGAAACTGCCAAACTGTTTTTGAAAATAATTGTACTATTTTACATGCC
>NW_012133858.1:12250459-12251578 GCF_000956105.1 Propithecus coquereli | reverse complement strand
AAGAGTTAAATTTATATTCCAGATAACCAACACATAATTTTATAGGATAATTGTGACCAGAGCAATATTTAGCACATATTTATGCTAAAAATTTATGTTGGTTTTGGAAATTCAAATTTAACAGAATGACCTATATTTTTAATACTAAATCTAGCAACCCTAATTGTTTTATCCTTAATTTTATATTTATCACAATAATTGCAATAGTACATGGTAGTGTTTGGATTTACTTTCTTCTTTGTGTTTTGTTTTTTTGTTTTTTTTAGACACAGGGTCTCCCTGAGTCACCTAGGCTGGAATGCAGTGGCACAATCATAACTCACTGTAGCCTTGAAATTCTGGGCTCAAGCGATTCCCCCAGCTCATAGCCTTCCAAGTAGCTAGGACTACAGACATGCACTATCACGCACAGCCAATTTTTATTTTTTTTTCGTAGAGACAGGGTCTTGCTATGTTGCCTAGTGCTCTTGAACTCCTGGCCTCAAGCAACCCTCCTGCCTCAGCCTCTCAAAGTGATGGTATTACAGGTGTCACCCACCACACCTGGCCAAGAGTTGGTTGTTAAAAATAACCTAACCCCTTTCCCCTCTCTCTTGCCTCCTCTATTGCCAACTCTTCTGCACACATCAGTTCCCCTTCACCTTCTGCCATGAGTGGAAGCTTCCCAAAGTCCTCACCAGAAGCAAATACTGACACCATGTTTCTTGTACAGCTTGCAGAACTACGAGCCAAATAAACCTCTTTTTTTTACAAATTACCAAGCCTCGGATATTCCTTTATAGCAACACAGACTAAGACACATGGTCATTTTTATTTGTATTCCCTATAAATTTAAAAAGTTTTGCACTGAATATATAGATCATCCTGGAGTAAATAGATATCCTTACAATATCAAATGATTTAATATATGAACAAGGCATATTTTTCTATTAATTTATGTGTTAGTAATATATTTCTATAACATTGTATAATTTTTAAATGAAATCGTACACATCTTTTATTAACACAATTTCTAGGTACTTTATATTTTTATGTTATTTTAAATGGTATCTTTCAAATTTAAATTTATTTCATAACTGTATATTGTTCTTACATAGAAATAAAATGATCTTTGCAGTG
>NW_012133858.1:12249284-12250409 GCF_000956105.1 Propithecus coquereli | reverse complement strand
TAATTGTAATATCTGTGCCAGGTCTTATCAATTTTTATTGATTGATTTTTTTTCCTCATTCTGGACTGTGTTTTCCTGCTTTTTATATTCTAATAATTTTTAATGGATGTCAGACTGTGAATTTTACACAGTCTTTTAGGTATTAGGTGTTTTTGTGTTCTCACAGATACTCTTGAGATTTGCTCTTACGTGCTGTTAAGATACTTAGGATTTGCTTTTGTGATTTGTTAGTTGAATCTTGAGAAATACTCAGTCGAAGGCTCATCTTTACCCAAGATCCCCTCAAGGATGAATTTTACCAGTCTGATTTGTGAAAATAGACACTAGCTCTAACGCCTTCGAGTCAGTTCTTTCCCCAGTCGTAGGTAGTTTTCTCACCCACAAGCAGATATCATTACTGAATTACCAAAGGGAACCCCCCCCCACACCAGATCTCACCCTCCACTCTAGTGCCCCTTGTTCTCCACAGACCTGTTTCCTCAACTCAGATACTCTCCAACTCTGCCTTGGTTCCCCCTTCCTGTTCTGTAGCCTGGAAATTTTCTCACTGAAGTAAACCCAGGGAAATTGTAGACTAACATGGGAATTACTGTCCTTTATCACCTTATGTCCAGTGTTTTAAAAACAGTGTTTTCTATATTTATCTGTTCTTCAGATTGTTTCATGTGGGAAAGTAAGTCAGCTTCCTGTTACTCCATTTGAAGATGTCTTGAGTTTTTAAATTGCTGCTGCTGTTCTTCTACATTAAAAAAATCTGACTTTAGTTTATATCTCTTCTGTCATATCTGCAAATATTTCAACTGAGTGCTATTTTCAGGTGACTAAGATCAATCATTTGAGATATGTTAACATTTTCATGGCCAAAAATCAATTAGTTAACTTCTTGTTTCTATTTATAAGTAAAAATTATAATTGTATTGAAGTGTCTTATAGACTCACCTAATACCAGCAGCACTAAAATTATTCCAGGGGGAAAAAGTGAATCTTCAATTATCCCTTATTTTGGGACATTGTACTGTAAGTATATCTGGCTTAATTGATTTTTAATACATTCACAAATGATCATATCTGTTGAAATAATCCTAGATATAAGGCACAATAAATCCACTATTACTTTATAGTTAA
>NW_012133858.1:12246341-12249234 GCF_000956105.1 Propithecus coquereli | reverse complement strand
TCACATTGTTGGAATCACACAGTATGTAGCCTTTCACGGCTGGTTTCTTTCACAAATCAATATGCATTTATTCCCTCATGCATGGTTCCTTCATGTCTTTTTGTAGCTTAATAGATTGTTCCTTTTTATTGCTGTGTAATAATCCATTGTATGGATACCAGAGTTTGTTTATTCCTTAACCTTTGAAAATCATCTTGGTTGCTTCTAGATTTTGGTGATTTTAAATTTAAGCTACTAAAAATATTTATGCACAGGATTTTTTTGTAAATATAGGTTTGGAACTCGATTGGGTAAATATTTAGGAGTATGGTTTCTGTATCATGTGGTTACATTATGTTTATTTTTTGTGAGAAACTATGAAACTTTCTTCCAAGGTGGCTATACATTTTGTATTCCCACTAGCATTTGGTATTGTTAGGAATTTTTGGATTGTAGTCATTCTAATAGGTAGACAGTATTTTCTCATCATTGTCTTAATTTATAACTCCCTAATGTCATGCAATGATGAGTATTTTTCATTTGCTTATTTGCCATTGCATAGCTCTTTGATGAGGTGTCTTTTCAGAAAATTTGTCAATTTTCAAAGTTTGTTTGGTTTCTTATTGTGGAGTTTTAATAGTTCTTTGTATATTTTAGATATAAGTCACTTATCAGATTATAAGTTCTTCAACATTTTCTCCTAGTCTGTGGCTTGTCTTCTTATTCTATTAAGTGTCATCTGCAAAACAGAAAACTTTAAGTTGCATTTAGGTCCATGATATATTTTGAGTTAAAATTTGAATTTTGTAAAAGGTATAAAGTCTGTGTCTATATTCTTTATTTTTTTTTTTATTCTTGGTTTCAGCACCATTTGTTGAAAAGAATATCGTTTCTCCATTGACTTGCTTAGCTATTTTAAATTATTTGTCTTATTATTCCAACATCTGTGTCATATGTGAGTTTAATTCTCATCCTTACTTTGTCTCTTTGGGCTGTCTTTTTTATTGACTTTTAATCTACTTTAAAATTTTTTTGGTGAAAACTGAAAATGATGTATTGGGTAATAGAAATTGAGATGATTTGACTTTTAGAGTGAGATTTTATATTAATTTGGATATAAACTGGGCTGTGTTTAAAGTCTGCTATAGCTCTGGGTACCAGAGGCTTCAGTTTACGTTAGCTTTCTTGTTGTTCTTGTTGTTGTTTCTTCCCATTGCCTTTGGGTTTCCCTAAAAAGTTCTTAAATAGAAAGTATGCATCTTCCTGTTTTCTGGGTTGTAATCCACTGCTTTTATCCTGGACAAAAAAGTGAATATTTAAAGTGGTATTTTTAATGAATTAAAAAGTAAATCAGAAGGACTTCTAGTTTCAGCTCTTATGCTTACAAGAAAAATGCTGAACAAACTGAACATCAACAACTTCTTAAATCCAACCAAGAATTGAGGTCACAGAAAAATCAGCACTCCAAAATCTTGAGAGACAGGCAAATGCAGAGAACCACAGTCACGATCAGCTTACTTGAAGCAAAACTGCCAGAGCCAGTTACTGGTAGGAACATATAATGGTAATTTTGATGAATTAATGGACTCTGAGAGTGGACTAAACTCCTAGGGGTCTAGTCTTAGGGTCTCCCACACTATCTTGAGTTTCCCCACCAAATTCTCACAGTAAACAGCAGAGAAAAATCCTCTTTGTTTTGAGGGGAGGTAGAAAGTAACTACATTGAAATACACAAAGAGCACTTTCTAATATAGAGAGAATCTGTTTTACTGTCTCATGTAACAGGAGAAAAAAACAAGGCTAAGAAACATTTCCAACATGTAGTTGATATTTATATCAAGAGATATGGAAAACTGTGTGAATTAGAGAAACATATTTGATAGATTGAAGACTTCAAGGTTTAAGGAAATCATGCAGGGAGGGCATATAGAGCAAGGAGATAAAAAGACCAAGGAGAAACAGAACCCTGGGAAGGACCAATATTTAAAGGACAGTCAGAAGAAGACAAAGCAGCAAAAAATAGGAAAATATGGAAACAGGGAGTTGTTTGTCTCCAATACATCCTTGCTGCTAGATATAAGATCATAAGATCTGACACATATAGCTTATTTTGGGGGGGAGAGGTGGTAAACACTTGTATTAAGGTATAACTGACATACAATAAAATGCAAATATTTAAAGTATACAATATGAAGAGCAACCGATGCATGTATATACCCATAAAATCACCACAATCAAGATCATGAACGTATTTATCACACCCAAAGCTTTCCTCATACCCCTTTCTAATTTCTCCATCCCGCCTCTGCTAACCTCTGACATCCCAGCTAATCAGTGATCTGTCTTCTGTCACCATAAACTGGCTTGCATTTTCTAGAGTTTTACATAAATGGAATCAAACTGTATGTACTCTTTACTGTCTGATTTCTTTTACTTAACATAATTATCTTGAGATTCATTGTTGTTGCATAAATCTATAACTCATTCTTTTTAGTGCGAAGTAGTAGTCCATGGTATTAACATGCCTCAGTTTCTTTATCCATTGACCTATTGACAAAACAAGGTCCTTAGTAAATCATATTCATCAACCAATATTTGAACTCCTACTATGGCCAAAAACAGTGGCAGGCATTAAGTTGAGGTAGTAGACAACACACACAAACTCCCTGCCCTTTTGAAGTTTTAAATTTACCCAAGAAAAATAAGGTATATGTCCATATGAAGACTTATGTGCAAATACTTACAGAAGCCTTAATAGCACAAAATTGTAATCAACATTATTGTTTACCAAAAAAAAAAAATAATTGCTGAACCATATAGTAGGTTTATATTTAAATTCTTAAGAAACTGCCAAACTGTTTTTGAAAATAATTGTACTATTTTACATGCCTACCAGCAGTGTATGAGAATGCCA
>NW_012133858.1:12243880-12244928 GCF_000956105.1 Propithecus coquereli | reverse complement strand
ATTAAAATGCATATCCCAGAAACAAAAGCAAGAAAATAGCAACAGGACTAAAAACTGAATATGGAAGAAAACACATGCCAAAATCCAGAGGGACTTTACCCTAATTACATCAATTATGAGGAAAAGTTTAGAAATACTGTCATAAACTAGTAACCATATGCTTCATCATCTGATAGAAAATAGTATGAACGGCATCAAAGAAGTTAGAAAAATATTGATTAAATTCCATTGTTCCTAGAATTATGGGATGGAAAGGCTTCACTTAACTAAGAAATAAACTGCAATTCTCTATTTGCATAGGAACTTGATAACAAGTTAATAATAACTAGGACATTTCATTTTACCATCTATGCCCCCCTTATATCCCATTATCCTTTCCTTTCAAAATACATGAGTGGATTAATAAAATGTGGTATATGTATACCATGGAATACTACTCAGCTACAAAAACGAATGGTGGTCTAGCACTTCTTATATTATCCTGGATAGAGATTGAGCCCATGCTTCAAAGTGGGATATCACAAGGATGGAAAAACATGTACCACATGTACTCACCATCAAATTGGTACTAATTGATCAACACTAAGGTGCTCACATGGTAGTAATACTCATTGGGTGCTGGTCATTTAGGGGGGTGAAGTGGGTAGGGGGTAAACCCACAGCTAATGGAAATGGGCCACACTGTGTGGGGGAAGGACACGATTGTAGCCCTGGCTTGGGCGAGGCAAACGCATTTCATGTAACCAAAATGTTTGTACCCCCATAATATCCAGAATTAAAAAAAAAAAATTTCAATTCGGATTTCAACTACTCAAACAACACTAAACATAGGAGTACATGGAAGGTGTTGCCTTGGCTTTGGGACACGGAAATCAGGAAAAAACAAACCCTTGTAAACTGGATAATTGACAGGGAGATTTTATAGAAGCAAATTGAGGGGCTTGGATTCACATTCCAGATGTCTACTCCTATATCTCATCTCCATTTACACAGTCCATGTTTATCTCATTTCTTAACCTCTCTGTGTCACTGTTTTTTCATTTAATAA